>NC_139023.1:54704103-55163912 GCF_964662115.1 Mustela nivalis | reverse complement strand
CCATAAGAAGCTTGTTGTGATCACAGTGAATTTAAATATGAAATATTAGGATAATAACACAAAGTGTATCTCTGGTCAGTTTCCTGGCCTGCAGCTTATTATGAATGTAAATGTTCTTAACAAATATTAAAAAAACTGATAGGATCTGAAGTTCATTCCTTTGTTGTGATGTTTGGGTACAGATGTTCCAATATTGAGAGGTAAGATGAGCAATATGCGTGCATGGGAAGCAGTTCTCCTGGGTTGAGGGGAGTCACCTCAACATTGTTGAGTTCCAATATTAAGAGGCAAGATGAGCAATATGGGTGCATGGGAAGCAGTTCCCCTGGGTTGAGGGGAGGGTTGACTCCCCTCAACCCAGGGGAACTGCTAGCAACTAGATGGTTGTGTTTTTGAAAATCTGCCTACTTGTGATCTCTCTCTGTCAAATAAATAAATAAAATCTTAAAAAAAAAAAAAAGAGAAAGAAAGAAAAAGAAAATCTGCATCACTCCTCTAGGTCACAAATCCTGTCTCAATCACCTGAGCCTTCAGTGATGGGGCTTGGCAGGCAGAAGGGGCACTTTGCATGCTTACTGAGTGAATAAAGCCACCACTAAACTCAGAGGCTTCCCTCTGGCCCTATTTCAAGTTCCCCATGCTTGGGGTGCACCCTCAGTTGGGTCATAGCAAAGTTGGAAAGCTAAGTCACTTTCTCTGGGAGACTTCCCTCCAGGAATCACATTTATAATCTGTACCTTCTAAGTCAGATTGATGCTTTTTTCAAAAAAAAAAAAAAGATTTTATTTATTTATTTGTGGAGCACAAGTGGAAACATGAGTGGTGGGGGAGGACAATCAGGACTGCCCCCCGCTGAGCAGGGAGCTGATTCAGGATCCCAGGATCATGAGCTGAGCTGCCAAAGGCAGGCACTTAACCTATTGAACCACCCAGGACCTCTGCAGGATCAATACTTTTTAAATACTCCCGTCCCAATATTTAACAAACCAAAATTATGATGAGGAGGGACTGTGTACAAATCTGAGTTCATTCCCTTCCCAAAATTGTCACTTGAGACTCAAAAATGTTACAGAAATGAATAACTAATGATTGCATAGACAAGCTTCCCTAAGAGGTGGGTGAGCACTTAGGAGGGACTTAACCTAGCCCATGTACGTGCTGTCCTTGTCATTTAGTTCACTTGTAGGTATTGGGATTTTTGAGAGACATAGGAAAGGCAGCCCAGAGATACAAAATGATTTGCAGATGGTGGCACCACATGTCATTGGTAGAAGCAGGAGAAGTTTGAGGTCTGTTTACTCTGCTTCAGAAATCAGAAGCTGATTTTAATAAGGACTTGTCCTGTTCTCGCTTTTTGCAACTGCTCATCCCCATAGAGGAGAAGCAGAACAGCTCCTAGTTTCCTGCTACTCATTCACTGGCATGGACTCCAGTTATTAGTAATGGTAAGCCACTAGTACCTAAAATGTCTAAATGTTTATAGCTCTAGATGGAAGAAATAGATACATAGATGATAGATAGATAAGATAGATAGATTCTATATAATATCTACAGAAAAAGAGAGAGGAAAACTATACAAATGGACAGTGGCTATATCATATACAAGAATAGAACCTTGACCTACAACCTGTAGCAATCTTCCCAGGCTTATCTACAATAAGCCACCCGGGAAGCCAGCCTTCTTTAAGTCAGACAGGAAACCAGATTCTGTCTCTAGTGATAATCTGGAAGGCAAAACAGTAACTTCTCTAATTATCAGCCTAAATTGGCCAGGTCTTGGTTAATAAATAACCAAGCTTCTCTAGATTTTGTTTCCACTTTCAACTTAGGACCAATTAGAGAAGTCAAATATGCACTCCTAACCTGGGATACCCCATTTCTAGTTAGCCCACCTCCGGCTTCCCCGTGACCACAACCTCCAATCATGGCATACCTGAAGCCTTCCTGTTTTCCATGTAAAGCTTTCCCATTCCTCTGCCTGCCTGTGAGTCTCTGCCAAAACCAAACTGATGGTGGTTCACTTCCTTCCTGTAGCAGGCTTAAAATAAACAGCCTTTGCTTTTCTCATGTGGTTGGTGTGGTTTATTTATATATATGTATAATTAGTATATGTATTAGTAATATGTAATTAGTCAAGTATCTCTCTGCATACACATACAAATATAAATTCTATATGCATAATATATAATGACATATATAATATATAATTTATATGTCACATAAGCAATGAATTATTGTTTACTTAATATTTTTCTTTACCTGTACTCTTATAAAGTCTTTAAATTCTATCTTAAAATGAATTTTCACATTGTTGTCTTAAACAGAACAATAGTAATTTTCTAATATGCACCCAAAACAATGCCTATTAAATTAAATCTCTTGCTTCAGTTACTGCCTACTCTTCACATATTACCAGCATTTAGTGTGTGCAACTTAGGCAAATCCTGAGCATAAGAATAGCAACCTTGTGTTTGAACTCAACTCCACTTCTCATCTGCTGTGTGGCCTCAGACGAGTGACGCAACATCTCTGAGTCTTGGGTCGTCACCTGACAGATGCCCGTGATAATTCCAAAATTCAAAAAGATTATGGTGAAGATGAAATTCAATGGTATTTATGAATGCACCAGGCATGGACAGGTGTTCAAGAAATATACTCAGTATTTTAGCAAATGCAAAATAACTGAGAACAAGAAGGAAGAGAAAAAAGTGCAGCCTGAAGAATAAAGTTGCTTGAGTTTGTTCAACTCTAGATGAACATCTGCAGTCTACCATGGGTCAGCTGCACATGAAGCAGGAAATGTCCATCCACATTAAGTAAAGTGCTGACAATGAAAAGGTATTGAAACCACCTTAGGTGAATCATAGTATTCCCCACAAGGAAGGCTTTCAGGGGAGAGAGGACCAGCCTATGGTCCTTTACAACCATTCATTACCAGTAACGTGTGTTCAATGGCCACTTAGAGTGTCTTTGAACTCTGCTCAGAACTGAATCGAAGAAAGAAAAAAAAAATGCAGCAGATGACAACATAGTCTGGAATCTATCTTTGCCCATTTTCCAGAAAAAACTATTTCTCTCTCAAAAGCCTTAAGTGGCCACTAACAGTGAGAAATCTGCAGCATGGGAATTACATATGTACATTATAGGTGTCTGTATATAATTATTTTTTAATGTTTGTGCTAATGTGGGTCAGGCGGTTTTAGAAAAATGGCATAATTAAGGTGTTTACTGGCAAGTTAATAATTATTATTAACTTATTATTAACTATAGTTAATAATTATCATTATCACTGTTAATAAACAATTACAAAGATTAATACATGAATTTAAATAATGGGCAAAGGGGCTCCTTTATCTCTTGGGGTAACTTGGAGGCAGAACCAGGAAGTAAGGTAGATGCTCCCACGGGCACAGATTGTTGATTCATGCTGACTCAATTATCAAATATTGATACAATATCAGGAGGACGCAAAATGCCAGACCACCAGAAGATGGAACAACAAGGCTGTGTTACCAGCAGATGCCCCCAGGAGAGGAGCAGGAGGCATTCTATTCTGCAGAAAGGACAAACCAGACTGGCAATGTCCAAACTTGATGTGCAAGACGAAGGGCAGCCTCTATCCAAGGAGCTTGAGTCTAGACGGTGTGGACACCCACCTCTCCCCCAACCAGGAGGAATAGGGCCTGGCAAAAGCATCTGAGATGTGGCTCAGAAACTCTTTGTCCAAGGCTCGCCTTGCTTGATTTTTCTCTCTATTCTATGTTGTTTCTCAAACATGAGAGAGAATATCTTGCTTTTGAGAGATACCTCCCAGCCACTCACAAAATTGTTGTTTTGCCTTTTTCGATATTGTCTCGTATCTCCCTCAAACTAACTTTTATCCAGTTCTTCCTGTGCTAACACCAAACATACTAATTTCCAAAGTGCAGTGAAGTCTTCATCTCTCATTTCTTTTTCCTTCGAAAGTGGAGGCAGATCAAATAATATAATAATAATAAATAATGATAAAGTGGAGGCACATCCTACTTAGCTAAATGGACATATAATAGAATGTTAACGTGCAGAAAGAACCTTGGTTGTTATCTGGCCCAGGTTTTACAGATAAATAAATGGGAGGTCAGGAAGCTTTACTGTCTAAACATTCTCAAGCCATCTGATAAGCCCACCGTTGACAGGCTATAACCATCTTCCTCCATCCTGTGGGAGAGTTGAGAAACGATTTTCCCTGGGCCACTGAGTGCTCTGTGGATTTCTGAAAGTTGTATTTGTTGTTAATTCAGGGAATAAGGAAATGAGATGGGGAGGAAGTAAAAGAAAAGAAGCATGGATAAAACGGGGAAAGAAGGAATAATCGACAGAATCTGTTTCAGTGGAAAAGTAGAGGAAAAACTTGGGGGCTGAGACAGGACAAATGCTTTACACGAGAAGACATATCAGAGGCGGAACCTTCCCTCAAGAGGCTTAAAGAAGTCAGCTTTTCCAGAAATTTTGCTTTTTAGTATATGACAGGAGAGAAAGCGTGAAAATCAAACAAGAGCAGACAGTATTAAGGATCAGGCAAAACATTAATATTAACCTGAAAAATGTCTAAGAGCTCAAAAAGTAGCAAGGGAAAAAAGGAAAAACTGTAATTTCATTTTGCTTATGTGAATATGTTAATGACAGGCAATGATACATGTATATAATTATTAGGTCTTACTATACAGACTCTAACTACATTCACTATATGATTAACAGTCGAAGATATAGTTACAATGTGAGCCTCATTATCACATAGCAGAATAACTAACATAATATGTCCATCTTTCATATGGATGTGATCTTTTTTAAAAATTTTATTTATTTATTTGCAAGGGAGAGAGAGAGAGAGCGCACAAGCAGGGGAAACAGCAGGCAGAGGGAGAAGCAGGCTCCCCACCGAGCAAGGAACCCAGTGTGGGCTTGATCCCAGGACCCTAGGATCATGACCTGAGCTGAAGGCAGACTGTGATCTCTAGCAGGCTCAGCATGAAAACATCCCAGAATGTCAGTCTCCCTGGATTACCACCAGAATGGCCTCCTTTTGAGGGCAAGGGTCATACCCTGTGCATCTCTGTATCCCTCAACAGGTACACCCAAGGTTTTGGGCAAGATGAGAGCACAATAAACATTTGCTAAAGGACTCAGTGGGAGAACGTAAGGATCTCACTAACAAAAAAGGGGCAGCAGAGGCTAAAAAGAGATGCTGCAGAACTGTTTGCCCCAGGAACCTGCATATGGATAAAGTAATAAATGCCTGTCAAGAAATCAAAGCCACATTTAAGAACCAAACGAGCTCCCTTTATGATTGGAAGGACTTGGGTCTGGATCTATGGTCCACTAATGCATGAAAGATGGTCCATGTTATTATCAGACCCATCCTGAAAATATGGATGATAAACCCCAGAATTACACAGAAAAGGCAAGAGTCTTTGCCTCACTAAAAAATTTAAGAGCCTCCTTTTTCTTATCGTATTTCTGATTATTTCAGATTTCAAAGCAAACCTCATCCTTCATGTGAAAAACACAAGCCCTCCAGCCCTTTCTGCTCATGCTGCAAATTATGCTTCTCATATTAAAAGAGGCTTTATAAGTTCAGCCTTTATTTACCCCATTATTTATCAGAAGGCCACACTGTTTAAGGATAACACGTATTTGCTTACAGAGGATCGGCCAAAGTCCCAGAGCTGTCTTACATGAAATTCCGTCCAAAATTCAAGTTTAAAACTAACCGTTTTCTCTTTGAATGGCAACTGAAAGAAAAAATACAACACACACCAGCTCAGCCAGGCAGCAGGAGGGGGAGGAGGGGAATTAGCAAATCTCTGAAAAATAAAGCTGCATAATCTGCTATATTTCAGCCTGCCTTTATCCTCCAAATCCCCCATCTTTGTTTAAGCTACAAACGGACTCTATAAAAATCAGCTCACTGGCCTCCCCTATTATACACCTCCCTGCACAAATCAAATGAAGCCTTGCCTGAAAAGCTGATAAAAAAAAAAAAAAAAAAAAAAGACACCACCACCCGACACATGAGCAAGCCGATGTATTTAAAAAGTGGTTATCATTTCTAATTCCTTCCTTTCTCTCTGGAGATGAGAACATCCTTCAGAGGGGCACGCAAAACTCTGGCACAGAGCACACGTCACCCCTGCATTTGTTTCGAATGGGGATTTTCTAAAATCGCCACCACACCAAGTATTTCATCATTAGCATCGATTTTTAGCACCTCGGGAGGGAAGGGAACAGTTGCGGTGTAACTGTTTAACATCAGGGCATAACCGGGATCTCATCCTGGCATTTGTTCTAAAGATTCGGTTTTTCCTGGAGAAAAGCCTTCTGAACGCTGACAACGGCCCTGGTGTGCCCCTTCCAGGTACTTAGGTCTGTCCTGTCTCGTTTTGCTTGCGTTTTTATTTGTAATGAACTCTCCGTTCTGGCCAGCAACGTCAGAAACACACGGCTTTCTCGTTGTGGCTCTCTTCCAGATCACTGGCTAGTGGGGGATCCTGAAAGCATCCACATGTGTCCTAGCACCACTTTACAGGTCCCCAGCCCAAACCTCAGTGCCCCTTGGCCCTGCCCCACGGCACTAGAAATCTTCGCTTCACTGTCAAGATCACAGGTACAAGTACATATGTCTACTCTTTGACTGATGCGGACCGCACCTGTGACACTGGGAATTCCACAAGGAACGTTACCCACTTCCACAAGGAATGTTACCCATTTTTGAATCTTCCATGCCCGCCCCAGAGAGCAAGGCATGAGAAATTCAATAACTGCACCACTTAGCACATTATAGATTTTTTGTGATAATGATATCAGTTAATATTTACAGAGTCTGTGCTAGAAACCAAGCATTTCACACCCACCTTCTCACGTGTCCTCCCCCAAACTCTACCATCTTCTTATTTTTTTAGATGAGAAATGGAAGCTTAGAGAGGCTAAATCACTTGCCCAGATTTTAAATCATAGGATAGAATCGGGGTTTAAATTCACTTCAGAGCACAAGGGCTGACCCAGTAGATTCATCTCCTCTCGTAGCTACTACCTACACGGGGCCAAGAAATGATCGGGATAAGACTGTCATGTCTCATTCATCACTGTAATTCCCAGTACCAGGTACTAAGCTCCTTGTTCTGACACATTCCTAGGACATGAAACAACCCTGTTCTGCTAAGTATTACTTCTGTTATCCCCACTGACTATCAGGAGCACGGCCACCCAGATGGCTAGCGAGTTCTCCAAGGCCGTATGGAACGTGAGAAGCAGAGTTTAGTTTAGACTCCTGTTTGTTGAACAGCTTCCACAGAGGAATTGGAATTAGAGGAAAAATAAAAACTTGGGAAGAAAACAAATAAGGGAATTACTCTTGGCCACCAAAAGTCATCAAATAGAAATATGGGAAAGGATATACATAGGAAAAGAAAGAGGAGGTCAAAGAAAACAGTATATGCTGGGCTCAAAGCCGGGACTCAAGGAGGCATTTGTTGCACTAGAGTGGAATGAAATGAAATGAAAAGACAAAACCAGCTTTGCACTTGGCACAAGGCTATCCCAATTTCTGGCATATAGTTTTACTCATTGTCATGGACTGAATTCATATAGCTCTAACCATATAGCTCATCATTATCAATGTGATGATATTTGGAGATGGGGTTTCGGGGAAGTAATTAGGATTAGAAGAGATTGTGAGGATGAAGACATAGCGAAATCAGTGCCCTTATAAGAAGAGGCACCAGACAGTCTGTTGGCCCCTCCCCTCCAACTGTGTGCATACAAAGAAGAGGTCATGTGAGCATAGAGCAAGATGGTAGCCACCTATGCGCTAGGAGAAAAGCTCTCACCAGGAAGCAAACTAGCCAGACCCTTGATCTTGGACAGTCTAGCTTCCAGAACTGTGAGAAAATCCATTTCTGTTGTTTAAGGAACCAGTCTGTAAGTATTTTATTATGGTGGCCCGAGCTGAGTAATAATGTATTCATACTTTCCTAAAATGTCTTTGGGTCCCTCTTCAGCATGCTTCAGTTTCTAAATCCCTTGGTCTGACCTAGACTGTCTTCAGCTAGCAACATTCCTCGAGAATTTTTTCTGCCCATCTGGTCCGCCTGCTTCTATCTTAAAGCAGTTACTTTAGGAAAGCAAACCAGTACAAATCCAAACCTATCTGAGGCAAATCCAACTTCTTTTTCAAAATGCACCCAGTTGGCCTTTCAAGCTGTGGGTGAGATTCTAAGAATGTCCCAACAGGAATTCAGAGGCCTTGCCTTGACAAGCGGATCTGTTCCTCCAAAGCAATTTTGTGTAAACAATTTAGCCTATCAATCTCAAGTTGCTCAGATTCCAATCTGTCTTATTATGGATTTGAACCTGCTGCACAGAGAAAAAAAAAGTCTCCCTCCCTAAAGAACTGTTATTTGAAACACCCAGCTTTATGATTTTCACCTCCCAGCTCTGCCTTTTCAAAGGAGCTTGGGACTTGGTTGGAGCTTTCTTTTATAAATGAAATACAATTATTACTTATGCATTTCACCACATCCTAAAATGCCAAAGGACAATACTATGGCACTCACAATAACAATACCTTCCTTTTTATCCCCTGCAGAGCTTCGAACGTTACTTCATTAGTGTGGATTTGATCACAACGCTCTTTGCCACCATAGCGTGTATTCTGGAGCCGAAGGAAGCTGCAAATGCTGGATAATGTATGATTATTAACCTACATCAAGCAAATCACAGTGGCTCAGTATACTGTTTTTCCTCCCAATTCAGTCCCTCATTAATAACTTTAATTATTATGCATGGATAGAATAGGATTTATATAGTTCAGAAGCCTGAAATTGCCACGGCAAACGCATTACCATCTCCAGCTATAGTTCTATACAAAAGTCAAATCAGAAAATGTGAGAAATTGCCTAATACAGAAAGTTGTATTTTGATAGAGAAAGCCAAGATGGTTTCTCATCTCTTTGGACGAATACACACATCTGAAGTCTCAACTGTTAAGGGACAAGGATGAGGGGTGGGGGTGTGCAGTGGAGGCATTCTTCCCTGAAAGGGGGTTTGGCAATAAAGCAAAACCAGTGTAAGTTAAAAATGAACACTCTGCTCTTTCAAAACCAGATTATGCAAATCCATCCGATGTCCACCTAGCTACTGTTTTCCTGCACTGGCTGACTTTATAAGGCTGGGGAGAAAGGCATGGGGGTGTTCACAATCCTCGAGGCTAGAGGCTGAGGTTCCAGGAATCACAGTGGGGGAAACCACACTCGACTAAAACTGGACACACATTTTTTTAAATGTATTTATTTGTTTTGTTTTGTTTTTTAAGATTTTATTTATTTATTTACTTATTCATTAATTTATTTTGATTTATTTGACACGGTACACAAACTACCTTAGTCATCAAGGCAATAATTAATTTCATTCTGATGTTGCCTAATTATCATGTTTACTTTTCACATTATCATCACTTATTGTCTTATTTTTTAAAAATATTATTAGTGGAAACAGATAAATAAAAATCTAAGTCAGGGAAGCTATCTGGGAGAGATAAAGCTACAGTAGACAAGGCATTTTTTTTTTTAGGGATGCACCCTGGCACAGCGAGAGAGGAGGGTTTGGATTTGGGAGGAACAAAACCCCTAACAATCTGAGTTCAATTTTTGACACAAAATTTCTCTTAACAGGCCCTCTAGGACCTGTTAGATCTTCCCCTTCTTCCCACTATGTCGGTGTCAGGGGACACTCATCTGATAAATGAAAATAATAATAATCACCTTTTTAGAGTCCTTCAGCAGATTAGATAGAAGAGATGGATCGTGTGATATTCCTAGTCTAGTTTGGGACTCATAGTCGCTCTCCTTAAGTGGCTATAATACTCACGATGATGGCAAAAAAAAATGGCTCATTGTGTCTTAACCTTTGCAGCAAGATGTTTGAAAGTACACACACTGAGGCAATTCATCTAACAGCTACGTATTTAATTCTGTTGTTTATGTGAATGAGAGAATGAACGAATGAATGAAAATTTAAGAAATAGGCCAACATGACTGATCACTAAAAATTTCAGAAGTTGAAGCTCTGCTCCCTAGAACAGTACATGGTGTTCAAAATTTGTGGTAGGGGACGAAATGGAGCTTTATCAAAGAGGATTCCCAAACACACATTGCTGCACCATTGCCTGCCATTACCTGGCCTTCCACCCTCACCTCCAGCTACCCGGAAATGTTCATCAGCCCACGGCGCTCTCCGGACCCACCCCTTTCCCTCTCTGCCATCACAGGTACCCCTCCTCTCCTGCCTTCCCTCTGGCTATTGCCCACATCCAAGAAACCCTGACTTTTCCGCCATTTCTCACCAAACCCGAGGAAGATCCGGTTACTGTCTTCTAAGGACTCAGGTTGTAATGCAAAAATGCTATAACTTGGGTATCCCCCCCCCCAAAAGAAGGTGTAAACAGCCAACATTCCTCAAATTTGGGGGTTGATTACTATCTAGGTGGGACATCAAACTGTGAGTGCCTGCTCATATCAAGGCACCTTGTATTTTGTGTTCTATCTCACCTTCCTCTCCTGCACCACTCTGCCCAAGGTCCCCTGACATTGATGTGGTAGAGAGATGGGGAGAGGGAGATCTAAAGGGTCCTGGAGGGCCAGTAAAAAGAAGAGCTATCATCCATGGAGCTGGTCCTGGAGACAGGTGTAGGCATCATGCCATAGCCTCCGAGTAGCCTGTATATATCCAACAACAACAGCCATGGCAGATGGAGGCCTGCCCCAGCCTCCTGCATCTTGTCCACAGCTCCCTCTTCCCTCCCACTTTCTGGGACCCTGAACCTCAGCTCTAGGCAACCATGGCCACTCTATCTACCTGCTCCCTCTGGCTCTCAGTCAAAAACATTTCACAGACTCCAACTCCCTTGCCTCGTACACCAACATGCACTCTTCTCTACCCTTCCAGCCCTCTCAGGGGACTACCAAAAAAAAAGGGCAATAAAGTAAAAACCTTTCCAAACAGAAAAATTAATCTTCACCACACAGCTCTCCTGAGTTTGTCCCCTCAAGAAACAAGAGTGAAATCTTCACGTTACCTATTTGTGTAAATTTTTTTTTTAAAGATTTATTTATTTATTTGACAGACAGAAATCACAAGGAGGCAGAGAGGCAGGCAGAGAGAGAGGAAGAAGCAGGCTCCCCGCCGAGCAGAGAGCCGGATACGGGACTCGATCCCAGGACCCTGGGATCATGACCTGAGCCGAAGTCAGTGGCTTAACCAACTGAGCCACCCAGGCATCCCTAAATACAAAAATATTTTTTAAATTTATACTTTTATCCAGTAGTTTTTGTTTTGTGAGTTTATTCTAAAGAAAAGAATAGATTTGTTCACAAAGATTTAATGAGGGGATGTTCATTCAGACACAATGAACAGCAGCACAGAAAAAATTAAACTAAATATTCAAAACAGAAGATCAGCTAACTATGTAAAGTTTGTTGATAAAATAGAATAGTACACAGGCACTTAAAGGGATATTGTAAAAGAAAATTGTATGACAAAAGATGCTGATTATATATTGAGTGAGGATAAGAGCAGCTTAGAGAATGCATACGGATGGTCCTAGTTTTCTAAAACAAAACAAAACAATAAAAAATTTGAACATGGGAAGAAAAGATCACAGCTATATAAGCCAAATACTAAGTGATTTGTCTCTGAGCTACGGATAATTCTATTTTCTTTTTTTTTTTTTTCTTTCTTTTTTCTTCTTTTTCTTCTTCTGTATTTTTAAATTGTCCTCAAAGAGCATATATCACTGATTTTTTAAACAAATTTATATTTCTCTAGGAAGAGACTTTAGAATAGGATTTATGTCTTACGGGCATTCAATGACACTTATAGACAGCTGGTTCCTCGAGTCATTTCAATGAGTTTTATTTAATGCCAAATTATATCCAGCTTAGGTTAACAGTTAAGTTTAGTAGTTACAGTGATGGGTAAGGAGTCAAAATATAGGACTTAGGGCTCCATATAGAATATCCAAAGAGTGGTATAAGCATCTGGTGCGGTCAGTTGTTTGGGATGGATCTGTAAATGCGACAATGTAACAAATTCTGGAACCTACCAGCTGTGTCATCGTACACCACCGATCCTCACCAAAGTCCCCACTACCAAAACTTTTGTCATTGTGACACCGAAATAATGACAATATGGTTATATTTGTTTGTTTAATGATAAAGCATGCAGAGAGTTGTGAACAATTTAAATTATTTTTCCGCAAACTTCTTTGCCCAAAACTCGAAGTGATCACCTGGCTTCGATGACTTTTGGAGTTTATTTCTACAATACATAAAATTAATTTCTATTTAGCTACACAAAAAAAATCCAGATTTACTACGTCAAATGGAAAGACATGCTTTTACTTTCACACTGTCTATGAAGGCTTTTAAGGCTACCAGAGGTGTCCTCAGCGGGACGTGAAAATCTGGTTCATATGTATTAAGTACAAGGAGACAGAGAACATTTGGCAAATTATTGAACAAATGTTAGGAGTGTTAAGTGTAGAATGAATGAATATGCGAATAGATGAAATAACATTTGCAGTCCCATATTGAATAAATTCTTATCATGGATTGTTTACCCGTAGTTTATGCAAATCTTCCCAACTCACACTGGCTGATATTTCTAGTAATTTGGGGTCCTTTGATGTAGGGGACAGCTAGAAATTCTGAGCCCAATTATTCCAAGTTGGAAAATCTCCATCATTTTAAATATCTGTTCAAAAATCTTTGTGATAAAAGAAGAAATAAAAAGTTAATTTAAAAAAACTGAAGAAAGGGAGAAAGATTGAAAGAAAGAGACTGTCTTCCAATTCCCCTAAGTGGAATTTTCAGCTGGGGTTTTCTTTAACTAAACCAATCTAGGAACCCTCGAAATCATCTTCCTTCAGAATCTTGAATCCTGACCCACCCCCATCAGTTTCTGAAATTCATTTCGATGATTTAAAGATTTTAAAATTTTCTTTTGCACGTAATTTTTTTGGAGGAGTAAGCAGTGAGTACAATGAAGAAGAGGGAAAAAGGGGTAAGTTGTTATGGCTTTATTTTATTTTATTTGTATTATTTTTAGTTGTTACAGTTTTACACTACCCGAAAGCAACTTCTCTTTTAATGAAGTAGATTGCATTTTATACCGGAACTCAAATGTCTGTACTTTTAAAAACTATAAATAAAATGCATTGTCAAGCATGTGTTTACTTGTTGGATGATAGGAGGGAGGTTCCTCAAATATGAAATAAAGAAATCACGCAATAACGTGGTTCAATTTATATATAAATTGAACAATATAAAATTTAAAACTTAGAATTCGAGATTGGAAAGAGTCACCACAGATTTTATTGCAAGACCTCAAGGATTATTTCTTGGTTTCGTCGTATGAGCACTCAACTATGATATCTCCATTTGAAAGAAATCCGGCTTTGTTTTTGATTCCTAAGAGACCGCTTCCATCATTTCTTTCCTGCAGATGCCTAACTGTTTAAATTCTTCTTTCATGTGGTTGCGTTTGCTTGTGTTCCCAGCTGACACTGCCCTAAACAGGCCACTCGTGAGCCTTGGAGGTCTGTAGGTGTCTATCAGGAGGCATTCTCTGGTAACAGTTGCTTAGCTACATTGCAGATCTTTTGTTCTTTGCCCATGGATCAATCCCACCAGGCCTCCAATAGTGTGAACTGTTCTTTTGATTGTCCCTCCACATCCTTTGCCCTGCCTGCTGCTAAAATCAGCATGCCAGGTACTAACTCACGAACTTTCTGTGTCGTTCTGATTTTTGTCTCATGCTAATGTGATACCTGTCTAATATAATTCATGGACTTCTGGGGCATACCCACTCCTTGGGCTTCTCTTTGTCGTTGGATAACTGTGCTCAAGATGACTTTTCATCAATGTGTATGAAAACGTATTTTTCTTCTATACTAAGTGACACAATTATTCTGCCTATCTAGATTCCTTACTCTCCCCTACAGGCATATTTTCATTCATAGTTTGACAGACCTTTCAATTCTAATGACTACTTGGCCTATTTCCTTTATGTAATCCATGAAATCTTAGGCATACTTAAAAAATTTTTATCTCCCATATCATAAATGTAACTTTCAGAAATGAGACCAAAATGCAGAGCTCAACTCAGAAATATATGACCAGGAAAGACTTCTCCCAATCAAAAATGCTACTTATGGACCTAAATCAAGCATTTATAAAAACTGCACAAACTTTCTCAAGTAATCAGGATCAAACACATAATTTGATCATTGATAGTAGTTATAGTCAAGTTTTACAAATTCTTAGTTCTGATTCAGATACACAGAGTTACAGGACTTTTGTCACCTCCAGGGATGGCGAGCCCTGCCTCTCATTCCGAGGCAGACCATTTTCATGTCGGACCACTGGTTTTTTGAAAGATCTTCCTTTTAAAGCATGACAGCCTATCAGCATGTTACTTTCATCACTCCCAACTAGTTCTGGTTTATTCATTGAACAAATACTATTCAGTGCCCACTGTAGCGTCAGGTGAAGTATTAGGTATTGGAGAGCAGAGATGAAAAGACTATAATCACTGTCTGAAGACATGTGTGATGAGATCCCACCTGAGCCTCACGTAAACAGATAACCGTGAACGACGGGAGCTCCGCCATGACAGATGAATGCACCCCATAGCGCAAGCACAGAGAGCAGAGACCATCAGTCCTCCAGGGAGAGCTAAGGAGAGAGGTTGGAGGTAAAGAGTGAAAACTAGCTCATTCTATCCTCAGTCTAAAACTTCTTCGCCTTGTCTGCCTGATGGATGCATAGCAACCCTCGTGTTTACTTTAATTTGTCTCTTCTCCTAGGTACATTTACTTTCCTAGATTTTGTTCACCCTTTATCACTTCCTCAGAGAGGTTTAGCTTGACCTGCTTTCTACTGCCCCCTCTGGAGAGACTGGTTCAAGCCCCCACTTGCTCCCATGGCATCCTGTATACTCTGCATGTACCACTTATCACCACTGAAATGAACGACTAATGAATGTATCTCCATTTTGTTAGCTGTCTATCCCTTGAGACTCTAAAGTCTAAATCATCTAAAATTATCTAGATTCTAAAGTCCCGCTTATAAACCTTGTGAAAGCAGGTACCATGGCTGTCTCACTGACCGCATCTTCAGAGGAAGAGCAGATTGAAGGACACAGAGGAACACATTTGTTAAGCAAACACACGAACGGTTAAGTGCACTGTTTCTTACACAATGAGAAGGTTTGGTGTCCTTTTACCTACAACAAGCTCTGGCTGGCGTAATGTGTAGTTAACAGAATTGAACTTATGTTCGCAGGTTTGTCCATCCTGCTTCTAGATCCATGCGAGGACAGGCCGCCAGAGGATGGCATTTTATAATCATAGATGGCTAAGGATTTGGAATTCTCTGTCAGAAAGGGTGGAGGAGAAACAACTGTCCCAAGGCCCTGAAGGGCAGTAACTACAGAGAGAGGATTCGGAACTCCACGTGGTCAGGCCCACTCCTCCCTTATTGACTAGTGAATACATTAAAAAGTAAAGGACAGGGGGGGCCTGGGTGGCTCAGTGGGTTAAAGCCTCTGCCTTCGGCTCGGATCATGATCCCAGGGTCCTGGGATCGAGCCCCACATCAGGCTCTCCACTCAGCGGGGAGTCTGCTTCCTCCTCTCTCTCTCTCTCTGCCTGCCTCTCTGCCTACTTGTGATCTCTCTCTGTCAAATAAATAAATAAAATCTTAAAAAAAAAAAAAAGTAAAGGACACTCGTGGAATTTGACAGACCACATCCTATTTTTTATATGTCTCATGTGCTCAAAACCCAACAGTCTTTTGAAAACCATGGAGAAGCTCCTTAAAGTCAAACCAAATCATTGATCATTTCCCCCTAAATACTTTCTTTGCCTCCCTTGGGATGGGCTTCTTTCACTCTGTTCCTTCCTCATTGACCCCTCACCTTTATCTCTGCCCACCCAAATGCTACACATTGTCTCTGCCATGCCTACCAACCCTTGCCCCTCTGCCAACAGGAAATAATTTCTCTTCTTGGGCTTCACTGGGCACTTTCCACTTGTTTGATGACGCTTGTCAGGAGGTCTTATATCGTAACTATGTACTTGTCTCATGTGCGTGGTAGGTAGATGCTAGGACGATCCCCAAGATACTACTCCCCAGTGTACACACCCTACATAATCCCCTCTGCTTGAGTGTGAGAAAGACATGTGACTGGGGTGAGGTACCACTTCATAACATGTTATATTAAATGGCAGAAGGACCGTGCAAATGTAAAGTCTCTAAGCAGATGAATTTTGTGTTCATCAAAAGGGAGAATGATGTCACCATGGGCCTTACCTGATTGGGTAAGCCCTTAAAGTCAGAGAGATTTGAAGAATTCTCTTGGCTTTGCAAGCATAAGGTGCCATGTTGTGCAAGGGACCACATGCCAAAAAAGAGTGGGAGGCTTCTAGGAGCTGAAAACATTCTCTAGTTAACAGCAAACAAGAAGGTAGGAACTTCCATCCTACCACTGCAATTAACTGAATTTTGTCAGCAACCCTGAGACTTAGATGGGACCATTGTCCCAAGTGACACCTTGAGTTCAGTGCTGTGAGACTCTGCACAGAGAATCCAGTTAACTAGTGCCTGGACTCCTAACCCACAGAAATTGTGAAATAATAAATGTATGTTGATCTAAGCTGCCACATTTGTGGCAATTTGATATGCTGCAATAGAAAACTAGAACACTCATCAGCTAGGTTGCCTCCAATATTCTGTACATAATTACACTCAATGAATTTGTTGAGCCTTCCTATTATACTTGACTCCAAGAGATTCCAAAGATGATTCAAAGAACAAAATTATATATGTCCCCAGAAACCATGTGACTTCTAGATTATACCAACTAAAAAAGGTGGGTACAATTTTTAACTAGTCACTAAGTAGAGTCTTGTGTTTCATAAAGAATTGAGAGACATGAATTTGAATCCTGGGTCTGTCACTAACCAGCTGGATTCCCTTGCACAAGTCAAAGCCAAGTCAGCTTCTTGGTATGTTATCTATAAATAGTCATTATAATAACTACTTCCTGTTGATAAACTTCCATGTACTGGGGACTGTATATATATTATTTGCAAATACCATTATATCACTGCCAGAGAGGTATTATGTTCATTTTACAGATGAAAGCAGTGAGGTTCATAGGAAAGGTCAGAGACCTTAGATATAACAATCAAGGTCACGTGGTTATTGCAGGACAACATTAATATTTGAAGCTTCTCTGTCTGCAACCTGGGCTATTTCTCTTTAAAGTGAGGGGTTATTTTGTTACTATAAAGTCCTCTTTAATCAGATCATCCTGGAAGCACAGCCTGAGTGTGCAGTTCGCATAGCACAAGGCAAAGAGAGGGCCCTTCTCCCTCGCACCTCAGAAGTGAGTCACATCTGAGTTCTGGCGCTGTAAACGTGTGCAGTCGGAGACAATGACAGAGACCCAGAGCCCAGGCAGGGAGATTGCATGGGTTTAAGAACTCATTTACTTAGAACAGTGGAAAAGGAAGTCAAGCGTGAACTTCTGAGCTTCAAAGATATTCTCAAGGCCCATTTGGGAATAAGCATAAATCTTCAAATTTATCCAAAGTTTAGCAAATTCACAATGACAAATGTAACAGTTCCTCTAAATGGAAGTTCATCTCTTGGCAGTTTTGAAGGCTTGGAGAAAATGCCAGCAACAAGGACTTGGAAGGAAATAAATCTTTAGATTCCCTGAAAACATAGATAGTTATTATGGAAGACATATGGAGGACCCCATACTGCGTTGAAAAAGAAAATTTATAAATGTCAGCTTCGTAGCAGCGATGTTGGAAGGATTTAAGCAATCTACACTTAACTATGATGAGAAAAATATGCTGGGGGAACGCTTTTGCCATGAAGAACTAATTATTCTTAACCTGTGCTGTTTCTGGGAGGAACCGATGAGAGAGAGACAGAAGGCTCCAGAATCCAGAACAAGGAATTAGAATTTCTTTTCACCCTACAGATAACATTTAAACATCTTCTACTGTTTAAAAAAAAGTTGCTGAGAAGCAGGATGGTAAGGACCACAATATGAGTGTCTAAGGCAGGAGAGCTGAGTTCTGAGTCTGGAGAGGCCTCATTTCTTCATCTCTACAGTATAAACAGTTAATACAACACCTGCTTCCAGGCGCATAGTGAGGCTGGAGGGAGACACTGCCATCCAGTCTTGCTTACCCAATATTAACCACAGACCTCCTCTCTGTCCCTTACAGCAGCAGGCATGGAGGCTACAGAGAAGAGTAAAACATTGTCCTCTCCCTCTATGAGCTTACAGATGGTTCTGATTTATGAGAGAATTTTATAAACTGCAAAGCATTATCAGAATGCTTGTCATTTTAACTCATTAACCAATCCAGGAGATTACTGCTGGACACCTTTGAAAAACATCAACACAAGAATCCACTAAGTATTTAACTTTTCTCTTTTGTTTAATGATATCATAGCAAGAATTACTTATTTGAGAATAAAAATTGGAATCTGTATCTTTTTCAACAAAACCACGGCTAACATTGGAAAGTTTTTGTTTTTATTAATATTACTATTTCCTTTCCAAAAAGAAAGAAGTAATAAATAAAATTGCAATTCAAAACCAGGGAAAGTAGGGAGAGAAAAGGTATCATGAGCACTACTTGTTTTCCTGGGGAGGGGTCGTCTTCCCTTCTCTTCCTGAAGGTTCTGAATGGAGATGGTGCCAATTAAACCATGCCCTGGTTGGCAGCAAAGCCCAGAGCTAAGAATGGGAAGAACAGAGAAAATGCCAACTGTCAAGAGATACAAGGGGATCTCAGGAAAGATACGACAAACATCTAATGAGAAATATACAACTTTTTAGAACTTCCGTAACTAATGTCGATGAGGCAATATTGAAGACGAGCCTGGATTTAATAAAATCTTAAAATTTCCACAGCTGGGCCTGCTTGCACAGGGCTGGTGGACCATTTTCTTAAATAAGGCACGGCGCTGGTCTGACACTAGTTTAACAAGGTAATTATCAAGTGAAAAATAGCAGCCGCACTGCTGTGAACCTGAATAATAACTCTCATAATTACTGATTTGGGGGCCCATCTTTTTTAAATAAAAAAAATAGATCTCTAAGTACTAAAGCATTTTATAGGAAATACATGTGGGTACAGTGTCTAGAAGTATGGAGCACTATTAAGGATATAATTAGCAGTTTATTTACATAATCCATCAAACACCATTTATCATTTCTGTCATGGTTCTATTGAAGAGAAGCAAATAAGCACAGGGACTTGAAGGTACTTTACGTAGGGAAGCTTGGAAAAGTTGATTGTGACCAAATTTTGTAAGGCTTAAAAGTTGGACATTCCTAAATACCTCAACTGAAAAGTGAAGCAACATAGCTGACTTTATCAAATGCTTGTATGCTTTCATAAACAGGACACGACACACATTTCCAGAGGAAATTTTACGTGGACAAAAGTAACTTTCAGGTAACTAACTTCCATTTTTTAACAATTTTCACACTTGTCTTAATTCTGAAACACAGACACAAATGGTCATTCTTTCACTGAGAACTACCTGAAATGGTTGGTTTTTCCTGGAATGTGAGAGCAGCACAGAGGTATCTTGTGCATCTGTGAAGAAACACCCTCCTGCATATTTCTGACTAGGCTTGCCTCCTAATTCTAATCTGGAAGAACTCTTCTGGTTTTTCTTTGCCCTCAGTGTAAACTAACCCATCCTAGCATAGCAAATAATGTATTTTTCAAAGTAAAACACCAACAATAAAATTGTAAATAAGATTATTTAAAGGTAGGATGAAGTCAGACATCGGTACTTCCAGAAAAGTTTGTAAAAATAGTATAAAGCTAGGGGCGCCTAGGTGGCACAGCGGGTTAAAGTCTCTGCCTTTGGCTCAGGTCATGATCCCAGAGTCCTGGGATCGAGCTCCCTCCTCTCAGCAGGGAGCCTGCGTCCTCCTCTCTCTGCCTGCCTTTCTGCCTACTTGTGATCTCTGTCTGTCAAATAAATAAATAAAATCTTTTAAAAACTAGAATAAAGTTCTATTTGCTCTAGATAAAATGGAGAACTTGTCTCATAAAAAGGGAGTAGTTTTATTAGCATGTTCCCAAGTCACCTTTCTTACTCTTTCTACAGATCTTCAAAATGATTCTGAACCTCAATTATTGTCAGTTTGAAGTCTTCCTGCGTTATCGAAAAGCCAAAGACACATGTTGCACCATGGAATTTCTCATCCAAGAGGAGATTAAAGACAGCACCAATTAGGAAAGCACAAACTTCACAAAAATAAATAACTACATCATGATGGTTGTGTGAAGCTGATTCTCTTGGACTGATAATAAAAGCAAAATACATGAAAGCACCAAATTCTACAAGCTCCTGAATTCAAATACTCTAACATGCCTAACTTGATTAAACAATAAATATTCAAACACACCACAATGGGTGATTTCATCATGGAGACTTTCTTAATGAAATTCACCTGAACATCACTTAATACAGTTGGTAGATGATGCCAATTTAACCCGACCGCAACAAATGCTTTATTTTACTTCACTTGCATAAACAAGGTGCATCTACAACATGAAAACACAACACAAAAGTTAAGATTAAGCTATACATTGACTTGTGGGGACGACGCCCCAGATAAGCTCACCCCACTAAACAAGATCACAGATCAGAATTACAAAAGGAAATGCTGCACACATCTCAGCTTAGCACTGGTTTTCCAAATGTATTATGTTTAAAAGTCATACCAATATTGCATTTTGAATAGGGTCTAAAAATATAGTGGTAACCATTATTAAGAACAAGTTCATAAACAAAAGCAGAAGGCATCTATTTAAAAAGATCTGGTAAAGGCCTGCAAATAGTAAAGTCCTAGAAACAATAGTTCACCTCCAAGACACGAGATTTTGCTCATTCGTTTTCTTATTGCCAAGGCAGAGAAAGCAGACACGTGGAAAGTCCTTGAGAAATGTTAAATAGAAAATAGGCATTTCAACTGAAATTAAATACATTAAGATTCATTCAGGAAGATTCATGTACCTAGTTAACTATTGTTGAGGACTACTTATTCTATGAAATTTGCTGGCACAATTGGACTTAATAGATTGGCAGATTAACCAAGTGGTGCAATTACTATCCCATGGGCCAAAGCACTAAAGGAAAAAAAAAAAAAAATCACTCCTGGTATTGTGGGTTTGGTAGATGAGATCTTAATTTGGTGTTTAAAATGTGAGTCTCAAATCTTTGTTCTGTTTGTGGTTAAATTTCCAAATTGCTCTGTGACATTTCTGTTACTTCCTAATACAAAATGAGTTGCTACAACTTGAGATTGTGATGGCGGAAACTTCTTAAAACAGGGGGGAAAGCATAAGTGCAATGATGTGCCTGTGGTCTAAATAATCAAACCGCTTGAGTAATATTTATACTATTGACCAGCACTACGTCATTCATTCAGTCCACAAAAATTTCTGAAAGCCTTATATTTCCAAGGTGTTGTGGCAAGACGTTTTCTGTCATGGCTGTAGAAAATAAAGAGTCTCAGAAGATTAGAAAGAAGTCTTTGCCAGCCTGAGTCTTTTGTCTCTAAAGTATATTTGGTCACTCCCTTCTCAATGCCTCATGGTACTTTGCCAGCCCGACTCTTCCAGTGTTGATGTCATTGCATTAAATTGTGTTGTTTGTATGTCTCTCCCTTGTTTAACTGTAAGCTCCTTTAAGGCAGGCAATCAGGCAGTCACCACACCCATGTGTGTATGCTGAGCACCTGCACAAATGCTGGTGTAGGCAACTGTGGAATGCTTGCAATGGGGACTTTGGATTTAAATTCAGGGAGTCTTCAGCCTGCACTCCCACGCTCTGTTGAGTTGTTTCATTCTATATAGGTGGGGCTGGTGAGTATAGCTGCTGAACACAGAGGTAAGACCACTGTGAATAATAGGGCCAGGTAAATCTTTTAGAAGTTATTTTCATATGATGGGTCATGCTTACATCCCACTGCATCTACTCTGGAATAAACAAGATTTCATATCTGAGAATGGCCTGGGCTCTTTCAAGTACGGCTCCCAGATTTAAGAAAGAAAAACACAGGATTTTAGATAAATGACAAATAATTTTAGAGCATAAATATGTCCCAAGCATTGCATTTGTATTCTTACATTTTACCTAGCAACCCTATCTTAAAAGGATGAGTAAATTGGAAGTAAAGAGGATTGAGTGAGACATTTCTCAATAATTTTTTGTTGGGCAGAACATTTATTTTCTTCATCCCTCAGATAATAAATACCACCAGCACCACCTGCCATTGTGATAATGAAAAAAAAAAAAAAAAAAAAGCCACATTTGTCCTGTTACTCACTATGGTGTATTACCATCTTAGTTTGAGAACCATAGGAAGGACATACGGATAGGAATGCATCCTATGAAGCCAAGAGTCAAAAAATGCATGTGCCAGGATCCCATGGATACCATAGTCACACAGTCTCAAAAACAACTATATAATGTCCATTTCCTGACTAATATCCCATTCAGAACTCCCAAATAAATTCTTATGGGCAATCAGAGAGGCCTGACATGCTCAAATCTGTGTATCTGACAATGAATTTTAACCCCTGAGAAAAGATCCAACAATCATCCCAGATTTCTTAACAGTTTGACATATAAAGGGAAAATTAAAAGTCACCATCCTAAAGATCAATTATAAATATGATAATAATTATATATTTAACTTATATGGCACTTTAAATTTATTCAAAGCACTTTTCTGTCCATTATCTCGTGTGACCATTAGTGTGGTATTTATTAGTGATGAGAGAATGGAATGTCTGCTCAATCTATTGTTACAGCCAATTTGCAACTTTTGATATCATCAATTTGAAACCACAAATGGGAAGACATTCAGTCTCTTTTTTCCCTTTCAGAAGTCTGTCAGTTGTGAGCTTTCTCTTAAGTCTTTTTTTATAGCTAGCCCTAGATTTTGTATTAATGTCACATGAATATTTTCTTTTTGAGCTACTTAGTTGATTATGTTAACTTAAGGTAAGAGTCTTAAATAGAACGAAATCAAAAGTAAATGAAAAAATTTGTGATGAACTGCCTTCCTTTCAAAAACTGTCTGCTTCTTTATGACAATGTCTGGCAAATAGCAGAAACTTGTTGAGTTCTGAATGAATGAATCAAGGAATGAATACAGGTGCAAATGAACTTCAAATGAAAGTCTGCTTTCGTCCTAACTTAATTTACTCCAAATCTTGCCAGCCTAATGAAGACTGCCGTTTAAAAGGGTCACATAAGAAAATCACAACTTCAGAGGCTAGAGCCACCCAGAAACCATTTAATGCCACTCCATGCAACGGAAATCTTCCCCTCCCCCCCAGAATCATCTGAGACAAAGACATCTATGTCAGGATGCAACCAAGATGCCACAATCATCTGGTAATTAACAATCATGGCCTACTCTGAGTAGGTGCATTCTTTCCTCTAAGATACACTTCCTAATGCAAAGTCCATTTCCTTTCATCTGGTCATCAGTAAACAAAATGTGGAGCATATAAGTGCCTAGCACAGTGGCTGGCACTCAATAAGTGTTTAACAGCTCCTTGTTCCCTGAGCAAAATAGAGAGTGGAAACCTCAACCTTTTTTGAACAGGACATCATTGTAATAGTTTGGGACTTGTTCATTTATAAGAGAAATTTTATTTACTTATTGTAGAGAGAGAGAGAGAGATCCCAAGTAGGCAGAGCAGCAGGCAGAGAGAGAGGGGGAAGCAGGCTCCCCTCTCCCCGCAGAGAGCCCTATGCGGGGCTTGATCCCAGGACCCTGAGATCATGACCTGAGCTGAAGGCAGCGGCTTAACCCACTGAGCCACCCAGGCACCCCGGGACTCGTTTAAATTGCCATCTTCGTCTTTAAATTCTTAAGGTTCCCATATAGAAAGAAGACAGGTCTGATTTGCCCAAATCCTGAGTTCTCCCTGCTATGTGCCAACTGACTGGATGAGTAGTAGGAATTATCCTCTATTTTAATTCCATGTATTTATTCATGCAATAAGTATTTTCCATGGGCAGCACTCGGCAAAGGTTACATGCTATTTAATCTTATTTAATCTTCACACGTACCCTCTGATGTTGGCATTATTATTATCTTAATGCTGCATATGAGGAAATTGAGGTTAAGACAGTTTAAGCAACATGCCTCATGTCCTTCGCATGCCTACATCACACAGCCGTACTGGAACAAAAGCTCAAAATGAATCTGCATGGATCCAAAGACCATAATTTTGATCTTTACCTTCATCATTTTTTAAACAACTGAGGAGTTCTCAGAGAAACAAAGTTGCTTTACAGAGGAAGATCTCAAGGGCCAGCTGGCACTTGTCTCTTGAGAAAACATAGGATCTTTTGGCACCAGCAACACCAACCTGGGCCTCTTCATATCTGGGTGAATTCTATAGAGGCCTTGTTCATAGAAAAGACCCGCATGGATTGGAGCCTTGTAAACCCCTTCTCCCCATGTGCTGCAGTGCACCCTTTCTGCATGTAACTTTTTTAAACGGCCACATTTGTGCCAAGCAGTTACTATATGCCGTGTCAAAACACCTATGCATATATTCAAGGAGTGATTTTCCCAGAAATACATTTTTAATCATGCAATATGATATTAGAGAACGAGAAAGTTGGGGAGGGGGAGAAATGCTTTCAGAATTCCTATATAGCAAGCACAATAAAAACACAGCTGGATGACGTGAGCCAATAAAAAGCAGCAGAAAAATAGTAACGAGAGATAGTGAAGCTACTTGAGGCTCATAGAATTTCTCTACCTTAGGGGGACACATCCAAATACACAACACATAAAAACACATATTACAAGACAAAATTGAAGAACTTCGTCAATATCGCAATGTTCTCAGAGCTTTCAGGAAAAAAGGGATGTGAGGAAGCAAATGTTAAGGAGAAACAGCAAGTAGAGGAATGGCTCCACTGAGGGGCCGATGGGCAGTGCTTCACAGTATCAGATGGGACCAGATGACTGAGGACAACAGAAGAAAATAAGGGCATGGAGGGGGGGGTGATATGTCCTAAGACAATTTTCTTTTTTTGTTGTTGACTGAAATGTCCCCCCAGCCCCCAGCAATTACAGAGAAAAAAACATCAGTCTTGGACTAATGTGACTGTGTAAATGTGTAGTCTCGTGAGAACTCTTTAGTCCAGACAGAATATGGAAGTCAAGATGAAATAAGTATATGATCAAAAACTACTGGATCCACCAACCCAAAATTACAAACAACAGTTAAAGGATTCATGACAGATGGCTCAGTTGGTTAACTGTCCAACTCTTGATTTCGGCTCAGGTCATGATCTCAGGGCCATGAGATCAAGCCTCTCATCCAGCTCCATGCTCATCAGGGAGTCTGCTGGAGATTGTGCCCCCACCCCGCCCCGCTCCTCCTCCTGCTCATGCTCACTCTCACTCTCTCTAAAAAAAATAAATTAAAAAGAAAAAAAATTTCTAATGGATGAATGATAATTTTTTCTGAATTGTCCTAGATCTCAATCTAGAGTCAGAAATGCACACAGTAGAATTCAATCAAACAGTATCTATTTAAGGAGCATTTTCAAAGTGCTGGAAACTCTGCTGAACCTTATAAACATCATCTCAACAAGCCCTCCCTTTTTGGGTGAGGTCACTGATCCTCACCAACTACACAAGTAGTAAAAGACAAACCCAGGTTGGAGCTCAGGTCTCAGACCCCAAGCCCCTGACTGAAGCCTTTTCCCTGAAAAGCAGGCCAATGGGCAGCGCCCTGAAACAAGATGGCTTTCTAGCAGTTATATTATTTTTTAACCTTAATTTCCAAGGCAATGCCAACCTAGACATAGTTTAGTGTTTGGAGTCTTCAGCCTCTCAAAGTACAAAGCCTCACACATTCTCAATCACCTTCTGCTGTCTCTTCTCCTGCTGAACATAACCTATGCACCAAAAACAACAGGGAGTTTCTGAGGAAAGCCTGTGAGAACACAAGTCTCTTCTGTGCTGGATTTCACTAGAAACCACCCAAGAGAGGGTGTGTGTGACTCCCAGCCAAAGAGCGAGTCTTTGCAGCAAGTTCTGCACATGGAGCCCACTTGAAAAACTTCTCCACGACACAGAAGCTACGAGAATGCATTGTTACCAATAGTAATCATCAGTGCTGCCTACCGCATGCTTCAAATGGTCTGAGGCTCTCTGACTGTTCTATCTCACTTAATTTTCACACAAGCCAGTGACGGTTTTATGACATCTTGCGGAGGAGGAAATGGAAGTTCTGTTTATGAATCAAAGCACAAATTAACATTCAAACATGTTTGCTACATGGTGCAACCCCGGGTCCTATCCAACGTCATGGGAATCAGGAGAACTTTCTCCTTGCATCTCTCCCAGCAAAGAGAGATCTCCTGAATGAACCACATCTTTCCTACAGATGAAGAACATGGCCAGTGTGAACCTGGACACAGCCTGGGTCTCCTGGGGGGAGAAAGCGTGTTTGTGATGGTCACAGAAGGAGAGAGTGATATAGGACACCATTCCTTTACATGCTCAAAAAGGAGCAGAGAACTAGAAGTACTTGCTTGAGGCTCACAATGAGCAATCAACTTAAAAATGATCACTTTTGTACAAGATAGGAAAGGCAACAGCAGATCATGCTGGACTTAGCCTTATAAAGTAAACATACCCAGGGCATGAGAATGTCATCCCTCTGCTCCTCTTTGCCTTCTATGTCAAGGAAGCCTTGGTAATTATTTGTGGCTTCTGTTCCTGGAAATGTGTGAATTGACAAATCCATATCTTCCCCTTTAGCTATGGGGTGATAGAGACATGAGATGGGGTAGGGAAAGGAGGGTGTCCTGGCTTTGACTTTGGAGTCAGCCAACCTGAAACCCAATGACTCACTGCTGGACTCACTGGACCAAGTTCCAAGTTTTCAGAAAGGATGCTTTTCAGCTCCAACTGTCTTTAACTACTGATCTGCTGACAAAGAGGGAATGACCTGTCTCAGGTCTCTTCCCCAGTTGAGATTCCATGCATGCAGGGAGAAAACTACCTCTTCAAACTGCCCACTTCTCCAGCTGCTAAAGAAACACCTTCCTGATGCTTGCACCAGGTAGGGACACACAGCTCAATTTCATGGCCTGCTAACCTTGTCTACCTGTCACCATGCAACACCAACCTCACCCCCTGTCTTCCAGGAAGACATCAGCAGTCTCCATCTGTTCCCGTCATATTCCACCTCGGGAGGGAGTTACCCTCCCACCAGTCAGGAGGGGAAAGGGCTTGGGGACTGGACTGATGATCAATATGGAGGAGTTTTCTGAAAGAGAAGCTGTATGCTGCCTCCGAAAGCATAATTATTTCCTGAATTATTATAATGCTGGTTCCCCCTTCTAGCTTAAAGTAGATCAGACCTTATCCTAGAGCTTCTCTGAAAACACCAGCAGAGCACTATAGATTATGTTCTTCCCACTTTAGAAAGTCTCATGATTTAGGTCAAGGAATTGTTTTGCCAACATTCTGTTTGGTGTTATAAACTTTTCTCCAAATGTCCATTATTCATTCAATCATCCATTCAACAAATATTTATTGAGCACCTATTGTGTACAACTTCCTGTATGAATCCGAGAATTCAGCAATAAATAATAGAAAGCTCGTGTTCACACGGAGATGACATTCTAATAGGATGGTGACAGACA
Organism: Mustela nivalis; assembly: GCF_964662115.1. Taxonomy (NCBI): domain Eukaryota; kingdom Metazoa; phylum Chordata; class Mammalia; order Carnivora; family Mustelidae; genus Mustela; species Mustela nivalis. The sequence goes on along the minus strand of NC_139023.1, from coordinate 55,136,067 downwards.
CCAAGTAAATAAGCCAACACATATTATAGGATTTACTGTAGCTTAGAGATAAGATATCTTAGAGCCAGACAGACCCTGTAAACACATAGAGATGGGGAGAGAAAAGGAAGGAAAAAAATTTTTTTTCTAGAAGAGACTAAATAAACTCCATCTGACATATTACATATTTCTTGGTACCTAAGATAAATGTAATTTGGGGAAATTCTTCGCATAGAGAAATGGAATAGCCATGTCTTGTTTTCCTTTCGCAGAAATCCAGGGCTGTCAACTCCCCAGGAGGTCTCGAGGAAGAGCTGCAGCCTGCTGCCCAACACTGGCAGGTGTTTTCACAGCCTGGCACCCACTGCCTGGACTGCGAATGGGTTAAGGTGTCAGCGCCAGAGCTGGGAGCACTGCATAAACAGTGCGTCAGGCGTTCTAAGCATGCTTCCTCTTCCCTGTCTCCCCGTCCTGTGCTGTCAATCACCTGTCACTTGCCCACACATCAGCAGCATTGTGCACATCACCAGGCTGTCAGCTAAGCAGCTGATGAGACTCGGCTCCAAACTGTCAATCATCTTTGCTTCTCTTCTCTGCTCGAGAAATATTTTGGCTCACAGAAACAAAGAAACCTGGACAACAATGGCTTATAGTCAGGTGTTTACTCTTGTGCATGGGTATAAGTAAGATCTTAAATCGGTGCTGATCGTGCCTTACTCTCAAATGGTGCTGGGGTTGGGGGCTGGGCAGAAGAAAGACTGAAACCTTGTTGCGTTAGTATAATGTACTTTAAAACTGTAATTCTAGTTCCCTGAGCAGACCCTGATGGATTCACAAAGCAAACACAAAAACAAAAAACAAGCAAACCTCCCAAAACAAAAAAAACAAAACGAAATTAAACAAAGAAACCCACAAGAACATAAAACAATGATAACTGGAAGTTATCTGAGCTTGTGCCTCTCCAGAAAATAAGAAGGCTCAGAGGATGGATGACTGCGTGGTTCGAAATTATTCACCATTGATCAAGCAGGCTTTTGGAGAGAGAGTAATTGTTGGATTGCGGAGTTCATTTATCTCCCGGGACTTCTGAAACAGCGGCTTCTGCACCCGACTCTCCTATTCTCCAGGGCACGAGGCTGCTCAGGGGCACCCACACGCAGGAAAGCAAGTTCACTCTGTAGGACCCCCGTGAGCTAGGCTTGCCAGTGATTATGACGGGTGTCCTTATGTTGAATGCAAAGACATTCTAAACCAACCCACTGTCTGGCAGACCAGCAGCCCCTCTCGCCCAAAATACTTACCAGAAACATCCCGCACCCTTCAAAGCCCACAACAAAGACATCTAAAGAGATGTTCCTGGCAATGAGTTCCAATTGAGCAGCAAGTTCAAGTTGTCCTGATCTCCCCAGTTTGCCACTTGGGCAAAATCACCATGCATGTATTAGCATAATTAATCAGCTCATCATACGATAGATCCAAATACTACTAGGTTGTCCAAAGTCCTCTAAAGTTTAAAAAAAGGAAAAAACCTCTAGTGCCTTTGAAACATATTTAGCAACAATCAGACTTTTAATCATGTTTCTCATGAGCCTTATTATCTATCATTGCCCAATGCTCTGGATTGGCAGGTTCAGACACACGGTGGTTGGTTCCATCATCATCTCTGTGTTTGTGACATTTGGGATGTTTTACCCTCTGACAGATCCTTTCATACGTGCAAACTGATTTCTGAAAACACATCTCTTTCTGATCTAACCGGACATTAATTGGTTTTGTGCTGATGTTTCTATGTCTCTTGGTCTTATAGCACAACTAGCAAATCTGATCTCTGACAAGTTGGCTGAACCTAATCAGGACAAATCTGCTGCTACCCAGGTTGCCACAGGCAGTAATTTGAGGGTCTTTACAGAGTTATCCCTCGCTGGAAAGACAAGGGACTATAATTCTGTCAACACTAATCCAAAACTGTATGTTCAAGGCAGGAGTGGCCTCTCTCCCCGACCCCCAAGAAAAGATAGCAATTGTCAGATAAATACCTGAGATAATTGATAAGAAGAAATTAGGAGGCTGTGGCTGATGCAGTGACTATGAGAATTTCTTCCTTTCTTTCTCTCTTTCTTTCTTTCTTTCTTTCTGGAACCTTCAGAAGTGTAACATTGGGTGTAAAGTGTCAGCTGTCAGGGATAAAGCAGGGTCACAGGGAAGAGGTGGATGGAAACCCCGCCATCCAGCTCCCACTTATCATTGGGTGACTTGGTTCATATTTGCCTCACTCGCTAAACAGACAGGTGCCTAAACATTCTCAGCCTCAAAGGAAAACTCTCTCAGCCAACTCAGGCTGCCACCCGGTGACAAAGCCCTGATGGGAAGCAAGAACCTGCTCAGGATGGGAGGTGTTACTGTCAGACTGTCAGCCCTGTGCTATTCTCCGAAGACCCCTGTGGTTTTCTTACAGGCACAAAAAGAAGAAATATGAGAAAAATAAACTTCTTTCTTACTGTATCGCTTTGGTCCATCTTCCAAACAAAATGAAAGGGTTAATGTGGCGTCGTCTTCAAAAAACTCGGTGGCAAACGCGTCCCACCAGAGGTTGTCGCTATCCTGCAAAGAGACAGATCATTTATTTAACAGGCAAGAACAGAAACTACCTCAAAAGAGGAAAAGGAAAGCAAAAAGAAAGACAAACCCAGCCACCACTTGCCTGTTACTCAGCATATGTGTGTGGGTGTTCTAGAAGGCGGGTGGGTGAGCGTGTGGTCACTCCTCAAATTAATTGCCTCAAATGGGGACCGAATTCCAATTCAACAAATGAGTGAAAGTGAACTGAATGAAAATTAATTCTCCAGGACATATTTGGGGAGATTTAATAAATGTACTTTGGAACACAATGTGACATTTCTTAACAAAAAGGGTTTACATTTCATGTAAAATGCATTTAACTTCTTTTTGGGCACTCTTTCTCTCCGCTCTTTTCAGAATTTGATTTTACAAACAGAAACCACCATATCACAACCGGGTTCAGGAGAGTACATTTTTAAAAGATAATCAGTTCAAAAAGGGGGTGTGTGTGACTTGTAGCCCCACCCTATGCAAACGTCCTATAAGATACAGATACTGCCGCAGACAGAAGATACATAACTGTCCAGGGTTGTACAAACACCCATCACATGCATATGGATTGTTCTCGAGGATTGTTTTAAGATTATAGGCAATCTTGTTGCCTTGTTATTAACATGATCATTAAAAATAGAGCAGTTCAGCAGAATGCAAACTATCCATGTGAACTCTGTTTGTCATGGATTGAGTGTCTCCTGTTCATCCAGAAAACGCTTTGAAACTGTCCCGGTTTAAAGCAGTTAAAATCACTGTTAATCATTTGGGGGGGACAGGGGCTCCTATCAGAGTGAATCAGGAGGGTTACGCCAAGCATCATATTCTAAAAGGGGGCATCACAGCTGCCCTTGTGCTTTGCATCTTATCCCATGTACCCCCAAATTCTTAAGCACAGTCTTTCCCCAGAGAATCGCTGATCAGTGCCAAACTTTAGGAGGAGATGTCCTGCAGCTGCCTGTCAGAGGAGGGAGGGGCAGCTTCCCACTCAGGGGCCCCCACTGCCGTGGCCTGGGTGGAGAAACTGCAAGCCTCTCTTCTTCCCATTAAGTTGTTCTGCTTATGAGGACATTAAGTTGTTGTCATTGGCAGGCGTCAGGAATGAGCCTTCAGTCCTGGAAAGAATAATTAAAGGGCCACCAAAGATTGATGCTGTCTGTTCTGGTTTTCGGAAAAGCAACAGCTCAGGCAAATGAATTTTTTCATCTTTTTTTTTTTTTTTTTCCCCCTGGCTTCCTCCCAATCACCACACCAAAAGCCAATACTTTTCTTGGTAAAATCGAGTAAATATAAAAGCACCCAGGGGTGATTCATGGCTCCACATACAAACTATCTCTCATCCCCCACCCCAAAACAAATATTTATTGAGCACTTATTACATGCAGGCCCTCAGAGCACACAGCTGGTTGAGCGATGGGTCCCTACCCTCAAAGGGCTCAAGCCCAGAAGCAGGAGACACCCAGGTGAAGACTAATAGTCTCCCTCCAGACCCGAGACCACAGCATGAAGTCTGGGTGTCATGGAAGCTGTCAGAGTTTCTAGAAATATCAGTGGGCTTGGTTGGAAGTGGAAGAAGCAGCTGGGGAAAGAAACCCCATTTGAGAGCCTGGGTACACTGGTTTATTTTATTTCAAATTGCTACACAGATGGAAAAAGAATAATAGTTAACATTTATTGGGTGCTTACCACATGCCAAGCATTATTCTAAGTGCTTTATGTGTATTTTCCTCCTTACTCCTTACTACCTCCCCCTTTTTTGTTTGTTTGTTGTTGGTTTGGGGTGGGGCTTATTTATTTTGTTTTTGGGTTTTTTTGTCCATTCTCTCCTGTATAATTTAATTTTTTTGTGAACAGAGGCTCTGTTTTGCTCTAAATGGTGCCGAGCCTATGGTACAACTCAATAGAAGTTGCTCCGTGAATGAATGAAGTCACTCCCGTTATGTACTACCCCTCCTTTACAACCTCAGAACCAAAGCACAGGTGGTAAATGGAACTTGCCAAGTACAGTCAGCCGATAAATAGTGGAGCTGGGATTTCGACTCAAGCCATTCTGACCTCTGAGCCCCACCCTCTGCCTGACTCATTTCTCTGGCAGTCTTTGCCAAGGTGGTGTTTAGGACTTAGAAAGAAGGGGAAGGAGAATGAAAAGGGAATATTTTGTCTCAGATTGGTCTCTTTGTCCAGCTCCTTGCTTCCAGCTGCCAGGGACGGTCAGTGTCCCGCCTCGCACGGCAAAGTACCCCATGCGGAATGATGTCAGTGGCGGAACTCACGCCTATTGGCAGCCCTCAGACCCGGGCTTCATCCCAGCTCTTCCCAGCGGTGAGCACGGACAACTTAGTTTACTTTCCTGAGCCTGTTTCCTTACTTGCAAGTTGAGAAAAATAATAACACAAGAGGAATAATTTTCTTGCGGAGTACATGTGACAACAATAACCATAATAACAATTATCTTGCAGACTTGATGTGAGGAGTGAATAAATTAGTGGGTCTAAAGTGCCCAGCAGAATGCCCAGAGCACAGTGAAAATGAATAAAATGCCCTTTTTCTGCCTCTACCTACCATCTTTAGCATCGTTTTTAAAGGAGGAGGTCTTGCATGTTCTAAAGAACCATATCAAAAATGCCCTTTATAAAAAGCCTGTTGATAAACCAAGCACGTTTCTTCTCATTCCAACTACACGTAATGCATTTACCTGCCCACAACAGTTAGAACAGGGGTATATCGAATCTCTTTTGCCCTAGTGATTTCTCAAAGGCCTGTGACTAAATCAGATCCTGCACCTGTATCTGCCTGTCATCTGACTCTGGTTTTCTGGCATTCCTGCTAGGAAATGGAGCGGTGAAAGGCAAAATCCCATGGAGAACCCAGGCTGATCCGAAGGTGCTGGGAGCAAAGGAAGGACTCGGACTGAAGTAAGGGTAAAAAGTGTCAGGGAGGAGCCACACAGGGTCCACAGCACCTAGACACTCAAGGGTTGGCGGGAGCTGAGAAAGGCACAAGAAGGAGACATGCCCTTCCATTCAACCAACTGCAATGGAACATAAGATGAGTCAGCATCTCAGGAAATGTCAGAACAGGTGTGGAGGGGGAAGGTTACATCAGGTGACTATATGCACAAAAGAATCCCTTGGCTTTGCTTAGAAGAACATTTCAAAACTAAAAATGAAAAATGTAAATATGTGAGACAGAATAGTTTTCACTTTTAGTTTTGAAATGTTCTTCTAAGATATATATATATAAATATATATAAATATATAATATTATATAAATATATTTTAATATATTTATAAATTATAAATATATTTAAATATATTTTATATTATATTATATATTTTATATAATATAAAATATTATTATATTAAAATAACATAAAATTATAATAATATAAAATATATTATATATAATATTATATATTTATATAATATATATAAATATATTTAATATTAAATATATATTTATATATATATAATATATTATATATATTTTTATATATATATTTTTGGAGTTAGCTGATGAATGAATGAATGAATGAATGAATGAATGGAATTCTTTAGCGTACCATCACAGACCCAACTTAAGAAACTCACTCTAGGGGGTGCCTGGGTGGCTCAGAGGGTTAAGCCTCTGCTTTCGGCGCAGGTCATGATCTCAGGGTCCTGGGATCGAGCTCCGCATCGGGCTCTCTGCTCAGTGAGAGTCTGCTTCCTCCTCTCTCTCTCTTTGCCTGCCTCTCTGCCTACTTGTGATCTCTGTCTATCAAATAAATAAATAAAATCTTTAAAAAAAAAAAAACTCACTCTACAAAGTTTTCCAGACATCTTGATTGTTGCAATCCTACTTTGTCTCTTGGCTGATATTTCTCAAATGGCACACCAATTTTTTGATGCATTTTAAAATTATAATTATCAACTATCCCCAGACACTCCTATGTAAAGCTTTTGAATTAGTCTTTAGTTAGGAGAGGATAGGTGTTTATGTAGGAAAAGGAATAAAAGGAGTAACGCTTTGACAAAAAATTGCTGTGAAGTATGGGTCAGTCTTATGTTGACTGTGTGTGAAGGAAGCAGATGATGGAAAAAACACATGCGTCAGGGGCCCTGGGTTAACAGTCGTACCCAGAACTCACTATTTTCTAAGGGCTTTACATGAGTTGTACCCTCTTACATTCACAACTATCCAAGTTGCTACTAAGGGGTAGAGCAAGCAGCCTTATGGAGAATTGATATCTTTAACCTCCATGTCACAGTGACTTCAACATGTGAATCCTGCCTCTTATTAGCTGGAGGACCTCAGTGAAGTCACCTGACTTCTTTGCATCTATTTGCTCATGTATCAAGTGGGAGTAATAATTTCCGTGCACTCTAAGGACTTAAAAGTAATTGCCTAGCACATAGTAGCTGTAAAATAAATGGCAGTTATTACTCATTACTGTTTCATTTAACTCTTAAAATAGTTACAAATAAAGAATCCAAATTTCAGAAACTTCAAACTACTCAGTAAAGATCAGACAGCTAGAAAGTGGTGGTAAATCTGAAGTTCACTTACAAGTCTGTCTAACTCTAGTCCAACTTTTAAAGTTGATTTTATTTTTCAGCAAAACTATGAGCGAGGACACGGTTCTATTACCTGCCCCCACACCCACACAGCCTCCCACATTATCAATACCCCCTTGTTACAACTGATGGACCTACTAGTCCATGATTTCCTTCAAATAATTCTATTTAAAAAGTGATTTTTCACCTTAGGTTGAAGGTGATGGTAGTTCACAAGTGTAGAAGAAGTGGCCAGAAATGCCTAGAGAAAATTCTGCCAGAGCAGATCTCTGATTCGGGCATTTTCAGATTTTGTTCCCTTTCCCCCACCTTCGTGTGCTTGCTCTGAAAATCCACTTCCTTTTTATACACGTCTTGCCTCCATTTTGCTGCCTACTTGAGTTCCTGAGATCAGTTAGGCAATTTGATAGGAGACATTTGCATAATGATGAGGCTAGGTGTTCAGGCTGGCTGAAATGCACCTACAAAGGCTTCTGTGGAACCAAAGAAGAAACCTGTGGCAGAGGTCAGACAGTCCTGGGTGGTAGAAGCTCAGTTCTGAGCTCACAGCCACCTCATGAGCTGTGGGGCAACAGTAACAGTTCAGCCCCTTCACTGTTCAGCTTTAGTCATCTCAAATGATATGAGCCTTGCAAAGGCTACAGGTGCTCTGCTTGGCCACATGGAAGAAGAGCAAGGGGCCAACGGAATTAAAAAAAAAGGGTGGGGGGACCGGTGAACATTCGGCAGTTGTACCCACAGGCTAGGCTCCCCCACCTCTTGACTGTAAACCTTGCGCCTCCATCTTTGGAGAAATGGAAGAACCACAAAATTCCCAGTTTTCCTTGCAAAGCAGGCAACATAGTCAAGGTTAGCAAGCCAACCAACCAGTAAGAGGTTGCATGAGTAAAGTTGCCAAGTTGTTTTGCAGCAAGGACTCCAAAGAGAAGCTCACCAAGTCTGAAGTTTGAGTGGGGATGAGGCTCAATCCCCTCAAATCAGACTAACTTGGAGATTAGCCAAGGAGTGCCTTGAGAGTGACAAGTAGGTCAAGATCAACATTTTGGGACTTCCACGTCAGGGTTATGGTGAATGACCTCCAAAAAGAACCAAAGACCTGAGGTCTGATTCCTAGATGTGTGGGATGGGTGTGCAAGTCTGTTACTAGCAGTTATAATAGGCGTGACATTTGGAATATATGCTGTAAAACATTCCCTCCAGGAAAAGCCATTCTTACCACACTGAAAAGGGCCCAGCATCGTCAGTTTTCTTGTGTAGCCAAGGGACCTTGGGCAACTTATCTCTCTGAACTAAGGGTTCCTGGTTAACCCTCAGCTGCCTGCCTCTCTTTGCATATGTTGCTATTTGGCCTTCAATGCATAGTATACCCCAAGTTACAGGTTTTGCTCTCCTCTTCCACTGTCATCTGTGCTAGGAAACCTTGAAAACTCTACCCCCATTAGCACGTGAATCAAATGATAATTGAATCACTGCCTTATAATCCTCCAGTAAACTAGGAGATACTTAAAGGAGGGACAAGGCATCAGGCTTGGCTCCACCCTCAACAGAGCTCCCAGCTATGGATTACCCAATAAAGGAGTAGAAACATGGAATGAGCCAATGGAGAGGCTATACCCATATACCTCCCCAAGTGTTGTGGGAGCCTTGAGAGTCTGCACTCAAAGGCCGGGGAACCAGGATGGTGTTCAAGCTAAGCCCTCTCTCTGTTTCACTTTCCATAAGCAGATGCACCACCCATGCACGTGAGAAGTTCACATGGAGACAAGAATTTTCAAAATGATCTCACATCCATGTTGCTATGCACCACCTTTTGGGTAATTTTCTTGTCCTTTTCAGCAAAATGTTGGTTAAATGAATATATTTCACTGACTGTAACTTAAGGAAGTGAGGTTTTACTTTATTAATCTTTTAAAATAGAGTAGAAGATAATGTGAAGACCCATGGGCCCATTATCTAGCATTAACAATTATAAAAATTCTTACTTTTCTTTTTTAAAGGAATTAAAAATTATAAATAAATATAAATGCCCTGGATCCCATATCCTGCTCTGTTTTTTTCCTCCCCTCCCCTCCCCCAGACTCCCATCAACAACTGTCTTGTGGAATTCATTTGGCTCTTCCTACCCCATCTTTTATATTTATACACACATAGGATGCCATTCATATGTGGTCTTATTTTATGTTTTTAATATTTTATTTAAACGCTTTCATACAGGGTGCCTGGGTGGCTGGGTGGGTTAAAAAACCTCTGCCTTCGGCTCAGGTCATGGTCTCAGGGTCCTGGGATCAAGCCCCACATCAGGCTCTCTGCTCAGTGGGGAGTCTGCTTCCTCCTCTCTCCCTGCCTGCCTCTCTGACTACTTGTAATCTCTGTCTTTCAAATAAATAAATAAAATCTTTTTTAAAAAAGTGCTTTCATACATTAAGTTCCTTTCTTTAAATTTGCCTTTTTTTTTTTTTTCATTCAACGTTGCTTTTTGGAGACCTATGTATTTTATATATTAGGACTTCTTCCCTTATATAAGCTACGTAATAGTGCACTGAATGAATGTAATATATTTTACTTAAACATTTTGATACTAATGATCTCTAGACAGTTTCTAATTTTTTGCTATTACAACAATGCTGTGATAAGTATCTTTATAATGTCGCTTTGTGTATATGTGTAAGAAGTTCTCTGGAGCATATATCTAACTTGGCTGTACACAGGAAGAGAGTATGTACTTGTCTATATTTTGGCTCTCACACTGAGAGGTCTCTGTGCTTCCAAACTGAAGCCTTCTGGTCTGACTGATGCATGGGTAAAGAAGAAACAAGGTGCCTTTCTAAGGAATGTCTTTCCAAGTGGGATCTACTAAGAGGATCAACATAATTACAAAACAGAGTCCAATCTGCCAGGAGAAGGATGAGCATCTAAAAGTCCAAAGAAGATGCAGTAATGGAATAATAATAAACTACTAAATTAAAAAATGAAATTAAACAATTTGCCTATTATTCTCTTAAGGTAGAGTGTGTCTCAGGGGTTTCATTAAACAAAAGGAGGATTATTTCTTGATGCTGACACAAGAACGAAAGCATAGGCTCTTCATGGTCCTTCCAAATAACTCGTGAAACAGAATCAGCATGGGAGGAGGTGGGGATCCCGCTCTGTACACCCTGCCTGCCACAAGGCTCCTGATCGAACCATGCCTTTTCCAAGGAGACAGGTCCTCCCAATGCTTCCTGTCATTGGGTATCTGAGCAGTACACATTTAGTGTTGAGTGAATATTAATAAGTAAAAAGTGGATTATTTTCCCAAAGTTGGAAAGTAACAATAGCAGAGAGCAGCCTCCAGGTAAATAAAGATGAAATTAACTCAGCCTAAACACAGGCAGGGGGAGTGGTGTCGATAATTCTCGTATATTTTAATTAGGCAAAAATGCCACAGAAGCTTCTCCACTCCAAACAGGCTCCTGTATGCCTTTCTGTGATTAAAATCCTTGGTCCTTTTGTCCCATCTCACAGGTGAGTCCAAATACCACTGGCAGCGAAATCATATATCAGGACGAGAGAGGCATTGGGGTCAAATAGCAGAAGAGAGGCTTAATTACATTTAAAAATCCACAAAAGCATTTTCCTTCCATCCCAGATTCTCTCCTGTTCCCATCTCCGTCCCTTTCCACCAAAAACAGGATCCTGGGGCTAGGGCTGCCCCCCGGCATCTGTAACTTAAGCACTGACAGGTTATGTGGGATTTTTGCCAGAGTAATTATTTTTCAATTCAACAATAATGAGAAATTACCATGGCAACCACTTGTCACGTGGCACACATACACCCCCTCTAAAGAATGAAACCATACATAAAGCATCTATTTCTTGAAAAATGTGTTTTTTTATTAAAATAAACTTAAACAGGTCAAAGTGGAGAGGGTGTATGAAGGGGTCTGGAAACAGGAAGATGAGAAGAGCACTGACTTTTCTAGTATCTTGTGGTTCTAGAAAATAACATCTTATGACCCTTCCTCCTAGTACACACACACGGACAGCACTCTATTAATTTGTATCTTACCAGTTCGGTCACTCCCATTTTGTACTTGTCAGCTCACCTCTCTCAGAAGACACTGAAGAAAGAATGAGCGCACTCAAGGACAGAGGCAGAAGCACACTTGGGTCATCCCTTGCTTTCCCGAAATTTCTTTGCCCGTCACGCTCCTGTATTGAGACAGGAGACATTAAAGAACCCCAACCTCGTGCCTTTCTTTTCATGGAGGCCCCTCCCATTAAGGGAGAGCAGGTCACTTACATTCTCTAACTGCAATAGTCCTTTCACTTCTTGAATCCCTAGCCACTTTTTCTTCGAACCATGTATCAAACGACTTTTATTCCGAATTAGCCACATTTAAACATCGCAGTCAACAGTTACAGAGCACTGACTATGTACAAGTCAGCATTCTGAACAGGTTGAGTAACATAAACCCTTGAAATTTCACAGACAGCCTATGGGATAAATCCTTCCAAAAACCCCATGTTACAGATGTGAAGACTGAGGCACAGAGAAGTTCAGTATTTGCTCAGATCACAGAGCTACCAGGTTGCAGGGAGTGCAAACACAGGGACCCTGGCTCTTAAGCTGAGGCTCTTATAACCACTCTATTATATTATGATGTCCCTTCATCCAAAACAATGTTCTTCAAGATCTTTACTATCTTCTTACTTGTTTCAACATCCAGTAGTGCTAAGTGCACTGTTTGGGGCTCTCTCTTGAACAGAGATCCCAAAGCAAGGTTGTCCACATCTGTGCAGTTCTACATGAAGACAGAGGAATAAAAGTGATACAGTAATTATGGGAGCATGTGTTGGACACAAGGAGAGCATTTGAAATCCTCTTTTTATCATGGGATTTTTTTTTATTATTATTATTCTCATGTCCCCGGGATTACATTTTTCTTTCTCCTTGTCATCTACGATTTTGTTCATTCTTGGCTAAATTGCATCTTATTTAACAAGAAACATTAGCTGTAATTTTAACAGAAATTTTAAAACACCATGTTATCAAATACTAAATTATGTGTCCCAATAGTCCATCTCAGGGTTCAACTCACAATTCAAGGCTTCCCTTCAGAAAGTGCTCACAATATTTCACTCTTTAGGACACGTGGGTGCTATCTTGAGAAGGAAGTGTATTAAAACAGAAAGACAAGACTTGGCATCTGGCAGATAGGGCTCTTGAGCAAAAGGTACGTCAGTATCTTTTCTCCCAAACACCAAGGGAAATTCCCCTGCATTTCAATCTTCATCCTTGACCCACCAAATCATTAACTAATTGTGAATATCCAAAGAGAAATGTTATTTATGATAATCTAAAAATAATGACTAAAATGTACACATATTTTACACACCCAAAGCTGAGCTTTTTGCTGCTGGACTTATCATAACTATGATGAAAGACTCATTTTCTTTTAATTCCTGTAAGCTTTATGAGGGTAAAATCTATATCCATATCTTGTACCTTTTGCAGACAGAGCACAAAATACCTGGCCAATATGCAACAAATTAGTACTTGATTTTTTGAGTATTTAAATTATATAACTTAACAAAATAAATATGTCTTTTATGAAAACCAAGCATATTTTCAAAACTCTGAAGAAAAACAATAGTTGTCTTCTCTTGATGGTTGAACACTTCCACTGTCTTCTCCATTCACGTGTCTGGCACACAGGGGTATTAAATATTTAATATGTGAATCAAGGAAAATGCTAAGAGTTTTGCAATGAATTATTTCCTAGTCTTCACAGCATCCTGATCAAATTGGTACAATTTAAATGAGGAAACTGATGCCTCAGGTGGTCACAGATCAAGTAAGAGGTTACACTGGAATTTGATTCCTAATCATTTTGATTCCTGGACATTTCATTCTAACCACAGAACTTCACTGCCTATTCTTATCTGCATTATTCTGGAGAGAAAGATGACTAACGTTTTCTTCATAATTAAATTTTCTGTTTTCTACTCCAACATGGAGTCATGCACTCTAATATATGAAAAATAACATTTTGGGGACCCCGTGCAAATCACTTTGAAAATGACACAGCAAGGCCTCACTTTAGAAGCAGGGGTCTCAGGGCACCTGGGTGTCTCAGTAGGTTAAGCATCTGCCTTCAGCTCAGGTCATGATCCCAGGGTCCTGGGATTGACCTCCACCTTGCCTCAGGCTCCCTGCTCAGCAGGAAGTCTGCTGCTTTCTTTGTCTCTCTCCCCCCACCACCCCTGCTTGTGCTCTCTCAAATAAATAAATAAAGTCTTGAAAAAAAAAAAAAAAAGCAGGGGTCTCATTGGTGGCCCCTCTGTGGTGGTAAGCCCCATAGCTCCTATTACATTACAGCACCCAGGTTCCAGGGGTCCTGAGACACAGCATAATGTGATGAAGCAGCAACTTCTATGTCTTAAGAAAAGCTCATCAGAAAATCACGTACAAATTTTCTGTTCCAACATAAACACAGCAGGCAGGAAAACATTTCTGGAAATACTTGCAAGATGCAAAGGCTTGTTTCTGTGACCTGCCCAACTGCATAAGAATCAAATGAAAGAGTAACTCGTGGAGTCACCACTAAAAACTGGAAGAGACTGGACCAAGATTGAGGCATCAGGGAGCCACTGGAAAAGAAAATTCAAGTTTTTCCTTCTTCTACTTGGGAAAAAAAAGAAAAGATTTTTGTTCACAAAGATAAATAGAAGAAAATGAACATACTCAGAAGCTAGGTTTATCTTGACCATGGTTGAAGGTTTCCATTCTTTTCTCCATTTTCACACCTGTTTACCAGAGGATTTAGATTCTCCGTAATTTACCAGTGACTCCCATGCCTGTACCATGGCTCTCAGTATCTCCCTAGGACTCCAGAACTGTGGCGCCAGCTGCCTAACCAGTTACCCCACTGGGGAACCAAAGAGACATTGCAGATGCAACATGATGGAAGCCAGCCCCAGCCCCATTTCCACCCCCCACCAGGCTTCTTCTCTCCAGTCTTTTCCTTCTCAACAATGTAATGCAAGTTTCTCAGTCTCCTAGACCAACCTTTTAGGATACATTCTTGATTCCTCTCTTTTCCTAAGCCCACGCTTCTATTCTGTCAGCAACTCCCATGAATCTACTTTCAAAATTCAATGGAACCCATGCACGCTCCTCTCTCTCTGCCACCACCGCTCATCTGGGCCTCCTGTTAACTCCAGCCTGGACAAGAGTAATTGCTTCTTTGTCCTTCTCTACACCAGAACTCTGACTTCCCTGAAGCCTAGGCTCCAAAAGAAGCCTGTGTGACCTTGAAACAATGCCACTGGTTGCACCACTCCTGGTTAGAGCCCTCCCATGGCTCCTCATTGTTGCTTTCACCATGGAGCACACTAAGTCTGCACATGGTCTTCCTTTCTGGATTCAATTCACTTCTGAATTGTGGATCCAGGCCCTTACCACTGGGACCTTGCTTCTACGCTGGGACCACACTCCCGCTCTGCCATAGGTCCCTTTGCATTAACTATTCCTTAACCAAGTGGATGACTTTGCTCTACTTGGCCTGGCTTTTTCTTCCTTGTCATTCAGATCTCAGATTCCTGGTCATTTTTTAAAGATTTTATTTATTTATTTGACAGAGAGATGGAGAGAGAGAGTACAAGTAGGCAGAGCAGCAGGCAGAGGGAGAGGGAAAAGCAAGCTCCCCACTGAGTAGGGAGCCCAATAGGGTCTTGGTCCGAGGACCCTGGGATCATGACCCAAGCCTACGGCAGCCATTTAACCAACTGAGCCACCCAGGCACCCCTATTCCTGGTCATTTTTGACCCTGCAATCTACAGGATCCAGCTCACTCTCACATCAGTCAATGTTTTTCCTCCAGGAAGCACTTATCACTAGATTTTTAAAATTTGTTGGGGTGCCTGGGTGTCTCAGTCATTAAGTGTCTGCCTTTGGCTCAGGGTCATGATCCCAGCCTCCTGGGATTGAGCCCCGCATCGGGATCCCTGCTCAGTGGAAAGCCTGCTTCTCCTTCTCCCACTCCCCCTGCTTATATTCCTTCTCCTGCTGTGTCTCTCTCTGTCAAACAATAAATAAAATCTTTAAAAAAAAAATGAAATCTGTTTATTGTCTTCCTACCTCCTAGAAAATGCAAGTCGTTGGGTGCATAGGATCCTGTTGCCCGCTTTCCCACAGAACCAGGCACATATTGGGTGCTTCATAAACAACAGAATAAATGAATATACCAAAAATGTGCTAAACAAACAAGAAAATAGAAAAGATAAATCTATTGAGGAGACCACATTAATTGCTTCCACAGGGCCGCCATTCTCAGACTCAGACTTGTCATAGCCCAGTTGACTGCAACTACATAATAGAGTACCAGGAACTTACCAGAATCTTTATGCACTTTAATTTTTTAAATAAATATATGCCATGAATTAAAAGCATTAAAAATATTTATGCCCTTTGACTCAGTAATTCTATTTCTGGGAATCCATCCAAAGGAAATAATCCAAAAATATGTAAATGCTTTATACACAAAAATATTCACCATAGGAGCATTCATAACAGCATAAAAACTAAAACAATGTGCCGCCCTGCGAGAGAGGAATGATTCAAGAAACCATGAGAAGTCCATGAGAAGGAAAAGGAGGAATCTTTAAAAATAATGCGCGTCCATGGTTTATAATGACACAGAGGCATTCTTATGTTCTGATGTAAAAGGAAGAAAGCAAATGGAACAGAGAGCAGGACAGCATGGCGGAAGCAGAGTGTAGAGTCGAAATGGCCATTCTAGAGATTTGGGGGAGGATGGACTATTTGATAAGCAGGATTGAAACAACTGGCTTTTTACATGGAAAAAATAAATAAGTTTGATTCTACATCACATAACCAAACGCAAGTTCCAGATGGATTAAACATGTCCATGAAGAAAAAATTTTCAAGCCATTAGAAGGTAGGAGAGTATTGCGTATGATCTCAGCACAAGGGAAACTTTTGTCAACAGCACACCACAAGAACAAATAATATGAGAAACAAGCCATCCATTTGAATATATCAAGATATAAACATACCATACGACAAAAGACACTGTAAACAATGCTATAGCCTAGGTGACAGGCTGGGAGAGAGTTAGTAACTAGAATGTATAATGAACTGTAAAAATCAGAAATCATGTTGGATCACTGCATCACACACCTGAAACTAATATTACACCATATGTTAACTAACTGCATTAAAATAAAAACTTTTTTGAAAAATCAGAAATCAATCAAATATAAAAGTACAAAGGATGAAAAACTATCATTCCCAGAAAATGGTCAATAAAGCTATGAAAGGATCTTCTATTTCACTTGTTATCGAGAAAAGGTAAGTTAAAATAGCCACTGCACACACATGTCATTGTGGAAATATCAAAAAAGTGAACACACATGGTAGGTTCCTCTCCACATGGTGCTGGAGAGGTGGGGACATGGGAAACTTGTGGATGGTGGTCACTTCTCACTTATCTTGGGTCCACAAGACCTGGATCCACAAGCCCCAGGGCACAGGAGGCAGATTCCAGCCTGCTTACCCACTCAATACCCACCCTACTCGAGGATACTGAAACCTGACAAACTCTACGCTTTACCCTGTATCTGCAATATCCTCCTTACCCCACATTCCCCTACTCTGTCCCAATCACCTGTATTCATTCAATAGGACTCCCACCCAAGTCTTGCCTCCAGCTGGAAGACCCACAAGGCCTTCCACCTACTAAAAAGTCTCCATTTTATAGACAGAGATACATTATTTTTTTTTTTAATTTTTCAACTCATACAAACTTCATGCTGACTAGTACATGACTCTAGTACTATATTTTTATTTTATTTTACATGATGCCTAGTTATTATATTTTTCACGTCTTAGCAATTCAGCTCCAGGCTCCGTGGGCAGATACATTATCTCCTTTGGGTGGCTCTTTGTATTTCCATTGTTTACCTGGCACACATTTATTGTATGTTTAATTATGAACTGAGCACTGTGCATTATCTACTTCAAGCATTTGAACATTTCCAGGCAAGCTACTGTTATTATCCTCATTTTACAGGTGGAAAAACCAAAACTCAGAAAGCAGCTTCATCTTCCCAATCACACATCTGAAAAGTGCTGGAGACAAGTGTTTAAATCCATGTCATCAGATTCTAGAATCTGTCCCTTTTAACTGATGGGAGAGAGACAGAAAGGATTGTGGGAAAATATCAATAAGTAGAGGTCATATGTAAGACTTGTGCATGAATGTTCATGGCTTTATTATCCACAACAGGCAAGAAATGGAAACAATCCAAATTTCCATAAACTGATGAACAAATAAATAAACCAAATGTGGTATCTTCATGTGATGGAGTACTATTTGCAAAGAAAGGAGTGAAATTTTGATAAATGCTTTAACAGATACCTGGAAAACATTATGCAAAGTGAAAGAAGGCAGAAACAAAATGCTGTATATTGTATGATCCCATATATTGTATGTATTATATGATGCCCTGTATCACATGATTCTGGATATCAAAATATATAATGTATACACAAATAAATTTATATGTACATATGACTCCATAAAATATATGTAGTATCCAGAATGCTGACTGCACCACTTAGTAGCTGCGTAATCTCGGGCAAATTACTTAAGCTCTCCATGTCTGTTTCACCCCGTGTAGAGCTATCTCACTTCTCATTGTGAGGATTAAACTAGATAATGCATGGACCAGTGACTGGAACAGAGTAAACATCCACTAGAGAGCACTATCGTTAAGTGGTGGGAAAAGTCCCAAAGCCAAGGCTGCCATGAATATTAAATAGGATTTATCAGTAATGCCGCTATGGTCCGACCTGCATACTTTGCAACCAGACAGCCTGGGTCTGGACACCAAGGCCAGCCCTTTTTTTGCTCTGTGAGTCTGGGCAAGGGACTCAGTCTCTGTTGCTTTCTCTGTGAAGATAGGAACAATAATGGTAACTAATCGTAGAGCTGCTACAAGGTTTAAATGAACTAAAAGAGCTTAGCACGGTGACTGGCACACAATTAGCACTGGTTAGCTTTTGTCCATCATTATAGTTCTGGCCATCAATGTTAGCTGGCATAAAAGATACCCAAGATAAAGTTCCCTGTTCTCAGAAAATGAATAATCCATTAGCTAGT
Source organism: Mustela nivalis (assembly GCF_964662115.1). Taxonomy (NCBI): domain Eukaryota; kingdom Metazoa; phylum Chordata; class Mammalia; order Carnivora; family Mustelidae; genus Mustela; species Mustela nivalis. Next base: position 55,117,754 of record NC_139023.1, on the reverse strand, counting down.
TGGTTCAGTGGATTACAAATAAGACACCCCCCTCAGTGTATCTCACAAGACTGAAAACTCCATGAGGGTGGGATCACTGTTTTATTTTTCACTGTGTCCCTCGTGCCTTACATAATGCCTGCCTGGGAAGAGTGAGAGTACCCATCTATGAAAGTGAGTTTTCTCGCAGCCTGATGGGAGCAAAGTCTCTATTTTGCACGCCAACCTCAAATCCACAGTTGCATGTGGTTGGGGCTAATTTGCATCTCAGTATCTCAGAAAGCTCTGCATTTAGCTATCCGATTTTCTTCCTTGTCAACTAGAGATCACAACTTGCAAGGCAAAGAGAGCTTTAGAAAACTGGTCTCTCTGCCAGCTCCCAAATTTTGTCCGGCAGCATTTTCACTTTCCCCCATCCATCTCCATGGGAGGCAAGAAACTGGGTTCTAATTCTAATCCTGACACTTTGCTGGGTGACTTCAAGCAAATACAAATCAAATAATCTGGCAAAATATGCCTAGACTATGTGCTTACGCCTCAGTTTCTCTATTTGTCAAATAGAAGGATGATTCTAAGGGTACTTTCAAAGGCATCCTTCCAGAACACTGCTTTCTTCAGGGATGTATTGTTCACTGAAAGCACCTGCCCACCGTCGCACTCTTGCCTTTAGGAAAAACATTTTTGGCGGATCTTTATCTGGGCTAAAATGGGGCAGCATCACTACCAAAGGAGGCAAAAGGGAAGATTTCTCATGCTGGCACCTTCCAGGATTCAAAAATAGTCTCCATATGGATGGCAAATGGATTTCAACCCAAGTAGCCTTTCTAATGAATTGACAGTGGTTACCTAGGATGCTGAATTCATTCATACCTCCAACAAATATGCACAGAGAACCTACTGTGTGCTAGATGATGTTCTAAGCATTAATGATAAAACAGTGACCAAAAGGGACACAAATTTCTGTTCTCACAAAGCTTAAATACCAGTGGATGACAAGCAATAAAATAATAAGTAAATGAAATATATCATTTATTAGAGAGAGGCGGGCTCACAGGAGAAAACCAATAGAGTAGAAAATGAGAACAAGAATGGGGTGCATATGCATGGCTCAGATGGTTAAGCATCTGCTTTCAGCTCAGGTCATAATCCCAGGGTCCTGGGATCGAGCCCCATGTTGGGCTCCCTGCTCAGTCTGCTTTTCCTTCTCCCTCAGCCATTCTCCTACTCATTCTCTTTCTCTTTCTCTCTCTCTCTCTCTCTCTCTCTCTATATATATATATATATATATTAAAAAAATAAATAAATAAATAATATGAATAAAGAATAAAGTATAAAATAAAAATAAAATAAAGAATAAAATTTTGGGGTGCCTGAGTGGCTCAGTGGATTAAGCCTCTGCCTTCTGCTCAGGTCATGACCTTAGGGTCCTGGGATCGAGTCCTACATTGGGCTCTCTGCTTGGCACGGAGTCTGCTTCCTCCTCTCACTCTCTGCCTGCCTCTCTGCCTACTTGTGATCTCTCTCTGTCAAATAAATAAATAAAATCTTTAAAAATAAAGAAAGAAAATAAAGAATAAATTTTAGATAGCGTGACCAAGGATCGCATTGAGGGGAATGTCATTTTGGAGCAAGATTTCTCAACTTCATCATTACTGACATTGGGGGCTGATGGTTCTGTGTTGTGGGGGCTGTCCTGTCCAATACAAGATGTATAGTGTGGCAGCATGTGTGGCCTCTACCCACTGGATGCCAAGAGTACCTCCCTCAGTTCTAACAGATACTGCCCAATGGTCTTCAGGTTGAACATCACTGATTTAGAGTAAAAACCTGAAAAGAGGGGCTCCTGAGTGACTCAGTCAGTTAAGCATCTGCCTTCGGCTCAAATCATGATCTCAGGATCCTGGGATCCAATCCTGCATCAGGCTTTCTGCTCAGCGGGGCAGTCTGCTGTTTCTTCTTCTGCCCATCCCTCCTGCTCGTGATCAAATAAATAGATAAATAAAATCTTAAAAAACAAAACATAACACCTGAAGAGAGAGCCACAAAGAGATCCGTAAGGATCCTGCGCAGGCATTGGAGGCAGAGAGGTAACAAAGCTGGCCTTAGTCCCCACCTATGGACAACTTACATCAGACAAAAATCTTCTCAAGTATCATTGCCCTCAAGATGGGGCAACCATCTTGTATTTAAGGCATTGAAAAGAGGGCATCTGAGCCAAATATTGGGATCCTGGAGACAGAGGCCCAACATGAGCATGGCGAGGGCATGGGGTAACTCACTACAAGCAATGAGACCTCACCTACAGTTTGAAGCAGGAAAGTGTCATGCTCAATTCTGTGTTCTCGGATCCAGGGACTTCCCAGGACACGGCCTAGTAACCTCCATTCCTGACTAGCTGTATGACCTTGGGTGAATTCCTTTGCCACACAGGGCCTCAGTGTTCTCCCCTATAAGCCTGGGGATGGGGAAAACAATAGAATCTCCTTCATGGGTTTCTGGTGAAGGTCAACTATGTGCAAAGCACTCGGGCCTTGTGACGGGAACACAGAGCACACGCCGGAAACTCTTAGTCTTAATGAATATCATTCTTAAACAAATGTTAGCTATTTTTTCCTTCCCTTTCTTTTAGAAGCGTGCCATTGCCCCAGTGGTATTTATTGCTAGGTTAGCTTTCATCTCTACCCTCCTTCTCCTTACCCTACCTCCTGCCCCTCAACCCTGCCCCAGGCCAGCACATGCCTCTGCTCCCAGGGCCCCGCTTTCCTCCTTCTACTGCACCACCTGCCTGCCAGCTTCTCTGCACTCCTGGTCTATATGTCTGTTTATCAGTATTGGAAACAAAGGCTTCTACTTGAGAACTAACGTCAAAGAGGCCTCCTTCTTGCTTCAATACATTAAAACCTTCAATGTGTACGCAAATTCTCTGTCCTGTCTTGGGAATGTCTTTTAAAACAATCAGCTGTCATCTCTGAGGGTCAGGAAACCAAACCTTACCCACTGAACACCCACCAAAGACATTGTACTATGTCCTTATCAGCCAGGGAATACTGACCTGATTCCCCTACAGGTACAGCCTTTCTTCCCAGCGTATGGCCCAGAGAATTTCTACTAGACAACATATGCTGGAACTTCTCTTCCCGCCCCTCCCAATGCCTTCCCCTCACCACCTTTAATATAGCAGCACTTCCATCCTGCCTAACTGGGAATGCCTGCTTCTGGCTCAGAGCCTGGCACTCAGCAGTGCCCCCCTCTACCCCATCAACATTCGTGGAGGGGCCGAGGCACACTCAGTTATGTCACATGCCACATCTTGGTTCATCTTTACACCATGCTAGTAAAACCTACAGCACAGATAATCAGGGCTCAGGCAAACATCAAAGTCATAAACCACATGGGAATCTTGGACCTTCCAGTGACGAAATCTCTATAGTTTAAAAGGAAGTGCTGTTTGCCAAAACTTTAAAATAACATTTCCGATTCAAAATGTGCAACATGCATTCATATACAAAAACATCACTTACACGTTCCTAGACTTAGAGTTATCACGAGAATGTGGTGAGAGTAACAAACTAAATAACGAACAATTATTGAATATTTTCCTCAGGCCAGGTAGTGTGTTGAGCCCTTTACAGAACTGTCTCATTAAATTCTTACAATATTCCTAGGAGGTAGATATGCCCATGTCCAATTTACAGATGAAGAAAATAAGATTCAGAGAAGTTAAATAAGCCCACCAAGGCCACTTAACTAGTGAATAACAAAGGCAAAATTCAATTCTAGGCAGTTGTGATGGTTAATTTTAGGTATTGATTTGTCTGGGCCACAAGGTAGCCAGATATTTGGTTCAACATCATTCCAGATATGTCTGTGAGGGTGTTTCTGAATGAATTTGTTTTTGGCAGATCAGGTGAAGCAGATTGCCCTCCTTCCTCTGGGTGGGTCCCGCCTAATCAGTTGAAGACATAAACGGAACCAAAAACCTAAGAGAAGACTCCACCTGCCTGACTCGTTGTACTGGGACATTGGTCTTCTTCTGTTCTCAGGCTGGAACTTACACCTTTGGCTGTCCTGCTTCTCAGGCCTTTGGACTCAGACTATAGCTACATAATCAGCTGTCCTGAGTGTCCAGCTTGTCACCTTAACCTGGAACTCTTTGGACTTGTCAGCCTCCATAACTACATGAACCAATTCCTTGTAATAAATCTCCTTATATGTACGTGTATATCCAATCAGTTTTGTATTTCTGCAGAGCCCTGACTAATATGATGGTAGACACCTAAGCTCTAGATGTTATCATTCTCTGGATTAAGTCACAATAGAATTCCTTTTACTCCAGGTAGGGAGGAAGCATGAATTATCAATACTATGCAGCAAGGAACTCACTAAAGCACTTTATTAAATGTAATTTGTTTTGTTCCAACATCTGAGAAGCAGCTTTTTTCCCCCATGCTCCCTTTTATTCCAGGAAAATGTATTACAGACAGAAACAGAGAGATGGCTCTGGATTTCTAGGGGCTTGATTGGCACTATATCTCTGGTACACTTTGCATGGATGGCCTTGGACAAGTCATTTCACCTCTCCAAGTAGGTAAAATGTGGATTACTCACACCTATGTGCCCTAGGATGCCATGAGGCTTAAATGGGATCAGATATTATTTTTAATTTTATTCTTCCCAAAACCACAAAAACATTAGCAAGCAAGAGGAACCAGTGGCTTCAGGAGTAGTGCCCCATGCAAAGTAGATGAGAATTCTATTTAATCTGATTCTTGTCCAGTCATCTTAACTGAAGGCTAAAAATGATTCTGCAGTAATAAAGGGAATTATAATGCACAATTGTAGAAGCTTGGAGAGCAATTCCAGCACAGAAGCAAGCGATTATACATTGCAACAAATTAAAAACTCAAAAAAAGGGGGGAGGGGGAGGAAACCAAAGACCACTCAAATCCCTTAAGAAACGCTATTTAATAAAGCAAACTCTATTTTCCATAGAATTCCAATCAAGGAGAATGTTGGCTCCTTGGAAGCAATTAGAGACATCTATGATTTAATGAAAATGCAAAAGCCAAGGACAAACAACTGTGTAGCAAGAGGCCACTTCTCATATCCCCGCCACCAAACCACGGCACACAGAAGAGCTGAAAAGCTTGTACCAGAGACAAACAGCTAATATCAGCTAACATGAGAGGCATAATCCCTCCAAAAGTCAGGTCTGCCTTGCCTTTTGCCAGAACACAAAGGAAATGGAGCTTTAAACAAAGCCAAGTTCAGGCATAAATACCACAGCAAGTGAGGATGGCTTCCAAGGCTGGCCATTCGAACCTGTGATCTCATGAGGAGAAAATGTCAGGTCTGGCTTCTCCTCTCTTTGGCCTTGGTCAAACCCTAGACCCATTCCTTCTGCAGGATTGGGTCATCCTTGGGACTCCCCTTTGTCAGCCATAAACTTCAAATGCAATTTTGACTTTTAAAAATCAAATATAATTTTTGTTTTAAGCAACTTTCCTTCATTGCAGTAACATGTAAGTCACTCTCCTATCACTGAAACTCTTTGGGGTTCAGAGGAAGAACAAGGAGACAAATGTGTCTCCTGACATGATCCCCTGTCCCTCAACCCCCACACCTTGCTCACCAGCTTTCTATCTGCTCTCCAAATACCATGTGGTAACTTCTATTTCCACGTATCAGCATTTCGCCATTTCCTCTGCCTGTAAGTCTTGTCCTCTATGCCTCTGAAGAACTGAATCCTCATTATTTAGGTCTCAGCTCAAATGTTGCCTCTTAGAGAGAGGCCTTTCCTAGCACCATCTCAAGAAACTCAGTTGACTCTTACCATGTTTGATCTTCTCCTGAGCACTTACCAACTTCCCAAACTAGCTGCACTATTAATACATCGGTGTGTTTGTTTGCAGGTTCAACCTGCCCCCTTCCTAGATAATGAGCCCTGGAAAAACAGAAACATGGACCTTCTATTTGTTTATCATTGTGTCCCTCACACAATTCTGGCACTGAACAGGGATTTAATACCATCAGTCGAATGAGTACATAAAACGGTGGGTGGCTTGGAGTTCGAGTCTTTGGAAAGACTGCTTTATATTATTTGTTGGTTAGTTCAATATTGTTGAGTGTTGAGTTTGTTCCAGGAGCTGGGGCTAGAGTGATGGATTAAACCTGGGTCTCTGCCCACAAGGAATTTGGAGTAGAGGAGAAAGAGAAGGAAGCAGCCCATCAGAGTAGCTTGTAAAGTGAAGAACAGGTCGGGGCACATAGCAGTGGTAAGCACTTGACATTTCTCAATACTTCCTGGCCAGAGGAATGTCATCCCTGAGGTCCTCACTGGTAAGTAGGTAGGTCTATTAGTTTCCTGTAGCTGCTAGGACAAATTGCCACACATTTGGTGGCTTAAAACCACAGAAACTTCTTTCACAGATTTGGCATCTGGATATCTGGAATCAAGGTGTCAGCAAAGCTGATTGCTTCTGAGGGCTGGGAAGAAGAATTTTCTGTGCTTCTCTTCTAGCTTCTGGTGGTTGCTGGCATTCCTTGCCATCCCCTGACTTGTAGCTCTTTTACTTCAGTCTCTGCCATCATCTTCACATGTGCTTCTACCTGTGTGTCTGTCTCTATGTCGCTGTTTTCATCTAAGGGCGCCAGACAATGGATATGAGCCCATCCTAATCTAGGAGGACCTTATCTTAACTAACTATATCTGCAGAGACCCTATTTCCGAATAAGGTCACTCACTCAGAGATTCCAGCATCTGTGGTGACCGAAGTGGGTGGGGGGTGAAGACAACACTATTCAACCCAGCACAGTTGACTACACCTTAGTCTTTGATTCTGGAAAACATATTTACTTTCATGAGCACCAGATGTCTGATGGATTTAGTATGACAGAATTTTACTCTCTGCTGAACACATGGATATGCCAAATTGTGAGGAGTGACCCACATACTTCTCTCCCTGATCTAGTCGATGTACCAGAGGGGAAGAGGAACAAACTAGGTCAGTGGCTGCCAGCTCTACTTACTGCCATGCATTCTCTCCTCCAGCCTCTCCAGCTGAGGGCTCAGTCTTACACACCTTAGCTTTATTCTCGAACTCAGCAGACTACTCAGTTCAACCAAGGCAGCCATACAAGCCCAGTGAAGTCCTCTCTCAGAGATACTCATTCTAAAGCAGTCAGGGGAGCTAAAGAAACTGCCACAAATTGTAACTACTTCTGTGTGGCCCCTGAAATCCTGGCCATGCCCCCGCTGCCTATTCTTGCTTTTAATCTTGGTTCCTGGTCTTTTGCTCTCATATTCCTCCTAGCCCATTCTTTCAGGGCTTCCTTACAAGGCACAGTTGCAGTTCCTTTCAGTGATGGGAACAGAGGTTCACAGAATTCATATTAAGGGCCAGTCATTGAGACAGCCAACTGGATCCCTCAGTGGAGAGGGTCTCAGTCACCTCTAAGCAACCCAACCCCAGAGATTTCCAGGAAGATTCACAAAGGGGGCCTCAGTGAAGAGATAACAGAAGTAGAAATCAAACAGCCCAGAGTCCAAATCTGAGCTCTAATCTTTATTAGACATTTCATTGTAGGTTAGTTGCTTAACCTTCATAGTGGCCTTTGACTCATTTATGCCAATTCCTACCACATAGGATTAAAATATGCATAAATTAAAAAAATAAGAAGTCATTTGGTACAGTTCAAGACATGTGGAATATGTTCAATAAATGTTTCGGAATTGCACTAAAAAAATTGGAATGTCTAATATAGAGCTAATAAATCTGTTAAGGGGTAGGAAAAATATACCAGATTGAGGTCTGGAAAAAAATGTATATTTCATTATATATAAATACATTTTGTTCTTTCACGGCTTGTGCCTTTTTGTTCTTCAGGCAACCTAAATATCTACTCCTCAGGGAAGGCTTATCAAAAAACTTTACCAAAAAAACGGTATCTCTTCTCATTTTACTCTCAGCTCATTTTCCTCATATCACTTATACAATTAATGATTTTGTTCATTTGTTTTATTTGTTCATGTGTTTAATGTCTACACTTTTTGCTGCATGAGGGTACTAAGTTCATCTTGCTCTAATCCCAGTGCATGGCATAGAGCAACATACTCAATAAAACTTGTCAAAAGAAAGAATAAGGAGGGGTGCCTGGGTGGCTCAGTTGGTTAAGTGTCTTCAGCTCAGGTCATGTTCTCAGGGTCCTGTTTCCCCTTCTTTCTCTGCCTACATGTGATCTCTCTCTCTCCCTCTCTGTCAAATAAATAAATAAAATCTTAAAAAAAAAAAAAGAAAGAATGAGGAAATCAATAAGTCCTATCACAGCAAATAGAGAAGTTGCCATATTTTTATTATTTAACTCTTTTGTTTAAAAAAAAAAAAAAGGGAAGAGCGTTGTGCATTTTGAAGAAGAAAATGAAAGAAGTCAAAGTAATTTCTGCTAGTGGGATTATCAAAGAAAATTAAGGATGTCAGGTACTAGAATATAATCTAAAATAAGCATCCAACAGATGCCTAAAATTCTTGGACATTCCAGGCCATTGGGTTTTCAGTCAAATGAACTGAAGGGAAGACATCAAGGGGGCAAGAGGAACATTAGCTTGCCCTATTTCCTCATTTCCCTTGGCTACTGACATTAGGACTGTTCACTACCTGTGGGCCCTAAGTATTAGTCTCGTTAAAAATGAAACAAAACGATAAAAACAAAAAAAAAAGAAACAAAACAAAACAAAACAAAAACGGCCTTCAAACACTTGAGGACGCAGCCATGTTTCCCATGGTCCTTCCTCTTCTTTGGGCCAATCATCCTCGGTCTTTCAACTTTCTCCTGTAACTGAGTTTTCATATTCTCTCATCATCCAAGATGGCACCACTAACGTGAAACAGACATTTAACTTGCCACCCAGTCTCCTTCCTATGTAGATAACAGTGTGAGGAAGAAAAGACAGGCACATAAACCCAGGCCATCCATGCTTAGCAAGTGCATTTAGATTTCCATAAAGCCATAAAAGGTTTCAGATGACACATTTGCTTCAAAAACGACAGGTTCTTAAATGAGAGCGATTTCAAGAAGATCAGACATCCTGTGGTGCACTTAGGGAGGGAGAGCAAATTGCGCAGCCATTGCTCATCTGAGTAGCAGTGAGAAGTCCTGCCAGCAGCAGCACAAGTTCAAATCCCTGGGCCACCTATGCCAAGTTCTGCAAAGAGATTCCCCTCTAGCTCACTGCCCCCCACAGCTAGATCGCCACGCTAACTCATTCTTCCCGTTGCGTTTCCCTGAAAAGGGGAACATAAGAAAGATAGAAAATGAGCTTTGTGAAAACCGTGCATTTGTCCTGAAATTTCCCTCCTCTGAGTTATAGGTAGACAATGAGATTGAGATGAAAGAGCACTGACCTGGGAGTCAGGTCCTTTAGGTCTAATTTTAGAACTGGAAGGACCCTTAGAAATGAGCTAATTCAGGTCTCTCATTTTGTATTAGAGGACACTAAAACTTAGGCTACCTTCATTATGTATTTATCTGTGTGATCTTGAGCAACTTGCTAAAATTTGCTAGTCTCAATTTTCTAATCTGTAAAATGGAGATGATAATGTTGCCCTCCCTTAAGTGGTTGTGATAATTAAATTATATGTGACAATGCATGAAATATGTCTGGTAGGGAAAAAAAAACACTCTATAATAGGTAGCTCTTATTATTTTTCATTCGGCAAATAGTTATTGGTCTTCTGCTATGTGTCAAACACTGCTCCAAGTAATGAGGACACAGCTAGAAATGAGACAAACACTGACCTTATCCTGCTGAAGGGCTAGGTGAGGACAGACATTAAAACACAAATTCATAGACACATTACAGCCTGTTAAGTGTTGGTGCTTAAGATCATACACCTAGCTGCCGGCATTCCTGAAACTAGAATTCAGGTCAATCGGTTTAGAGAGTCTTAATTTCACAAGTGATCCTGTCACCCATCCTGCCTTCCTCATCCATACATACTGAGGGAGCTCTGTGAGCTATAATGACAGGTGTTAGGAGAAATCTCCTCTCTTCCTATTTGATGGGCCAGCTATGGACTTAGTTCTGAAAGCTCTCCCTCTAAATGAGATGTGGACCATTTGGAACAAATTCTGTGGACCAGGATGGAAAAACAATAGTTCATAAGGAACTCTTTGGAGATGAAAGGTTGAGTTGGGAAGAGCTGTGGTTCCAGAACCAAACACACCTTGTTTTAACCCAAATTTCACTATCCTCATTACAAGCTATGTGACCTTTAACCAGTGACTGAAACCTGCTAAGCCTCAGTTTCCTCATCTGTAGATTGGGGCTGGTAGTTCCCACTGCACAAATTTCAATAACTGCCAGCTATAGTTAGGAGGGAGAGAGGAGGGTAAAAATACAGGGGTTCAACACAAATCAGATCCCTTCTCAATGCAAATCCCCCCAGTAGCTTTCCAGTCCATGTAGAGGACAAAGCACTGTGTAGAATAGCCCATGGGCCCTCAGCAATCCAGACGGTCACAATCACTTCTCTCTCTTCATTTCCCTCTACTCCTTCTCTCACACTCTCTACTCCAGCCATACCTCATTATGCCTGCACACACCAAGTACAAGGCACTGTGGTGCCTTTGAACTTATCACCTCCTGTAGGAGGCAGGATATCATAATGATTAAGAATATGGGCTCAGGGTGAGATCCCTGGGTTCGAATCCCAGCTCAGCTACTTACTTAATGTATGGTTTTGGCAAGTTACTTAACCTCTGTGTTTTAATCTCCCCATCTGTGAAATGAAAATAATACCACTACTCCCTATCACATAGAACTTAAACTCTCTCTAGGGGCAAAAAGGAAATAAGAACTAATGCAACTTTTGAAGAGTTTCTAACGGCTGGAAGGTCCAGCCAATGTATGGTACCAGCACTTTGCACACCTTATATCTAATCCTCACAACAATTCTAAGGTAAAGCATCACTTGTCTCATTTTACAGGTAAGGAAACTGAGGCCAAGAACAATTAAAGCACATCCAGGACTCAGAACCAGGCCTGGATGGCTCCACAGGCCTTTGTACTCTTCACCTACTGTGAATCTATTCACTCTTTCCCAATGCAGCATCAGGCTCCAGTCACTAGAATAGGAGATCTCCAGGGCACACATTTGTACATTGTCCCTGAGTTTCATGAAGGGGCCCTACATCTTCTTACTTGTCCAAGAAGCACAAGTGAGCTAGAAAAGTCCCATGCTTTCCTGTCCTGCAAAGGCGCTACGGGCAGACCCCCACCAGGGGAAGGCAGTTTGACCCCTCCAGGACCCATAGTGCCTCACAGCCATCTCATAAACGAGTGGGTAGAATCCTGAAAGCACTTCTTTGGTGAATTAAATCCCCCCAAACTTTATACAGCCCCCAACCTCGCTCGCAATGAGTGAGTATCTGTGAAGAGCTTGGCGCATCCCTGATAGTGTTAAATCTTGTTTTTCTTTTCCTCCTCGGGCCAAGGGTCTATCACCTCCCTTCCCTCTGATCCAAGCAGAACATGAGAAAGCCCTGCCTGTGTGGACGTGTGCAACATCACAGACATATGGAGCATTCACCTGGGAGGCCAGGTTGCTAGAAATACAAGACACTGGGGCCTGGGCTTACAGGTAATCTCCATGTGGGAGGTGTTTTGTGACCCATACTGGTAACCAGGTGGAAGGACGGAAGAAGGTATGGATATGCTCAGGGGCAGAGCAGAAACCTCTGAACAAACCCACATCCTAATTCCACTTGAAACATGGCCACATACAAACAGTCTTGTTTCTCTGCCGGGGGATGGAAAAAAATCAATAGACTAAATCCACTACAATATCAAAGAGGCCAGGGTGGGAATAAATACTTCTTCATCATAACCCAATCACAGGGTGCCCGTGGCCCTCACTTTAATGGGTACAAAATCGAATTATTTCCTAAAAAATCATCTTCTGGAGCCTTGTGTTGGAAAACCTTAAATGAGGATTACTAGCAGGCAGGGAGATATTCTTAAGTTCTTTTTTCCTGGACGAGTGCTCATGGCAATGATGATTCAAGTTCTGCCTTTTACCAACCATGTGACATTAGGTTTTCTCAGTATCACTAATGTTACAGTACCTCCACTACAGGACTAATAACAATGATGATGATGATGATGATGATGATGATGATGATAGTGATAACAGTCACTGCTCCCTGCACACTTTTCACATGCACTACTGCTAAATACTTGACATGCTTTGTGCCATTTAAACCCATCAACAACATTGTGAGGCAAGTACTCCATTGTCCCATTCTACAGATGAAGACACTGAGACTTAGACGGACAGGAAGCTCATTCCCAAAGACGTGCTCTTAGAGCCATTGCTGTATCCCTCTAATTTGCTCCACTCTGGATTTCAGTTTTTGGACCTGCAAAATTGCAGGTTATACACCAGGTGAAGTGATCTCGAAAGGAGCATGTGACACCAGAATTCCAGACTTCCAGACCCATACCCAGTCTTCAAAGGGAGACAGAAAGCACCATCTCTTTCCAAGGTCTCAGAGACTTGTCCCAAGCCTGCGGGTCTAGGTCAACAACCTCAGCTCATTTCCTTCTTCCCTTCATGAAGAATGGCTTAGAACCCAGAAATGGTTTCAGAGGCAGAGGTGGCCAAAGTTTGGCAACCCAGAATGCTGGGCTTTTCCCGAAGCCCACATCGAATCTTTCCCTCCACTGCTCAGAATCTTGGATGAAATTTCCTACCTAGAAAACAAAGTTCAAATTCCTCAGTACAGCAGTGGAGGCTCCCTGGGGTCCAATCTCAACTTGCAATGCTAACTCATTGATCTCTTTCCTTCCAACTTCTGCCCACAACTCTATCCCCAGACTGTTCCAGACCCCATGAGCTCCTGGCCCTCTTTATTCTCCCTAAAGTAATGACACAAAATATCCATTTAGCAGGCACTAACACATCTATCTGTTTGAAGGTCTGGCTCCCCAGGCATAGCCTGCCACAACCCTTCACACGGCCACCCACCCTTAAATATACTCCACTCCCCCTAAAGTTTCTGAAGTTCTGCAATAAGTGGCTACTCTGGTCTGGATGCCTGTGTCCTCCCAAAATTTCTCTAAGGAAACCTAATGCCCACTTTGCTGGTAGTAGGAGGTGAGGCCTTTGCTCAGGTCATGTGGGTGGAGCCCCCAGGAATGGGATTAGTGCCCTTCAAAAAGAGACCCCAGAGTGCTCCCTAGCACCTTCCCTTCCCTCTGCCATGTAGGGTCATGACAAGAAGGCAGTCTGCACCTGGGGGTTGGGGGAAGGTCCTCACTGAAACCCAGCCATGCTGATGCCCTGATGTTGGACTCCAGGTTCCAGAACTTGAGAAATAAATTTCTGGGGCTTTTCAGTGTATGGCATTTTGTTATAAAAGTCCTAGGAAACTAAAACAAGGGGTGTTTCTTTATGTGTGAGAAAGAGGCATTTTTCAATTATGAGTAATGGCACAGGAAGAGGCTTAATGACAGTGAAGAAAGAAGAGCCATAGAAAGTTAAATATACGCATGCAGGTGTATATTTAATGTCCCAGTTTTGTAAGTAAGTATTTATTTTGTAAAAGCCTGTAAGAAATTCTCTGGCTGGTTAAGTTAAAGGTGACACAGAGAAAATGTCAGTTAGCCTGATAACCAGGCTCCATCCTGGCGTCCCGAAGACCCCAGGCCACAATTACCCCAATGCTCAGAAAGAGCAGAGTCTGAAGAGAGCACAAATCAATTCCACCATTTTCCCAATTGCCTCCAGGGGTCTGGTTCCCAGGCAGGCAAGGCCACAGCAGAAGAGGGCAGGGGCTTGGTGGTGAGGACGGCATATCACCAGAATACACAGTTGCAAGTGCCCGGTTTGGTTCCACAAACACGCCAAAATGCAATGCGCAACATTGTCTACTGGGCTTTGATAGCAGGGCAGCCCCGGCATGGGATGAGAGCAGAGAAAACAATGTTCTAGAATGTTCCTGTGATAATAAGCTCTAGCCAAGCAGGGCAAGTGGTTCCTGAGAAATGTGTGTTGAATAAATAGGGCAGCGTAGAGAACATATTTGCCGGCTGGCATGCAGGCCCACACTTGGTTACAGGCTTGCTGCCCCCACCCCACCCACACACACACACAGACACTAGATGAGGGAATGACTGACCTAGCTCCTCTGTCGTTTCTCAAGAAATCCACCTTTCAGGGTCTGTTTCCTGGAATCACATTAGGTGTTTTTGCTTATCCAGAAAGGTTAAAAACTCTTATGACCCCAAACAAGCTTCATTTTTCCTCCTCAAGTTTTGAAAGCAAAACTCAAGGGACTTTCCCCAAAATGAATTATGCAGAAGATATGATAAGATGAGATTCCACCTGCTGCTAAGGGATTCGCCTTAGAAAAATGTAATCAGATATTCATTTCCTGATATTAACAACCACTAAAAGGGAGCTCTGATTTCTGGAACAAATACCTTAAGAAGAAAGTTTAAACATACACATTTTAATTGAATTTCTTCTCAGCCAGAATGTAATTGACAGAATCCTCCATCCATCATGATCTATGGGCTTCTGTAACTCCTAAGTTGGTCGATCTACCAGTATGACTTTTCGAGGTTCTTAATCCTCTTATCAACCACTCAAGTTTCCAGGGAGACTCATTAGCAGAGCTGGCAAATGCTGAAGTCGGCATCATTACCAACCACAAAAGTTTGGAGCATCTGCTCTCCTCTATGTTTATTTGTTTATTATCTGTCTTACCCCAACTAGAATGTGAGCATGATGCAGCAGACATTTTTATCTGTCATACTCACTACCACCTGGCACTCAGCGGTACTTGATACATATTTGCTGACTATTGAAGGGGATGAGGCTATGACACCCCCAAAATATGCCACATTGGCATGAGGATAATTTCAAACTGAAGGCAATTGTGAAGAAGCAGATACAAGAAAGCTCTCTGCCCTCCCCCATATGACTAAAAGTAAGACATAAATTTGTAAAGGTGACTCCTTTCACCAGGAAGGACAGAAGCCAATCACCAGAGACAACTCTAGACCTGTCTTAAGGCCAGAGACAGCACCAGAGGAATCTACCTAATAAACTTTGCTACCTAGCACTTATCTTCCCATTAGTTCCCCCATTTATTTACCTACCCTGCAATTGTCACCCCTAGAAATATAAAGTCCTTTTCCTTTGTCTTGTCACTTCTCAACAAATGTATTATTCTTTTATTAAGATGCTATATAAGCCCAAGTTCTAGCCACCTCTTTGAGCTACTCATCACTGAGTGCTCCCATAAGGATGCACAATGCAAATGCTAATAAACTTCTGCTTGTTCTTCTCTTGTAAATCTGTCTTTCATTGGTCTATTTTGCAGTGCCCCACTCAAAATATCTAAGATTCTAAGGGGAAAAAGATTATTTTCCTCCCCTATACTATAAAATTTCTTATGTACTGAGAAACTGGAGCCTGGGGACTGCGCACAGATCCTACCATACATGAATTTTAGTTTCTCTGACTGGGTGGTGACAGTCATGCAGACAGAAACACACATTCAAACAGAAATCATGGCCACATATTTGAAGGGCCAAATGATCAGCATAGACATTAAGGTTTAAGAAAGGGAGTTAAAAAAAATAAATAAAACAACACTGTAAAGACAGGAAGTTCTCTTGTTGCATTTTCTCACCCCTCTTAGTGTTGACATAAGACTTAGAACAACTGGGAACTCCTCAAATGGCGGAGTCTTCCTGTCCTTAGAAAATACTACACATGCCTCACCAAAAACCAGAGAGGCCTGCCTCTCCTTACCATACTGAATTGAATCCCAAGTCCTGCAGGCTCTGCTCTCCAATCATTTACAAAGGCACCCCTGCCACTGGCAGAGTGACAACCCAGCATGCCTTTCTCCCTCAGCCATCTTGCTTCAGAAGCAGAGTTGCCTCATGAGCCCTGAAAGGGAAGGGGTTCCTTCGTTGATATTTAAATAAGGTAAGTCACAAAATGGAAATGAAAATATTCCCTCTGATAAACGCTGATTTTTTTAAAGGCTGCTATGGAGAGGGGAAGACATACCAGGTGCTGAAGAGGCATTTATTCATTTCCTCCCTCTTTTATTCAGTAAATGTATGGTGACCAGCTATGATATGTCAGGGATTACACTAAGGGTGGGGACAGAGAGCGAACTGGGACACAACCCTACCTCAAAAAGCATACGGCCAACTGAGAGAATACACAGTAATAAAAAGGTAATAAAAATACAGGGTGACAAGACTTATTGTAGGTAAAACCCATGGTGCCAGAACAGTAAAATAGAGGTAGACCTCCCTTCAAACCTTGGGTTGTGACATCTAGAAGGTGTGTGGCAACGGCAAGTCACCTTTTACTGTCCTGCCTTGATCTTGTACTCAAAAACTAAGACCATTTTGGGGTACCTGGATAGCTCCGTTGGTTAAACATCTGACTTCAGCACAGGTCACAATCTCGGGTTCCTAGGATCAAGCCCCAGATCTGCTCCATGCTCAGTAGGGAGTCTGCTTTTCCCTTTCACTCTCCCCCTGCCCTGCCCCCTGCTCCCATGCTCTCTCTCATATAAATAAACAAAATCTTTTTTGAAAAAAAAGTGGGAACATTTTCCTGCCTTATAAGACTACTGTAAGGATTCAGTGCACTTCCATATATAAAGGGCTTAACAAAGTGCATGACCCATAGCAGGCAAGCACTCACTACACTGTAAATATTGTTACTAGAAATAGGCATGTAAGGGCCTGACTTTGGATTTGCTTCCCACGACTTAGGTGTGAGTGAAAGCTCAGGACGTGGGATACATGGATCTCATTACTCTCTTTCTGCCTGGCTGTAGAAATACTTCCCTCCTCCTGCATCTGATGGGAACTCCCCATGTAGTATTGAACTTTGAGCACTGGGGTGGGATTTAGGCATCAAGACCCAGACAGATGTGTGATATCTAGCTGTAGGAAAGTCCTGAGCACTTCCTCACTTGCCCTCACCTATATATGGTGAGAGTAACCAGGTTGCAGCCCACCATTCTATTAGCACAAAGCTGTGACCTCCATGGGGACAGAAGCCCAGGGCTGGCTGGAGAAGGACTTTGGGGGTGGGGGGAATGATGGGAAGGAGGGAGCGGCTGTTCTGCATTATCCATACCACATTTCTCCACCTCCAGCAGCCCAGATAAACAAAAAATCAAAGTCAAGAAATTGCTTGCTATGTCATTCTTCAAACACAGAGCCTTCCTATCTCCGGAAGATCCACAGGGTGGGGTCCATCAAGGTGTCACACCAGAAACCAAGAGAAACCAAGAGGCAATTTAGATCCTAGACCAGTCTTCCAAAAATTGTAGGCGCTCCAAACACCCCATCCCCAACAGAGTTGCCCAGGACCAATCTGCTCTCTGCTATAATTCTAACACCCAGCGCAGTGCCTGGCAAAGAGCAGAAGCTAGAGAAGAGTTAGTAGATGAACAAATAAACAAACAAAATGGATGGATGGATGGATGGATGGATGGATGGATGGATGGATGGACGAATGAATAAACAAACTGAGGAACAAATGAATAAAGGAAAGAAACAGCTTGGGTTTAGGCAACGCCTTCTTTCAAATGACACCAGTGGCGAATCCTTAAGAAGGGGCAAATGTGTAGGGTGGATGCTGTCTTGACGCTACTGGCAGCAAAGGGGTACCACTGTGCAATTAACTCTTTCCGATCCAGACTAGCAGGGAAGGGGCAGCTGGCTGCAGCACAGCACAGCCATTACATGAACAGTAGGGGGTCCACAAAACTGCCAGACCAGATTTCATTTTGGAATGAACTCTATGATTTTTTTTTTTCCTGCTGTTCCAGCAGCAGCAACAGCAGATTTACTCTCCTAATTATGTTTGGCTTTGGTTAAATTAGTTTGCATTCCCTGAGCACACACGGGGTGGGGGAGGGGGGAGCAGGCAGGGGAAGGAGGTGGCCAGAGAAGATACCAAGGGGTGGAGAGAATCTTCTCAGGGGATGATGCACTGCAGAAGGGTCAGTCAGGCCCCGGGCAGATGCTGGAGAACTACTGCCCTGTGGTCCAGGGATTCTCAAAGGAATGGAGAAAGTGTTCTGCCTTCACCGCTATTCATTCATTCATTCACGCTACAAATATTTATTGAGTGCCCAAGACGAGTCATATGTCGAACTAGGAGGTGTGGGAAACTGCAATGAACCAGGCAAATAAAGGCTTTCTGACCTCATGAACCTGTATTCTAGAAGGGAAGTGAGACAAAAAACAAGCGAACAGCTACGCAAAACTTTCAGATGCCATGAGATCTGTGTAACAGAATAAAGCAATAGGGACTGCCTGGGGTTAGTCCATTATGTTGTTTCTGTGGATAGTCTTCACCAGCAATAACAAAAGTAACACTACTGTATGTTCCTGTATTCAAGGCTTACCCCATTCCACACACTCACCAAATGTTTCATTTAACCATCACGACAACTCTGAGACCGGTAGTCATCTTTGTTGTACAGATGAGGAAACAGAGTCTCGGAGAGCTTTAGAGTTACCTGCTCGAGGACACGCAGCAGGTGACCTCAAATGCAGTGCTGCTCCTATGCCTTCGGAAGTTCTGCTATCAACAACAGTCAGCAGTGACGAAAGCCCACACCGACTACCAGACACGCCGTCCTGGCAGCTTGTCCTCAGCATCAGCACGGCTGTCAGATGCATTTTACAAACTGAGACCTGCCAAGCCTGATGAGCTGAACCAGCATGATACATCCATGAAGGGGTCCAGGGAGGACTGAGACTCACATCTTATGGTCCCTCAGTCCTGTTGCATCCCCAGAGCATACTACAGAGCAGTCTGATGAAACTAATATACCTTACCTGGACAACCAGGAGGAAACATTCTGAACTTAGAAAGTTCTGGAGTCACCGTCCACGGACCCCATGCCAGGACTACCATTTCCTCTGAGCTGTCTAGCTGCTGTTCCAGGTAACCAGCCCAGAGATAAGCTTAACACGCTTGCAAAGTTACTTTGAGGAATAAACCAGAAACAAAAATGTCCAGAATCCAAAGCCATAGGGCAACTGTAATAGGGCCTCTTGTTAAACTGTGTTATCCTCAAAAAAGACACAAACAGGTTAGCCACGACTTCGTGCTGTGTGGGGATGAGACCTGTCTATACCTTTCCACCAAGCATTCCTTAGCATCCTTTCTGATCAGTGACCCTCTCTGTTCTGGCTCCCACTGCCAGGCTCTGGAAATCTATTTACATAACTAGCTATCTTTACCAACTGCTGAGTTAGCTTCCCGTGGATAGCCCAGCAAACATCTCACACCACCTCAACAGTTAAGGCCACTTTAGAATTTCCATGATAAAACCTGTTCTTTATTCTTTAATACTGTATCTGTTTTTCACGTTTGTCATGAACTCAAACCTGAAAGAGGATTGTCAAGTCAGATTTTTTTTTTTAAACAAAATACCATTACAACTACAAGCAGCTGCTTTTGATTTATAAACACTGTAATCTTCCCCAGGCCTTGGATTTTTTTTTTTTAACAACATCCAGATCAGAACCAATTTAATTTTGAAAGATAGCTAATCAAGCAATTTGTTGTAGCACCTCTCTCGTTCTCACTGTTGCAAAGGGGGTTGGGAGGTGCATATGGATAAACTAACATTTTATTGAAGATTATAAATGGACCCTTCAGGTATCATGAAGTGCTTACCTATAATCTCCAGAAACACAATAACTTCTATCCATTCATTTCACCGCCAGCTTGAGCATTTCAGTGACTCACATGCAATGATACACAGGCAGTTAAGGCTTGAAGCTCCACACATTTTTTTATATGCAATAATTCTTTTTAAACTTACTTATTTTTTAGAGACTTAGACGGATGAATTCCCAATTTTGGAGGAGTTGAACAATCTCATTCTTCATTTTGCAATTTTCTATACAGTAGTCCCCCTCATCCACAGGGATACATTGCAACACCCCCAGGGGATGCCTGAAACCACAGATTGTCACGAACCCTGTATATACTCATATTTTTTTTCCTATGCAGACATACCTATGGCACAGTTTGACTTATAAATTCAGTACAGTAAGAGATTCACAACAATTACCAATAATAAAATAGAACAATTATAACAATAATCTGTAACAAGAGTTATATGAACGTGATCTCTCTTTCTCTCTCAAAATACCTTACTGTACTGAACTCACCCTTCTCCTTAGGATTACATGAAATAAGAGAGAGCATACATGCTAAGAGGAAGTGAGGCAAATAACATAGGCATTGTGACGCAGGGTTAAGCTACTACTAACTTTCTGATGACACTTTGGAAGAAGGGTCATCTGCCTCCAGGCCACCATCACTGTAGGGGAGTGAAACGACAGAGAGAAACCATAGATGGGGGAGGGGAGGGCTACTGAACTCCTAACACTCTAACATATACGCACTTAATGAGAAACCAAATGGGCATGGATTTGAGGGTTTCACATACTTTGAGATCATTATAGTCACTCCAATGTTTTCATTCACTACACTTTCATTAAGCATTACTACATGACAGAATACAGATTACCCTTGGAATTCATGTTCCAATGAAGACAGCAGGGCAACCCATTGACTAGTACTTAGCAAATACTTACGTCTTTAAAGTGTGCCAGCCTCTGTTGTAAGCGCCTTATCAATATTGAAACCTCATAACAACCCTGTGAGATAGGAACTGATTTGCCCCCTTGATTTCTTATTCTTTAAATCTGATCTGCCTGGAGTCCTAACCATGAGATCATCTCCCTCTCTACTGTGTAGGAAAGAAACAGTCATCGCATCACACAGGGTAACTTTTTCAGATCTCTTTCACATTCTAAAGCAGATAAAAGCATCATCGAGGGGATGACTGTTTCTGGTGTGGTTAGTCCTCTTCCCCACAACCAATAAACTAATTACTCTTTCTGAGAAACATCTCATTTCGTTTAGAAAGATGCATCATGATTATGGGGAAAGTACTAAGCCCAAAGACATTGCCCTGCCCATCGGGGCCAATAAATGTAAAGACCTGGCATTCCTCCCAGGTGTCCATGTCCCTGTCCCCTTCTATTTACTCTGGCCATCTCTAAAATTAAATAGCTCCCTTTGCCCAATGAGTTGCAGGCAGGAATTAGGAAAGCTCCTGCAGGAAAGCTTTCACAGGAGGAAGGAGAGAACCCATGTGATGATACATTATATTAAGGTGCTATGCAAGTGTTTTCCTCATATAATGGTAGAAATAAACATGGGTTTGGGGATTCAAATCCCAGCTCTGCTCCATGTTTGCTGTGTGACTTTGATGGGTAGTTTAACTTCTCTGAGCTGTAGCCTCGTCTCCAGGAAACCTACTTCAATGATCTTTAAGAAAATTAGGTAAAATTAAATTATGTGACACAAATGGGCACAATGGTCCATTGTGGTCACTTCATAAATGTTGGGTGCCTCCTCATTTCCTCTTCCTCCCATGTATATTAATCTATTTTATTTTTCCTGGGCAACCTGCTACCAAATAAGTAAATGTTTAAGAAGAAGAAAAAAAAAAAAGACCCTCCTCACCCCATTGTCCTCGGAAGGAAACACTCCTATTTTATAGATTTGCCAGGGTGGGCTGAATCCCACCCAGGACCCCAATCCTGTCCTGTTTTGCTGCCTCTAAAAAAAGCTAACATTTATTTTCTCATATATATGCAAAGTAGGAAAAAATAGTCCCACGTGCAGGAGGGAAAATTTCAGTTTGGGAGGTGCTGATTCTGTCACCCTGGGGAACAAGGCAGATAATTTCCAGCTTTCCTCACACCCAAAAGGAAAGAAAGTGGACCCTAAAGCAACTGATGCCCTTGGTTGAAAGTATTGTAACAGGATTATCGGTAATATAAATCGAGGTTGAAAACGGCTGTTCTCTTTGTACAGCTCAAGCATTTAATTTTCCAAATCAGGAAACTTCATTTCTAAATGTGCTCAATAGAAACTATAGGCTTCCTTCCGCTGACAAAAGAAAAGCAGCTGAAAGTTGGCATACGTGTTGCCTTTAATTTAAGCTTTTGTGCCCCTTTTCCTGGTCCTTATGGTTTAGGAGATTACATGCAGCTCTTGCCCCAAGGGAGGGAACATTATCAAAACACCCTCTAACCAGGGCAGGATGGGTCTGGTAACCTTGGAGCCTTAATTCTGAATTTCTCTGGCTTCCGTGGGCTTACATCCAATCCTCAGTGTTCCTTGAGGTGCTGCTTTGTGCTTAATTATACTTAAAGGTTCAGTAGGTGGGATTTCATTTGAAGCCCAAGACTTCGAGCCATCGGCTCCTGGGGTTGTCATTTCAAGCTTCTCATTTCTAATCACTTGGGTCTTTACCCGAGATGTGTTTTTACTCAAGCTAAAGGGACGTTTTCTTGTAAGCAGCCATTTATACACACAAAAAGCAAAGTGTTTTGTTCATTAAAAAAAAAAGAAACATCTGAATAGATCTAAATCCTTCCTGTAAACAATTCACACATTATTATGAAGGGATTTGTAATGACTCCATTTGAAACCTCTGTTTGCAGCTTATGTCATTCTGTTGGGGCAGCATATACAACGTGCTTCTGGAAGGGATCAGAACCACGGTGTGGTGAGAACCACCACGCAGACTGGAGGTTCAGAGGAGCTGGAGTTAAGTAGAGTAGGCACGACTGGATGGATGTCAAAGCCAAATGAGGTCTTCAAACACTACACACAGTCATTAGAGCAATTAAAGCTCTTTTCTCAGCTTTTCAGTAAAATCTTAGATTTAGCAGCTAAAGGCCATGAAACCACATTGCCTCTCTCAGTAAATAGTACCATATCCAAAATCCAGGAGAAGGGCCTTGGCAAAGGATGAAGCAGTCCTCTGTCTGGACAGAAATGGCCCTTTGGAATTCACTAAAGATCTGGGATCCTACAGCAAACTCAAAAAGACCTGGCCTCTAGAGGCTAGGTGGTGGGGGCTGATACCTAGGGTAGAGATGGGATGGTTTGGCTATAAACCCTCGGAATGCCAGGCTGTGGTCCGTATGTCCTTAAAGCACCTAGGTTGAGAGGAGGTGGGGGCAGGAGGTGCCCAGGCTAAGAGTAGAGGTCTGGTAATCTCAGGATGACCATCTGAAGATGGCCATAGCTCCTCCTAAGCAGTCACTTCATCTTCAGTTGGCCCAACAGAGATCTTTGAAAGGTGCACGTCTCATCTTCTCACACCCTCCTTAATGCCTCTCTAGGTGCCCCAGCCTCTTTGCTTTCAAATAAGACCAAAGTCTGGAGTTCTGAAGTGGACATCCTGGGCTGGAGCCCTGACTTTGTGCCTGGGATGTGCGATCTTGGGTGTGCTACTTCTCCGTTCCTCTAATGCTTCATTGATCAAATGTAAATAACTGGAGTAATCCCCTAGCTGAGTCGATATAATCAATAATGAATTAATACATGAACGTAAAACGCATATTCAGTCTTCAAAAATGTTAGCTATTATTAGTTTGACCCTCAGGAATCGTCAACCTTCTTGACATAAATGACCATTTCATATAGTTCAGCCACTTATTAAAGTTCTCAGGTTTACTGAAGCCTCATTTTTTTTTTTCTTCTCTTGATTTACCTCAAGCATCACCAGCTCCTGGAAGCCTCCCATGAGGCACAGTCTAGGCTCCTTCCCCCATACACACATGTGTTCACTTACTCAACAGCAGAGTATTAAGCACCACGGCCAAGAACGAGGAACTGAGAATTAACATTGGGCAAGGTCAATATGGTCTTTCCCTCAAAGAGGTTAAATACAAAGAAGACAGTCAACCAAGTACTGACCACCAATGGATTAAGTGCCTTTCTAGGCAAGTAGAGGGCACCATGAAAAAATGCACTTGACAAAAGAGACTTGATGGAGTGCATGGGTTGAGAGCAGGGAAATCTTGGGACAAGTAATCTTTACCCAAGACCTGAAGAGTTAGTTGAGATTGGTCAGATGAAGGGGAGAAGAAAGATTGTTCCAGAAACATCTAGACCTTTCTGTGAGGGTCCAGAAGTGAGAAAGGGAGAGCCTGG
Source organism: Mustela nivalis (assembly GCF_964662115.1). Taxonomy (NCBI): domain Eukaryota; kingdom Metazoa; phylum Chordata; class Mammalia; order Carnivora; family Mustelidae; genus Mustela; species Mustela nivalis. The sequence goes on along the minus strand of NC_139023.1, from coordinate 55,093,683 downwards.
AGAAGAGAAAGGTGTTGGTTGTGACTGTTTTGAGACACAGTCTGCCCTGAGAGGGCAGGAAAAGGAACCAGGAACCACAAGTAGTAGAGCCCCAAGTACAAAACAACTTGTAAGTCACTTGGAAACGTTTGGACAAAATTTAAGGGGGCAGTTACTCGCAGGGTCATGCAAGTTTGTACCTGAGCACAAGGACCTATAATATCTGCCCCGTAGTTATCTAGTTAGTCTCATTCTAGTGCTGTCCCTTTTGGGGTTTATTGGGAGGCCAATAGGAGACCCTTGAAGGGGTTTCAAAAGGAAAAAAGACACCTTCCCAGCAGTATTTTAGCTCACTTTAACTCAGCCTGGCTGATGAACTGGAGGGAAGCAGCAGGGAAGGGACAGAAAGCTGGGGTAGTCACTCAGGCAGCAGGGACCCCTTGCAGGGGTGCACAGAACACATGGCTTTCTCTCTAGCATATTACTCATGACGTACGTAGACTTCTAATTGTTCCTTTATTTGTTTATGTTCCACTAGACTGATTCCCTTGAGAATAGGGACCTGACAGTCTATCCTACCAGCCTGACCTCCTGCACCAGCACTGTGCCTACTACAGAACGGTACACTGTCAATAAACAGTAACTAGTATTATTATGACTGTGGTTAGTTAATACTTCCTGCTGAAACCCAGATACACAAATGCTCCCCCTCTGGTATCACAAGGTAAACTGATTCCTTGGAATACTCATCTTCTGAGAAATGGTAAGCAAGGTTTCAGCCATTTTGTGGGAGGCCTATATTCAAAGTCTGAAAAACGTTTTCTTAAAAACGTGAAACAGGGTTAGTATATACGCATGTATGTCTAAACTCTCTCCACTGAGAGAACCTAGAATCAACAGCACCCCTGTAGTAACACGCACACCGGGCACCCAGATCCTCCAATAATGAGGAACCAAGGCTCCTTGGGGGAAAAAAAAAAAAAAGGCTAATTCTAGAGAAAAAAAAAAAAAAAGGCTAATTCCAGAGCTAGGACAGTAAATATGAAAGATAAGCGTGGAGTACCTTGTAGCGTCAGAAAGTAAGTAAGGGTATGCATGTGCGTTTGTGTGCATGTGCGCACACACACACACACACACACACACACACACTCTGATGGGGATATGGGACCCAGGAGCCAATCAGAAGAGCTTCTAATGGCCACTGGTAGGACAATCTGAATAAAAAGATAAATAACATAGTGTTGGATTATAACCTGAAGTATAAGACAAATATCCATGAATCCATACTGATATAAATACATGGTTAAATAAATAAAAAGAAGAGAAGAGACAAATCTCTCATGAAGAAGAATTTCAAATAATTTCCATAGATACTCCCTTGGCAAGGATGTGGAGCGTAACCCCCTTGAGCATGGGCTATGCCAAGCAACTTCTTTCCAAAGAGTATGACATGGAAAGAGGGAAAAACAAGAGGAATTTCATGATGGAGAAACCAGACAAATACAACTTCAGATAGGTGATCAAGCTTAACAGCCACTCTAATAAATCACTGATAATACACACCTTTGAGATGATGTAATGAGAATGTCACCAGACATCTGTGGTCTTCCTCCCAAAAACAAATACCCCTATCTAGCCATGAGAAAGAAAACAAACAAACAAACAAACAAACTCAAACTGAGAGGCATTCTGCCAGACACCTGCCCGGGATTCCTCAAGACTGTCAAGGTTATCAAATATAAGAAAAGGCTGAGACTTGTCCCAGCCAAGAGGAGCCTAAGGAAACATGATGACTAAATGTAATGCAGGATCTTGGATGGGAGCCTGGGAACATTACATAAAAACTGAATAAATCTGAGTGGAGTATGGACTTTAGCTAATAATAATGCATTAATATTGGTTCATTAGCTGTGACAAATGTATCACACCAGCATAAGATCTTAACAACTAGAAAAATGGGCATAGTGTATGTGGGAACTCTCGGGACTATCTTTGCAACTTTTATGTATATCTAAGAGTATTCTAAAATTTTTATGTATATTTTTAAAAATTAAATAGTGCCTTTACTATCTGACTTCTCAGATATTTTAATATGCTGAAATACATCATGAATCTTCCCAAATTAATGTGACTAAGGGACTGAATAGCTGTTAAATTCTCTTGAGCCCACCTAGTATTCTCTAGGAGGGTTGGGAATAGTAATAATAGTAATACTGATAACTAACATTTTTAGAAAGATTTGAATATCGTGGTTAACAATGTAGTCCCATGAGCCAGACTGCCTGTTCACATATTAGCATCAGTATTTAAAAGCTGCACAATCTTGGGCAAATTGATTTAATTGTGCCTCAGTTTCCTTAGCTGTAAAATGCGATTAATAATGCTACGTGTCTCACAAGATTACTGTGAGAATTCAGTGTGTTTATTTGGATGAATGTGTGGTCAGTACATAGTAAATTACTCAGCATAACGCCCTCATTGTGACTTCTTGAAGGCTATCCATACGTTTTTTCCCTACATAGCAAATATTACCATATAAGGTAGTAACAAGCTACAATTTTATAGAGAGAGAAAGAAATTAAGTAACTTGCCCCAGGCCCCACAGTTACAGAACTATGGGGTCCTACCTATCTGGGAGGAAGCCCAAGGCCAAGTTACAAGACTCAGGATCTTGGAAATGAGTAATAGGACCCTGAGTACCAAGACCCCAGGATAGGAAGGAAGTTCCAAGGGATAAGGGAAAGAAACTCAAAACATGAGCACACAACATCAGAACTAATCCTGGTCTACTCTGCAATTTCATAAACATCACCCTGGTTATTAATTGCCATCTCCTAAGTCTTGGTAGAGAGACCACCACTGTTAATGCCATAAATACCCCCAATCTTTCTCTCCCCACATCTCCTAAGGACCAGTGCCTACGGGACCCTTCTTTACCCGGCATCCTCTGTAAGGACAGAATTTGCCCTTGAATGTCTAGTTCCCCCCTGAAATATGGGAGGATTCTTACATACTTTTCTGTCTCTGCCTCTGGCCTGGAAAACTGGACTCTGTAATCTGCAGTCACTTGAAATTAAGTGAGAAGAAATTGTACCGTGCTTACTCAACCTAAGACTGGAATTTTCATCTGTCAGCCGACTACACAATTAGGGGGAAGCAAAAAAGAAAATTCAAAGCTATCCCATAGGAATGATTAAATCCTATAAAAGTCTGGAAGAATCGGAAATGGATCCGTGTAACACACAGTGTTCTGTGAATCCCCACTCAGTATGGTACCTGAAGCCCATGCTGGCCTCTAGCAGACACATGGCAACCTAAGGTCCTAGGTTGGGCTGGGTGCTTACTAGGGATGGAGCTTTTCTCGAAGGCCAGCAAGGAGCTACCCCGGTAACATAACATGCATGCACACTTTCCTCTCCCGTGACAAGCAAATACCTGTCAGAGCCCATCACCTGTAAACATTGAGTGGGAGGAAGAAAATGGAAAATTCTCTCCACTGGCTGCTTCTCCTCCCTTTCTTACAACTCTCTTCTCCTTCTTTCCAGGAACTTAGGTTCCTGTCAACCTATAACCCATTCTCCAGCTTTATTTTGAACTTGATCTCCCCCCACATCTACCAAGGTTCTATAATTAAACAAAATAAAACACCAATCAAAACAAAAACAAGAGGGGCGACTGGGTGGCTCAGTGGGTTAAGCCGCTGCCTTCGGCTTGGGTCATGATCTCAGGGTCCTGGGATCAAGCCCCACATCAGGCTCTCTTCTCAGCAGGGGGCCTGCTTCCCTTCCTCTCTCTCTGCCTGCCTCTCTGCCTACTTGTGATCTCTGTCTGTCAAATAAATAAATAAAATCTTTAAAAAAAAAACAAAAACAAGAATTTGAATAATGGCATATCTAACTTCCCAAGTCTTCTTAAATCCAACTTCTTCTCTTCCAGATTCTTAATTCTATAGAATACACCATTGGCTTAATCTTTGGCATATAAGTAGAGTTGTCAGATAAGACACAGGTTGCTTAGTTAAATATGAATTCCAGACAAACTGAGAATACTTGTTTTTTGGTGTAGTATATCCCATCCACTATTGAAGATATACTAAAAAAGTGTTTGGTGTTTATCTGAAATTCAATTTAACTGGGCATCCTGTATTTTTACTTGTGAAATCTGGCCACCCCATATATAATAGAAATTTTTTTTTTCAATAGATTACTGTGTTCAAATAGTATCACACAGAGATGCCCAGAACATGAACAAATTAAGACTAAAAAGACTGAGATCCAGGAGGAGGAAGTGCCTGGATTCTGCTGGGTCCAAACGAGAGTGACAGAGCTCAGAAATGACTACTTGCTTCTGGAATGCAAGATGTAAGTTTCTTCACTGTGGGTGAAAATTGTAAAAAACTGAAATGGGCACCAAAGGTTCAGAGTTTTCTGCCCATCTGGGTTATCTCCACCGTACATTGTCTTCGGGTTATCCTACAACTCTGTAAATTGTAGAAAACTGATAATAACGTAAGTGGTTTCTGTCAGTCGATGTGTATCAGTTGCATGAGATTGATCACTGCGCTGGGGTCGGACTGAGTTCTGCATCTGTTTATATACTCACTTCAGGGTTCCTCATTGCATATAAACATGCGCCTCTCTAAATTCTCCTTTGAATTAGTTGTAAGTCAGACCCATTCCCTCATCAATTAATGACTTAAATGAATCTTTGACGTGGGTTTGTAAGACACATTCTTTCACCTCTTATAAAAAAAATTCTCTTTGGGCAGTTTGTCATTCTTCTCTGCAAGAAAGTCTAAATGGAGATCGTACCTAAGCGCCTGCAGGGGTGTTACAGAGTCACAAAATGAAAAGAAACACACTGGATGGAGGGGAATGGAAGAGAACACATTTCTGATAGAAATCTGATCACCGCAACTCCCCCAGGGAAAAGCTCCCCGCCCACCTTCGCAGCCACAACCCCAAGGACCAAGTCAGAGCTCTCCACCTCGGGGACAGTGCTCCTTGTCCCCCTGGACCTTTGCACCTTGCAGACACCCTCTCACCACCTCTTCCTGGGGTTCCCTTTGGCTCCTCTTCTGCTCTCAGTCTGACTTAGATGGACGCCCATCCCGGGAGCTCCCCCTCCCAGTTTCACAAGCCATAGCACTTTTCTTATTGCATTGCAATTACTGTTTAATTGTCTGTAGCCTGCATTAGACTGCTCTCTGGGAGGGCAGGGACCAAAACTTGCTTTCATCTGTTTACTTGTGCATCCCCAACTCCAAGCAGAGGGTGTTGGCTCACAGTGAGACTCAAAACACACAAGTGTGGAATGAATCAATGGAACTGGAAGCATAATAGGATCCTTTACACACAGGAGAGAGGGAAGCTAAGGGAAGAAGCAGCAAGGAAGGAAGACCAGCAGACACGTAGCAGCTGCGTTTTCTTAGAAAAACACTGGGGGACAAGTTACTAAGCTACCTGCAACGCTCGGACACTGACTCACCCTCACTCAATGATTTCCTCCCATCTAACTGCACAGAAATAATTGTTATATTATTCAAGAGAACAGCAGAGCCATTTTCATCACTCTTTATATTAAATTAAATTATAATACTGGGCAAGGCCACCTAAAAGCTCACACTGTTTTATAGCTTTTCTTAAAGAACAGAAGCTTGCAATTTAAAAAGAAGGGAGAAAAAAAGAATATTTTTTGAACCCCACCTAATCACAATTTGGAAAAAAGTCAATCCATTTAGAAAAGGTGCTTCCAGAAAAAAGAGAGACTCCCAAAGCCTTTCGCAAAAGGTTTTGCCATCTCTCCCTTTAATTACCAAGTAAAAGCTCCCATAGAATTCCTGGATCCTAGAACTCCTCACAATTCCCTCAAGGCAACCTGATCTCCAGCCCTCTCTTTCCAAAGAGCTCGCTCTGGAGGCTGTGGTTTCCATTTGTAAGAGCCCGTCCCTTTATTACCCCACACAGGTGAATTAGCTAGATGGTGTTTACTGCGGAGTTGAGCCTCGGTTTAGCATGAAGGGTGGCTCTTCCCTACCACTCACCTGCTCCCCTTGCCAACCACACCATCTCCACTGCGGACACAAGCAGATTCCTCCTTAGGAAAGGAAGGAAGCCCTTGATCTGAGACCAAGGGCTGCTGACTCCAATCTACCTACACTTACTTCTCTTCAGACGAGGCCCAGCCAGCCCCAAAGGGACAGCATCCTCTTCTGAATGTCTACTCTTCCTTTGCCCATCAACAGCCATTATTCTCTGTCCATCCTTTAAATGAATACAGGCTGCTGGCAATAAATTAATAACTAAAATACAATTTTTTTTTAATTCCCAGAAAAATATGCAAAGGCCAGTCTGGAGTCAGGATGTGGGTTTGATCCTTCCGTAGGGAGGACTTGGGATTATGTACCAAGAGGCAGGCGGGTGGGTGCCCAGGGTGGAGCTGGTGGGGGGAGGTGGGGGTGGGGGGATGGCAACCAAAGCATCTTGCTGGATAGCTGCCTCTGCTACTGGCTCAGCTGCCCCCATTTCAGGAAACAAGTTAGGTCCGGCTGCAGAGGCACACTCAGGTATGAAAGAACTCTAGAGAAGAACAAGAGCTAAAATGTACTGAGGGCTTCCCGTGAGCCAAGCACTGGTGCTGAGCCTATTACATGCATTCTCTCATCTACTCCTTCCTGGGTTTATGTGGCAGGAAGCATTTCCATTCTCATCTGAGAAATGAAGAAAATGGCTCTTGAAGATGGTATAAAATGTCCCCAAGGTCTTCTAACATGGTGGTGGCAGCAACAGAATTAAAACAAATCAAAAGATAGGGTCCAAGCTCATAAGAATTAGGATGTATTTGTTTGGAAATTAGGTGCTCGGGTTTTTATTCCTGCTATCTCATTTATCTCTTGATGATACTCTGAAGCATTTGATTTCTTTACAAAGCATAAGAAATGTAGGGAACTGGTCCCAGACCACACAGCTAGGAAATGAAGGAGCAGCTTTGGGGAGAGATCTGCCTGTAGCCAGCTGTCAGTGAAACTGCGGTAGGCATGGGACAAAGAGGCATGAGATATTTACTCCCAAGTTCATGCAAGAGGCTCAAGTGCTAGACTCAGCTCCTGGCCACCAGAAGCACTCATCCCAGGCCAAGGTTTTAAGAGAGAAATCCTCTGAGCTAGAAAAACCTGAAATAGAACCTATCATTGGATGCTTCCTTAAGATTTGAGCTGAGGCATAGAACATTCTAGGGGCAGCCATGGGGACCAGAGGTCCTCTTTGCCACTGGCTCTGAGAACAGATACATTTCACATCTCATGGCTCACGTCACAGGACTGGTGTCCTAGGGAAACAGAAGCAGGTATATCTCACCATAAGGACCCTCCCTATTGGACTTCCTGAGGAATAGTGTGAGTCCTTCATGCATTGGGCAAATATCACTTAGCTTCAATTCAGAAATCACTGACCCCAATTTGTTGGCCCCATCCACTACGTACACACCCTCCTATCCCCTGTACAGATTAAATCTCCCAAGCTTGTATCAAGGCATTGACTCAACTTACTGAATTCATCCATTTCTTGGGAACCAGATAGAAAACTATTACTGCTCTTAAAAGCACAGGAGAATGCTGACTTCCCAAGAAATGAGGACTGTTATAAATACTTTGTGGGAGTGTTTGGAAATGAGAGGAGAGCAATTATTAATTTTTAGCACTGAAGAAAACGGTTCAGAGTTCAAATTGTAAAGGAGGGTTTTTTGACCATGGGACGAAGTTTGTTTTTATTTTAAAATTAAATCAGAGCACATTAGGCAGGCGAACCCACCAAAGTGCTAACAACTGATCAGGAAGAAAATGGATCTGTCTCAGCTTCTCATATCATCAACAATTTTTCAACCATGTCATCATGAGAAATAGGGCAAAAATGAAGTAAGAACTGAGCTAAAGTAAGGAAATCTGGGCTATAACACTATGCCTTTTTTTTACTGTTGGTTCACCTCACTGCATCTTGATTTCCTCATCTGTAAAATGGAAATAATCATACTTATTTCAGGTTGGCTAATGTTCCAAACAAGATGAGGAGAACAATGAATTTAGCATGGTGCGGAGCGCAAAGTAATTGCTTAAGCAATGCATAATTGTTGGTAACAAAGTATTCCATTCTTTTAATCTTTCTTATTAAGTGATATGGGACTGAAATAGTTTCCACATTGGCCAAGTGTGAGGAATAAAGAATCTAAAGTCTTTTACCTTTAAAAATTTGTTGAGGTTACCAACAAAATCCATCAGATTCCTTAAGAGAGTGAATTGGTTTCATCACTTGACTGAATAACCCTTAGAATATAGTTATTAATTGCACTTTAAAAAAAGTTCGTATGGTTTTTTTTGACCCATGTAGATGTGTTAATTGAGAAGATAGATGGACACACATTTTTCCATTTTATATGTAATATATATGCACACTTACATAATATACATATAGATGTGTATGTATAGACACATGTAGATACACATCTGTACATACACATATGGGCACGTGCACACACGCGCGTGTGCATGCACACACACACATAGAATGAGTGAGTGAAACCAAGAGGAAAAGACAGAGATAAATTGACATTTGTAAGGGCCTCTCTCCAGGGGTGACCAGGGTGCAAAATGACAAGTAAAAAACAACTAAAAGTTGCCCTTTGCACCTTATCATTGATAGAGTTTTTGAGACTTATTAGGACCGACATAAGCAATTTTATTGTGCTTGATTTTTATGCAAATACAAGCAGAGCTCAGTCTTCAGTGAAAGGGTGTCCACCCAAAAATTCAAAAGCACAGGTTCAAATGACAACACCTGTCTTGTGGGTAATGTACAGGTATGGTCTGTCATGCGGAGCAGAGGGAGGCAGTGGGAATCACTGAGGAATGTGGCACACGAGCATCCCACTGGAAGAAGGGGAACCTGTCCTGAGCCCAGGCAATGCCTTGTCATGTGGGGGAGAGCCAGGTATCGACTGAGCTTTCTTGTTTGATTTTGTTTTGTTTGCTTGCTTGTTTCTTGTTTATTTGATTTTTTCTTATTCTTTCTTCGGTGCTTAGTGGTATACAACTGGATGGATTAGTCCGCCCGGACTAACATAACAAAGTACCGTGGGCTGGGTAGCTTAACAGAAATCACAGTTCTGGGGGCTGAAAGTCTCTGAGCAGGATGCCAGCATCAACCAGTTCTGGTGAGAACTCTCTTCTTGACTTGAATAAAGCCACTTTCTCACTGCGTCCCCACACAGCAAAGGGCAAGCTCTGCTATGTCTTCTTATAAGAACACTAATCCTACGCATGAAGGCTCCCCCCTCATGGTCTCACCGAACTCTAATCACCTCCCAAAACACCATTTCTAAACACCTACACAACTGGAAGTTGGAGCTTCAACTTAACGAATTGGGGCTGGGGGCGGGGGAGGGACACAAATATTTAGTCCGTAACATTTCATTCAAATATTCAAAAGCCAACAAAACTCACTCTATATGAGGAAGTGTTCATCGACTTTGAGTCATTGGTTGGTCGACCAGATAGATCCTACCCACTATGACTGAAAATGTTTTATCACTTTAAAATCACCACACACACACACACACACACACACCACACAACCTACACACACATATGTGCACACACTTGCTTTAGAAATTCTGTCAAATGTTTATGTAGGGGTCCACCCTGTTCTGGGGAGGGAGACACAGAAAATTATGTACAGAGTCATGACCAGCTCCCTTGATTGAAGAGAAGAGAAAAACCAGGGTACAGCAGGAGGTGAGATGAGCCTGTTGGGTGTGCGGGAGGTCTTGAAGTCTGTGATCAATTTCATTCACGCTGATTCAAGAGGCAACTGGGAGCCACTGCCTACTTCTCAGGAGGGAAAATGCTATGATAGCAATTATGGCAATGAAAGATGATTCCTCTGACTGTATGTAGAATCAACTCAAGTAGGAAAAGCCTACAGAAAGAAAAGGCAGGTGGAGCCTATCACCAGACAGTATTCTTAGGACTGCGCTATGGGGACCAATTATTCTGTGGATTCGTCAGCACTGATTTCCGGCGTGGGAATTTTCCTCCCTCTCCTCACCCACCCTCTCTTCTCTGCCTGACTGCAGGTTTCACGTCAACCACACAGCCATCGGTGAAGTGTCACAACCCCTGTGAAGCTTTCGAGATGGTTAGGAGAGATATCATGACATCTCCCAAACACTTGCTCTGGGACCAGTTGTATAGAGAGATTCCTCCCGTGATCTTCCCTGTGGCCTGAGGGAGGCAGAATTATCACTTACATTTGCCAAGATAAGAAACTGAGTTGTAGAAAAGTAACTTTTCTAGCATCTCCCAAGTATCGATCAACTTCACCATGACTTGAACCCAAATCCCTCTTGTTTTAGTTCCTGAGCAGGCAGTTAATACCCTACTGCTTTGACTCCTATTTCCTTAGCGCAGATTAGTCTCTTTTCTCTCTGGCTCAAGAAGATCACTGTATACATCTGTTACAGTATGTACTGCATATTTTATCATTAATTACCTCATTCTACATCTCTCTCTTCCCTGGATACTATGATCTCGATGGGGGCAAAGACCAGGACTTCTTCATCTCTGTGTCCTCATATGCCTGGCTCAGTGCCTGGCTTGTGGTGAGAACCAAGTACACGGAAGTTGAGTGAATAAATAATGCCCATCAGGCCGATCTGATTCTTGCACCGAGAAGGACAACTGGACACTGGTAATCTGTGAAGCTGGATGTAGATGCACCCCGGTGGTTAAGGGAGGTCACTGTGGCAGAAGACCTGCCTTATGGGTGATTTGGTCTCCAAAGTTCTGCAAACCTTTCCTACAAAAGTTCACCAGGACTCAGGAAAGAAGACTGATCAATATTAAATCTGAATTCTGAATCCTCAAGGCCATGGAACACCTTCAGTAACTGCACACAGATTTTGTAATTTATAGCTGATTTTTTTTAAGGATTTTATTGATTTATTTGACAGACAGAGATCACAAGTAGGCAGAGAGGCAGGCAGGGCGGGGGTGGGGGAAGCAGGCTCTCTGCTGAGCAGAGAGCCCAATGTGGGACTCGATCCCGGGACCCCGAGATCATGACCTGAGCCGAAGGCAGCGGCTTAACCACTGAGCCACCCAGGCGCCCCTTTATAGCTGATTTTTGTTGAGAGGAGGTGTAATGTGGAGGTTAAGAACACAAGCTTTGCAGACAAACTGCCTGGGTAGGGCTGCCAGCTCCTTCTCTCCCCAGTTACATCACTAAAGGTAGGCTACATGACTTCTCCTTGTCTCCACTTTCTCATCTATAAAATCATGCTAATAATTAACCTATAGCATTGCTTTGAAGATTGAATGAGTTAATGTATGAAAAAGACTTAACAAAAGGCTATATAGGTGTTAGCTATTATTAGATTTTTTCTATTTCAAGTCTCCTGGGCAGAAAGAGCCATGGATGGGAAGTTAAGAAAACGGTTTGTTGTCCTGGATCAGCTCCACACTGGAACCATGCAGACAAGTCCTTCTTCATAGGGCGGTGGCCCTCTTTTAAGTTCTCACCCCTGAAATATAAACCCAAGATATATGTGTCATCTCATCGTCCCATCTGTAGAATGGGTTCTAAATTCCTGTCTTGTTTACTTGGCAAGGTTAACACTAAATGTGATCATGCTTTGAAAAATGTAAACAGTTATGGTGCTATTATTATTATATTCACAAGTAGAACATTTTCAAGAGCCATATGGCCTTAATTAATCATAGCTAATAACTGGAGTCATCCTTCGAAGCGGGAGTAATGCTGGATGCTAAAAATAGCCCATATGCAAGGCTAGGATACAATGAAAACTCTCTGAGTATGTCAGAAACAGAATTGTCTTCTGCAGGGATGGGAAGCATGCGTTCCCTCTTTCTTGCTTGGCTTTACACGACCCCTTTCTTCTTATTTTCTTACTATTCCAGCCTTGCCTGGCATAAATTTCCCCGAGGAATAGCTGCTACTGAGGAATCACGGAAGATTATTGGCTGCTTATAGCTAATGAGCTCTTTCATTTGCTACACTGCAGAAAACCCACCAGATCTTTCATTCTGACTCTCATGGACAAGTGAGCTGTAGAGACATCAAACCCTCCCCCACACTCGTGTCCTCTTGAAATATTGTAGTTAGAGAGACTAACTAAATGGCTAGAATATAAGTCACAGCTTCCTCTTCTGCCTCATCCAATCTTGGTTTGTCTGTGTCCTTCAGATATCCATTTATCTCTCAGGCCCAGCAAATAGGAAATTGCCAAAGAGTTCAAAACTTGGCATTAAGTAAATAAATAAAGACGGCATAGGAAGTCTCTGGTGCTGATGGGGAATTTTCCTCCAGGATTTAAATATTTACGTTTACCTACTAAAGGGGAAGGTAGGCTTTCTCGAAAGCATTTTTTTTTTCTTCTCCAAATCCCGTATGTCAAGGAGTTTCCATGCTAAACAAAAAGAAAAGTATTAGAGAACAGATAACTTCTAAATATTTAATGTAGTTTGTATAGTCATTTAAAGAGAAAAATGAAGAAGGAGGAAGGGGAAGAAGACAAAGAGTAAGGAGGGAGAAAGAGAGGGAGAGAACTCAAAAATCCTAAAGGTATCGGACATCTCTTTCTTCAAATATGCCTCTCTGGAAAACTCTGGGATCTTTAATTACAGCAAAACACTAGCAGAAACTTCTTTTTGTCTTTGGATCTCAAATGCAACTCTGGATAGCGCTCCCCAAGAGAGTGATAGATATAATTTTATTAGTTTCAGCAAGACCCAGACATAGCTCTTGAGCAAAGACTTTCATAAGCAAGCAGAGAGAAGGCAGGTAGTGAGAAAGTCCTGAGAGGAACAGAAGTGCAGGCAGATTTTATTAAGGTCCAGCGGAACCTAGGAGCCTAAAAGTTTGGTGCAGTTGCCTCTTGGAGGTCATATTCTAAAAACAGAAAGAGAACGTAAGATGATTATGAACTCTCAGTGTCCCCTAAAACTGCTTAACTATTGCTGATAACAGGACTTTCAGAGGAGAGATGTGAGTCACAGTTTTGATGTAATGACTTTTATGCCAAAAGCAGAGGTCCATGGAAGCCCAAAGAAATAAATGTTCTCTAGCATTTAGGGAGTTTTGCTATGGAAATTAGTAACAGAGAGAGAGAGAGAAGAAAGAAGAAAGAAAAAGCGGGGGAGGGAAGGAGGGAGCGAGGATGAGAAGAAGAAAATGGAATGGAAGAAGAGAATGGAAGGAGAAAAGAAACCCCTATAAATTCTGCTACCTTAGGGCAGAGAGATTGTCTTCCACATTTGCTAGCAAACTTCATGAAGTACGGAAGCAATGTATTTTCCCTGCCTATCCGAGGGACTTCCAACAGCAGCGTGGGGCAGGTCCTAGTAAACAATGATGCCTAGCTCTCCACAGAAAATTTGAGTTCCCTTTGCAAAGTGGGATTGTCACTGGGAGGTGGCTGCCCGTCTGGGACTCATTGACAAATCCGTTTTTGCATCTTGTGGTCCTATTTTAAGTTCAGGATTTTAAAAAGTGGGTGTCTTTCTCTTTCTCTTTTTCTCTTTAACTACTTCCTCAGACTGGAAGTCTCAGGTCACTGCCATACTACAGGACAGCAGAGCCCCAGATGGAAGGAGTGTAGGTCCCTGAATTATTATGTCGAGGAAAATCACTCACTGTCCAGAAAGGGCTATAGTGAACCATATATTACATGGCCGACATTGACATTTTAAGGTTGGTTTGTTACAGCAGCTATCCTTATCCTAACGAATACACTATTTTTATCTATGAACTTGATTTGTGGGTATTTTTGCTTAGTGTGAAGGTTTAAGTCAGCTCCTATAATAAAACCTGTAAAGCAAACCTGTTCAGCAAACAGATACTTAGGGCCAATGTTAAAGTCTGTCGAAGAATAAGGGTGAAGAATTGCTGATAAGTTCTCAAGCTTTTTTTGAGATAGAGAAGGGCCGAACAGTGGGCTGGCACAGGCAGAAATTACTATGCACTGAGACCCTTAAGTATCCACTTCTCTTTTGAAGGTGGCTGCCCATCGCCACTATCCAAGAGTGGGTCTCTTTCCTTTGTAGGGATTTACAAAGAATGTTCCAGCAAAGGACTTTAGTCAAGGTCAGTGCCTCCAGGCAGAGTGACTACAAGCCTTGCACCTAGACCATGTCAGTGTTTCTGCTTTGGGAAATGATCTTAAGCCTCCAGCTGGCCTGTCAAAAAAAAAAAAGAACTACATGGGAATCGCTGATAAACTGGTATTGATTTTCACAGATCACCCTTGTCAAAAGGATTTATCGATGTGTCAATGCGTGTTGTCGAGAGGATCATAGCAGGATGGCTTTGAAGGATTTATAAGAAATCTACAGGCTTTAATACACTTGGCGGTAAATAACTAACAAGTACTGCACGTATCGATTCTTGTCATGTGGTCAATGCAATCTTTAGCTCACTAATTGTCAGTATTGACAAACAGTTCATGATCTAAATGAGCAGCTGGACATCCGTTCCAAGCAGAACATTTCCAAATGGCATTTTCCTTGCTGTTCTCAGCCTAATGTTGGAGCAGCCTTGCAGGTAATCGGCTGTAGGCAGAGGGAAACGTGTGGTAATTAATTCTTCCTTGCTGTCAAATGTCACTCTAAGTAGAGAGAGGGGAGGCAGGGGGAACCCAGTCAGAGTGCACGAGGCTGGAACATAGTTCCATGACACATGCACAGCAATAACCATCCAGGCCCATCGCAAATCCCTCTTCCCAGGAAAAACCTTCCAAAAATCACACCATATGTGATTTGTTCTACTTCAAACCCTATACAATTCCTGGCAACAAATCTCACATTATCTATATGGAACCTTATTCATTTATGTATGTTGAACTTATCTTTTGTATTATAACTAAATCTTGTTTTTTTCAATGATCTACAAGCCCTTGAAATTTAGGAGGAAGATACAGGATCTCCGTGTGGATCTCAGTGAGAAGATGATGAAGGCTATTAATGGTTTCCCTGGAAAGATTTACAGTTGAATTTTAAAAGGTTTTCAGGGGTTTCACAGAAGGTCTATGGGGTCCATGAACCTCCAAAGGAAATATAATCAAACCCAGGATCAGATTCCAGTTCCATTACATCCCAGATGTCTGACCTCCACTTAGTCTCTTATCTGTCAGTCTACCCATCCTTAATACAAGAATAATCAGTTCTGACAGAGGTATCGTGCGAGGATAGACTAAAGTAGACTGGTCCAATGGATGTGCTTTGTACATAGTATCTACTCCCAAAAAATTACTGGTATAATTGAAGGTTGTTGTTGGTTTTTTGTTGTTGTTGTTGTTTGTTTTGTTTTGTTTTGTTTTTGATTTATTTTTTTGAAAGAGAAAGAGCACATGTTGGGAGGAAGGGGTAGAAGGTGAGGGAGAGAAAGAGAGTCAAGCTGACTTCCCGATGAGTGCCAAGCCCAACATGGGGCTCAGTCTCACAACCTTATGACCATGACCTGAGCCTAAATCAAGAGTCAGACACTTAACCAACTGAGCCACCCAGGGGCCCCTCATTGAAGATTTCTGAGTTTATTTCTTCCTTCATGTCATAGACATTTATTGAGCACTCATCAGGAACTAGATATGGACCTAACCGCTATATCCCATGGCTGATCCATCCAGATCCAGCAAAACCCCTTGCTGACCAGAGCTGCTCAAATAATGTTTTTCAATAGGTTGATTGGGGCCCTTATCACTGGATAGAACAGCTGTTAAATCATCCTACTGGATTATTTTAATCAAGCATTCAAACATTGCGATTGACTAAACTTTTTAATACTGTGTTATAAGCATCCATTGTGTACTCATTAAACTTGAAATAAATCTTTTATCATTTATCATAACATATTTTCTATGATGATCCTCCAATTTGTTATTTCTATGGAATGATATACTTTTTTTAAAGATTTTATTCCTTCATTTGACAGAGAGAGAGAGGAGAGCACACAAGCATGGGGAAGGACAGGCAGAGGGAGAGGGAAAGGCAGGCTCCCCACCAAGCAGAAAGCCTGATGTGGGACCCTGGGATCATGACCTGAGCTGTAGGCAGACACTTAACTGCCTGAGCCACCCAGGCACCCTTCTATGGAATGATATATATTTAAATTCAGTTTTCCATCCCTAAAGGTACACTTGCTACCCCTTAAACATATAAATTTAATTTAACAGAATAACCATTCGATTTACATTATAAGGCAGACGTATCAAATTATATGTAGGTCTGCTGTAAAATATTTTGTTCTCCATGGGGGAAGAGTGCTGAAAAATGTAATTAGCAAGGGCAGGTAGAAAGAGTGAAGCCAGTATATGTATACTTGATATTTGAAAGTACTTTTCTAAACTTAGAAGACTGGATATACAGACACAAAGAATATCATTTTGTTCTAGTCAACAAAATTATCAGAGCTCATTCATAGGCTTATGGAAATCTTTCCAATTATTTTTATCAATTAGTTTTCTTTTAAGCTCCTGGTCACATGCCATCATGCCTTCGTCCTTATTTTGCTGATGGGGACACTGGTATTTTCACAAATAATCTGAAACTCTGTCACCTAGATGAACTCTTCTGTCCCATCTTTTATAATTTCTCGCCGTATGTTCTGATAATTGATTTAGCACATTGACATTAGGAAGGCATAGAGCTCCTGTGTGTCTGGAGACAATGACGGACACTCCATTGTCAGAGATGCAGCTTCTTAAGGACGTGATATCCTGTCTGATCTTACAAATGTCTCCTATGTCCAATTATCACCAGCCATTTGGGTGAGTGACAAGATATCAAGGGGAAATTCTTTCCAGATCAGTTTTGCTCTCTCTCTCTCCCTCCCTTTCCTCTGAACACAGAAGGGTTCCTTATTAGGATCTAAGAAGCTTGACATTAACTTTGTGGTTGCAGTCAAAGTTTTAATATGACACTGTTTGGTTCCCCCAAATCCAAATCTGATCTCCATACAAGGGGAATTACAAATCATCTTTGACAGGGTTTAATCTCTTAAAGGTCCTACACCTCTGACCCTCAAGGGAAAAGCAAAAGCAAAAATGACAAATACTTAAGACTGAAATCAACAACATATATTTATAAAATTACAGAGAAAGATTTAAGAATGAGCTACATTCTGAAAAAAAAAATTGATCATGAGCTAGGATTGGGGAGATTAATTAAAGAGAACAAAGCATAAAAATACTGTGGTATTTCATATTTCATTATTATAAAAATGCACAACAATAATTGCATTCACCAGAGGCTTTCTTCCTAGAAACACTAAATATTATGCCTACATTTCCTCATTAATCTTCTTCGTAATCTGGCAAGATGGTTAAGAAGAAAAAATTAACGTTCAAATTTTACCAACGGGCTATAGAGTGTAGATGATGATATTGATGGCAGATACGGCCGCCTCTTCTGCATGTCTCAGTTTACTACTTCTAGGATAAGAATATTCGTAGAATTTTATGCAAAGGGTTATTGTGAGGATTACATGAGTAAAAACACCGAACAGGCCTAGATGAGATCCCAACACATAGTAAAGTCTCAGTAAATGGGGGAGGATATTATTACTATTAGAATGCAGGATATGCAAACAAGAGAAAATCACCTCCACATTTCCTCTGGAGCCTCAACAGGCAAGGTGGGAATAAAGCTCTCAATTCCATTCTGCAACCACCCACTCAACCGTGGCACTACAGAATGCACCAAAAACCCATAAAAAGAATATTCTGCATTGAAACAGCACTTCTCATTTACAAGGCAATTCTAGATATGTTCTCTTCTATGACCCTTGCAAACATCCTGCAAGGTTGTTTTTGTTTTTGTTTTTGTTTTTAAGATTTATTTATTTATTTGACAGACAGAGATCACAAGTAGGCAGAGAGGCAGGCAGAGAGAGAGGAGGAAGCAGTCTCCCCGCTGAGCAGAGAGCCCGATGCGGGGCTCGATCCCAGGACCCTGGGATCATGACCTGAGCCGAAAGCAGAGGCTTTAACCCACTGAGCCACCGAGGCGCCTCATCCTGCAAGGTTTTTAGAGAAGCCAAGATTATTACATTTAATAAGTGGGAAAAAAAGAACCAGAGATGATAAATGACACACCCAAGGTCACCAGCCAGTTAGAAGCCAAAACAAATTCAAAACCAATTTCATTACCATGGAGTTACCTGCAATGAGTATCTCCAGAATTTTTTTTTTCCCCCTCCACGACACATACTGATATACTGATCTTCCTAATAGAACTTTGACTTCCTTCTGGAAAGTCAACTCAGCAGGTGTAGGCCTGGTTTGATGGTAAACCGCGTCACCTACAGAAGCTGAGAGACTCCTCCATGCTACTCTTCCAGGTCTTTTCTCTTCCCGCCTCAGTGCAGCCAGTGTCAGTAAGGTGCTCTCTCCTCTAACTCTGAATTTTACATACCCAGAAAAAAAGCTGGAAGAAAGAGTGGGTTCAGTCCGGTGGTTGCAACCTGATGAGAGCATGACATCATTTCCACTGCTAACATCCAATGGAGTCTATGGATCCAGGTCTCCCAAGGCTGATTCCTCCACCTCCCTGACGATGCTTTCAGCAACCCCTGCAATCCTACAATAAATTATCTCCTCACTAAAGCTAACAAGAGTGGCATCCTGTTTTCCGCAACTTGAGAGCCGGAGCGGATACAATGATGCCATCCCTTTCTTTCACTCCTCCATGCCATCAACAGACACACTGAGAATTTATTAATTTATCAAAGAATTTATCAGCTGCCATGCTAGGAATTATGGTCTGGAATATAATCAGGATTAAAAAAAATGCAAGCATCTAAGTGACTTAAATCAAAACATAATAATAAACTATGATGACATGCCACAGTCAGGAATACAAAGTGATGGGCATCAGAAAACAGGCAAATCGGAGTTAACTAGAGAGATAACAAAGGCTTCCTGCAAGGAAGAGCTTCACCTGCGTCCTGAAAAATGAGTAGGATTTGTAACACATTCAAACATGCAGAATCTAATACTGGGAAGAAAAAAATATTGGTGCTCCATTTAGAAGCAAATTTATTTTCCTTCTAAGAAGCAATGACTGATTTATGGAAAAGAAGAAGATTTGGGGAAATACAATTCTATATATTTGGATCATTAAAATGTATTATTTAGCATTTGTTCACATCAAGCCTGAAAATTATCACAGAGCAGAACAGAAACTTTAATAAACATTTGTAATTGCAAGTCCAATTACATGTGTTTTACATGTATTGTGTTTTTCATTGCAGTCATCACTAGGATGAGTGTAAGATCCTGCTGGGTTTAGAACCAGATTTTCCAACTAAAATCTATAATTATACTATATTGGTCAGCACTGTAACAACACCAAATACTTCAGATTCAAAAATCACCTCTAAATTATCCCTGACATGAGTGACATTTTTGGAAGCAAAGAAGCATAGAAGAGCCTCCTCTAGTTGTTTTTCCTATGTTCAAAAGGGTTTCTGCTATCCAAAAATTACCATTAATGTCTTAAGTACTTCTGAATTTTTTTTGAAGTTAAAGAGAAAAAATAAAAAAGGCTTTATGGTATTTATTGAAATCTATCATCCCTTCCAGCAAATCTCTATTTTCCCAAAGCTTGTTTTGTAAGATCCCCTTACCACAGGGCTTCTGTACAGGCTATAGTTTCTGTCTAAAATGCCCTTCCCTAAGGGTGCCTGGATAGCTCACTCAGTTAGGTTGTGTCAGTTGATGTTAAGTTAGTTATTTGATGCCAGCTCAGATCATGATCTCAGGATTGTGGGATTGAACCCCCTATTAGGTTCCTTGCACAGCAGGGAGTCTGCTTGAGATTCTCTCTCTCCATCTCCCTCTGCCCCTCCCTCCTGCTCTCTTTCTCTCTCTCAAATAGATAAATAGCAGAAGAATAAAACTGGACCATTTTCTTGCACCATACACAAAAATAAACTCAAAATGGATGAAAGGCCTAAATGTGAGACAGGAATCCATCAAAACCCCTAGAGGACATCACAGGCAGCAACCTCTGTGACCTCGGACACAGCGACTTCTTGCTAGACATGTCTATCAAGGCAACAGAAACAAGGACATAAATGAACTATTGGGACTTTATCCAGATAAAAAGCTTTGCACAGCAAAGGAAACAGTTGACAAAACCAAAAGACAACTGACAGAGTGGGAGAAGATATTGCAAATGTCTCATCAGATAAAAGGGCTAGAATCCAAAATCTTATCAAACTTAACATCCAAAGAACAAATAATCCAGTCAAATAATGGTCAGAAGACATGAACAGACATTTCTCCAAAGAACATATACAGATGGCCAACAGGCACATGAAAAAATGTTCAACATCACTCAGCATCAGGGAAATATAAATCAGAACCACAATGAGCTACCACCTCGCACCAGTCAAAATGGCTAAAATTAACAAGTCAGGAAATGATAAATTTTGGTGAGATTGTGGAGAAAGGGGTAGGAATGTAAACTGGTGCAGCCACTCTGGAAACCAGTATGGAGGTTTCTCAAAAACTTAAAGATAGAGCTACCCTATGACCCAGGAACTGTACTATTTTAGGGTATTTACCCTGAAGATACAAATGTAAAGATTCAAAGGGTCACCTGTATCCCAATGTTTATAGCAGCAGTGTCCATAATAGCCAAACTATGGAAAGAGCCCAGATGTCCACTAACAGATGAATGGATAAAGATATGGTGTACATATATAATAGAATATTACTCAACCATCAAAAAAAAATGAAATCTTGCCATTTGCAATGTATGGATGGAATTAGAGAGCATTATGCTAGGCAAAATTCAATCAGAGAAAGGCTAATTATCATGTGATTTCACTCATAGGTGGGATTTAAGAAACAAAATAGAGGAGGATAGGGGAAGGGATGAAATAAACCAGATGAAATCAGAGAGGGAGACAAACCGTAAGAGACTTAATCATAGGAAAGAAACCAGTATTGCTAGAGGGGAAGGAAGTGGGGGCGTGGGGTAACCACGCCACAGGTATTAAGGAAGGCAGTAATATAATTAGCACAGGGTGTTACATGAAATTGATGAGTCACTGAACTCTACCTCTGCAGGTAATGATGCACTACATGCTAATTAACTGAATTTAAATAACAATAAATAATTAATTAAAAGAAGTATTTTTTTAATTGAAAAAATAAACTGCCCTTCCTTACCCCTTCTCTCCCAAACTCTGTAACCCACCCTTCAAGACTCACCTCAAGCATCATCTTTTTCGAGAAGAACCCCTTGAGAAGCCCCTCACTCTTAGATCCCAGTTGCCTCTCTCATAGCTCACTTTGCCTTTCTTTGTAAGTGGAAAGTTATGATTATATATTGGCATAATGATTTGATTAACGATTCTCCCCTGCTTTTTGGAAAAGCAGTGACTACAAGTTGTTATTCCCTTGTGTCAGCCTTAACGGGTGGAATGAATCAACGAACAGAGAGTTCTCATATATCTGCCTTAAAATCCTACCACTTCCAAAGACGATGCAAATGCCCTATATGTGGATATCAATGAAATCTGTTTTCCCTTATTCAGTGTATTTCTCCCAAGTTCAAAAATGTCTTTGTCGAGGATCACTTTTCTCCAATTATATCTCAATTTGTAACTCTGATGACAGCTTATTAACTCATCCTGTTTTCTCTTTTTTGTCCTTCACAGAAAGAAGGACACAGCCAAATCTGATTCTCAAACATACAAACTCGCATAGGGTTCTATTTTCCTTTCTCATTATGTATGCACTCTCAACTTCTGATTTCCATCTCTAATTTTTACAGATTTTATTTCCATATCTGCTGTTGTACACACCATCCCAGGGAGATACACTGACTCCGTCCTCTGTAGGACATCTGCACCCTGGATGTACATGTAATCTTGCGCCCTTCGCCCTGTATTATTTGTATCGGCTGCAGTCTGCATTGCCTACAGGACTGCGAGCCCCTTACAAGGAGGGACACGCTGTATTTTCCTAGGAATTCCCATTTTTTAACACAGTTCTTGGCGTGTGACACACCTTTGGTAAATACTTGTTCAACTGAAATGCTTCAAATCATTTTTTGGGAAGGACTGCTCTATTGGCAGATCCAATTCAAAATCTTGAACTTGACTGCATTTAATCTTACTGTTTCATTTTCTTTCCACCTCACCTTCCTACTCCCTCCGGATATAGAGATGTAATCCCTGTTTTCTCCTGTCTTCTACATGATTTGATGTCGCAAATATGATTAATGTGCTACTCAACCTCTTGCCCACATCACTAATAACAACGTTAAAGAACACTGGACCTGTTACGAGATGCCGCTCCAGCAAATGGCATGTCTCTCTGCCCCTTGTTTACAATTCTTAATCTCTTTTAGGTTCCACGGGGATATTCATTTCTATGACCAATTTGAATTAATTTTGCAAGTCAGATTTCAAGAGAGCCGAAGAGCCGGAACAGAAGCCTGTTCACCATCCGAAAGCGGTACCAGGGGATCCCGAGCTATAATCTAAGTCGACATTCAAAGCAAATGTGTATTTTCCTGCTCTAGAATAATCACACAGATTTGCATAGCCCTTTCTGTGTCTAGGGCCCTGTTCTAAGAATTTTATATATTCTGGTATTAACCAGAGTAACGCTATGAGGTAGAGACTGCTATTATCCCCATTTCACAGATGGGGAAACTAAAGCACAAAGAGGTTCAGTAACTAGCTCCAGGATTCTGGAGAGGTGGTCTTGCTGTAGGATTTGGGCCAAGCTAAGCTGGGTTTTAGAAAACTTGAACTTCTTTGTAACCACGTAAGTGTTCTGGTTATCCACGGTGGCATTTAAAAAATACTTTAGAACACGATGTTTAAAACAACAGCTATTTGGTTGTATCATAATTTTGTGGGTCAGTGGTTTAGCGAGATGAGTCTCTACCTAGGATCAAAAGGGTTCAAACGGGGTGGTATTCCGCTGGAGGCCAGGGTAATCTGGAGGGTCCCTGAGACTTCACTACCTGCCTGGCACCTTGATGGAGATGGCCGAAAGTTGGTCCCTGCTGAGTCCTCTCCTTCTCCATGGAGTCATGGGGACTCTCCACACAGTCCCTTAACAGGGCAGTCACACTCCCCGAGGACGACACAGCACTC
Source organism: Mustela nivalis (assembly GCF_964662115.1). Taxonomy (NCBI): domain Eukaryota; kingdom Metazoa; phylum Chordata; class Mammalia; order Carnivora; family Mustelidae; genus Mustela; species Mustela nivalis. The sequence continues at coordinate 55,070,521 of NC_139023.1, read as the reverse complement.
TGAGGCACCAAGGTGAAAACTGTTGGTCCAGTTCCTGACCAGGTCCAGAATTGGCACAGCATCACCTCCATAGTGGATCCCTGCTAATCCAGCAGCCCCAGCCTCACCTCAGTTCAAGAAGAGGGTAAACAGACCCCGGCTCACTGTAGCAGAACCGTAGCTCGCTCAGGCTCTCACACCAAGCCTTGAATTTTTAGGCAGTTGAACCAAAATACAAATATTGTGTATTTTATTTCCTACTTTCCGCTCTTTCTTTTTAAAATTAACGTGACTTCTTAGGAAGTTAAGGTGGAAAAGCAGAAGCCAGGAATTCTATCAGGCACTTTTATCAAAGTTGTTTCAATAAGCACCTAGCTGAGCTATGTCGAGGCTCATTATGGTGAGAGCTTAAGTCCCTGCATAAAAAATGAGCACAGCAAGACTCAGAGAGGTTAAGGAACGTGCCCACTGGGGACTTGGACTTAAACCCAAGAAATAGGTTGTATTTTTCTTTTTAATTGAACTGTAGCTGCTGCTTATGATTTTATAGGAACATAGATTGGAGTGAAAAAGAAGACACGGTGTGTGTCTTAGGGACACACACACAGCTTAGTGACAGGGTTACTTGAATTTGGTATGAAGCAATGTCACTTCCCTGCCCAGACCTTGTCTTCCCAATTTGTAAAGTAAATAACTTGAGCCAGATTAGTGTTTTCCAAACTAACGTGTCTTGAAATCAACGTATAAAAGCAAAACCAACATTTTTTTAAAGTGAAGTAGTATAAAATAAAAAACAGAACACATCTCCTGTAGAGAGGGGGAGACCTGTGACTCTTTAGTTTCAGCTGGGGTTGCCTGTGTGTGTGTATGTGTGTGTGTGTGTGTGTGTGTGTACTGGATCATACCAAAAAAATGTATTTCTCACTATAGATGAGAGAAGAGATTGAAAGCCACTGGGTTAAGTGACCTTTTATGATTCCTTCCCAGATCAAAAAGCTATGGTTCTGCGAACAGTCATGATTTCAACCATAATTTTACATAAAACCAGTGACTATATCTAATTGGCTCTGAGTAAGACGCTGCATAAAACGACTGTTCGTTAGAATATACTTGACAGGGGTGCCTGGGTGGCTCAGTGGGTTAAAGCCTCTGCCTTCGGCTCAGGTCATGATCCCAGGGTCCTGGGATTGAGCCCTGCATTGGGCTCTCTGCTCCTCGGGGTTCCTTCTTTCCCCACTCTCTCTGCCTGCTTCTCTGCCTACTTGTGATCTCTGTCTGTCAAATAAATAAATAAGATCTTAAAAAAAAAAAAAAAGAAAAAAAGAAAAAGCTTTCCCTGTGCCCAATCTTCCTGCCCTCAGGGCAAAAAAAAACAAAAACAAAAAACAACCACAACAACAAAAAAAAAACCCACAAAAACAAACAAACAAACAAACAAACAAACAAAAAATCTCTGCCAGGAAATATTCCCAAGTCCTAACTCACACATTCTGTACTCATTTCAAGCAGTATTTTTTAAAATGAAATTTTGCTAATTCTAGAAATCAAACCTCAAGAGAATCTCTTAAAACACAAGTGTGAGCAATAACATATTGATACTAAATTAATTCAGAGGGTACAATCTACAGAATTAAAGAACTGATTCAGGGATACAAGTATCGAATTTAGGGAGTAGGTTACACGAAGGAACCTTTAGTTTCATTTTATATTGATATCCCATGATTCAACAGTTCTAGAAATGTTGACAGGCACATATCCTGAAGTATTAAGAGTCAACATGAATTGTGGATGACCTTGTTTCTCTGATCCGCTGAATTCCGTTGACCAGAATATGGGGTCTGGTCATCTTTTTTCTCTCAAATATAAAATAATGCAGACTCTTCCCTGTATATTTGGCCAACAAGCAAGATAAATGTTTTATTCTAAATGCAAAGACACTTTATTTTGGAAAATTTTGATTTCCTAAACTTCTAGAAATTGGCACTCAGTAAACAGTACCTGAGGAGTAAAATCGAAATGGTCTTTGGGGAAAATAGATAATACTAATTGCTCAGAAAAACTTAGAAATAACATCACAAATACCTTTTTTTTTTCCCTAATCTTAATTTTCACATAATAAAATATTTATGGGCACTTCATTATCTTTAAGGAGCTTTTGCATTCATTTATTCAGAAGTATTTATTGGGTACCAAGTGTGTGGCAGGCACTGCCCTTGGCAATGATGAACCAGAGGAGGTCCCCTGGAGTACAGCACAGCAGAGGAGGATACGAGATCATTGCAAATTGCAGTAAGTGTTATGAAAGAGGAAAAACAGCTCGTGATGATCAGTGATGACTTCAGATGTGCAGGTCAAGGGAACTTTTAAGGAAATGACATTTCAGCTGAAATCTGAAAGGCAGGAAGGAGGGAGCTCCATGCAAACATGAGGGCAGAGTTTTCCTGGCAGTGAACTTGCTGGAGCAAAGACCCTCCAGAGGAAACAGCCTGGATCTGAGCAAAGGGAAGGCAGAGAATAAAGAATCTCACACACCCAACGTGTTCTTTCCATGTGAATATGCTGCATTTAAAAAGCTTGTTCTTAAACCTTCTAACCCCAATCCCTGGCATTTCATATTTTGAGGAAAACATGAGAGAAGCTTGAGAAAAAATACGGTAAAATTTTTGTGCCCGGTACACATTCAAAATAATCTGATAATTTTAAACTCTCATTTTTAAAGTTACTTTAGGACAAAAATCAGACTGATAATGTTGGATTGCATACGAATCTTTTCTTCTTTCCCTGGAGCCTAATTTCTCCAAAAGCCAACTTTCCATTAGCATGGTCTTGTCACATTCTAAATATTTACAGCTTTTTTTACTTCTTAATCGCCATTTGATAATTTAAAAATGGGTTGACTATCACCAAAAGCTTTACAGCTGTAAAAGGAAAAAAAAAAAGTACTATTTTTGTGAATATGCAAAACTGGAGTGGATTTCCCCCCAAATGTTTCACCCATGTGGCACCATCCCCCTTCTGCATCAGTCACTACTCCCCCGCGTTCTGAGGACTGGAAGCAACGGGAGAGCCGTGAGTCGGAAGGCACGAACAGAGCCAGCCTGGGACTTTGAGCACAGGGCTTCGATATCCGGAGCACAGGACTTCTATATCCCAAGCACTGGCTTTGTTTTTGTTTTTCAGAAAGGCTGAAAATAGACCATAGCCTTTCAAGCCCCTGCCCTTTGACATGGAATATTTGAAAGAATTCTACCCTTGGTACCTGAAAATGGAAGCCATTCCGATGTGGTTTTGAAAAAAATAAAGAAATAACTTACCAGTAAAAATCACTGGGCAAATTGTTCAAGTTCTCTGAGGCTCCCTTCCTACGGTGACACTTGTGCCTCCGTTATCAAATAATAGAATGTTAGAGCAGGTAGGGAAGAATCCTACAACTCATCTCTGTCCTGAGGCTTTGGACAGGATGTTTGCTCTCCCTGGAATATTCTGGCTCACTCTTTTCACCTGACATCCCTTTAAAGAACTTTCAGCTGAAGGGGCTTTGGTCCCCAAAGAGACCTAGATTCCAACCTCAGCTCTTACTTACGATGTTGGGGCTCATTTTGTAAAATGGGCATGAAAGATGACTTATTTGGATTGTAAAAAAGGAAATGTTAAATGGGATCATCTATGTATAATTGTCATGGACAGCTGAGCTGCTGTCTATGCCTAGGATGGGCCCTGTGAATGACAATTATGTTTGCAGTAGATGCTCTTTAATCAGGAATCAGAAGGCCTGGTAGTTAGGAGGTTAACAGAGCATTGGTTAAAGTAGATGCAGTGTGGCCTTCTGGCCATGAGCTTTGGGTAACAACCAGTATGTTCTAAAGAGGGAAGAAAGCATGTCAGCTAACTTGGGGAGCACGGTAGGTGGGGGTCGTCTTAAGATCTTCCTCTATATTGTTTTCAGGTCTCAGTTTAATATTTTCTCTCAGGATCTTCCCATACCCTCTAGGTAATCTTAGTACTTGAGGTCTGTCTCCCACCCTAACAACTAGTATTTATTGAGCACATATTATATACCAGGTACGTATTTCAACAATAGCCCAGTAAGTATTGGTTTTTCTTTCAAGAACACAAAGCTAGTAATGTCACTGTGGCTATGACACCAGACCCAGCTTAGCTCCAGACTTTGTGTAGGTAATGCTGTGCTGTCCTAGTCGCCTATCATACCCACCTCTGTCTGAGTCTTTGGCACACCTGGTCTATGCCCACTCCATCTGTCTTCCTGGGCAGCAGAGCTCCACCAGTGAGCTCTCATTTTCACAATCAGAGAGTGACATCAGGAGGGGTTTAGTGACCTGCCCAATGGACAATGCCAATCTCAGAATGCGGGTCTCCTCACTCCACAGCCATTTTCTCTTCACCTCGTCAAGCTCCGGCTTGTGTTGGTTTCCTCGCTCAACATCTCCCTATTTATTTGACAGCATCTAGTCTCTGAAGCCACACCCCAGTCCCATCCCCAGCTGGGTCTTTGACTCTGTTTCCCTGAACCTGATTTCCGTCTATGATACAACGAGAGCTTTAAGTACGTTAAAAAAAAAATAGTGTTAATACTAAAAGCTCCAGAAAGAAAACACAGAATCCTAGCCCCCGGCAAGCTGCGATCTGTACCAGCAATGATGCCGGTGTCCACAGCACCAGGCTTCCTAAGGACCTCACCGGCTGAGGTCCCACAAAGCTAGACCTTTGAACTAAAAAAGAAAAACAAATAAATAAATAACTAGCTCTGCTGATTAGCAAGGTACTGCAGCTGCTGGCAAAGCCTCCCACATCTAACTTACCTCACATCATCATCCCTGATGTTTGTTTCCTCTTCCAACCGAGATGAAGAGAGAACTGGATTGTGCTTCTAGTGTACAATCTTACCTAATTACGCCAGCTGATCACTTAAAAGTAATGTTTGCACACAGATCGGGAAGATGCTTACAAGAACCAGCTGGTTGATAAAGGCTATAAGTGAGGATTTGATTCCTTTTCAAAGAAGTGTTAACTGTTTTTGTCTATTTTTAAACTCGGCATCACAACGCCAGTGACTGTGAAGGTGTGCTGTTCCACGGTGTGGGCAAACGGGAGTGAAGGAACGCCCCCGGGGTAACCCATGTATCACCATCATTCACCACCTAGGACACTGTTGGAAGGAGGACTGGCTGCTGCCTTTTGATTTTAGACACAAATGAAAGATTAATGAGAATTACTGGGGGAGAAAGAGAGAGAGTGTGTGTGTGCATGTGTCTGTGTATGTGTACGTGCGTGTGCGTGTGTGTGTGTATACACACATGCGCATGCACTCTCGTGAGCAGGTGTTTTTACAAATCACAAGGGTACCAGATAATCACCACTAGCTTCTGGACATATAAAACTAGAGTTGGAATACTGGCCACACCACACGCCATCCATATGTCATGGCCAAGTGACTTCATTTTTTGGCTGTGATGAGTCTATGTGCTGAGAACGGTCTTAATTAATCCACATAACAGTATCTTATTTAATCCACGTAACACCTTTATGTGGGAGGTTATCAAAATCTTTTTTTTTTTTACTTGAGAAAAATTAAAACTCTGTCCAAGAGGCAAAGTGGAATTTGAAGCTAAACCTGTGTGATCTCAACTTTGTCTGAACCCCAAAATCCATGTACTTAACCCTTAACTCCTCTATTTGACTCTCCTTGTTTTCTCACAGAGCAAAGCTTTGGGTGTCTTTAAAGAATCCACCCAGTTTCTAAAGCATTTACCCACAGCATGAGTGTTCATCCATGCCTTTTTTTTTTTTTAAGATTTTATTTATTTATTTGACAGACAGAAATCACAAGTAGGCAGAGAGGAGGGCAGAGAGAGAAAGAGAGGGGAAAGCAGGCTCCCCGCCGAGCAGAAAGCCCTATGCGGGGCTTGATCCCAGGACTCTGAGACCATGACCTGAGCTGAAGGCAGAGGCTCAACCCACTGAGCCACCCAGGTGGCCCTCATCTAAGCTTTTTAAAATGAAGAGGGAGGGCTGCCAAGGTGGCTCAGTGGTTAAACATCTGCCTTAGGCTCAGTTCATGATCCCAGGGTCCTGGGATCAAAACCCTGCATGGGGTCCCTGTCCCGAAGGAAGCCTGCTTCTCCCTCTCCCACTCCCCCTATTTGTGTTTCCTCTCTCACTGTCTCTCTCTGTCAAATAAATAAATAAAATCTTTTAAAAAATAAAATAAAATAAATAAAATGAACAGGGATTTCCTTAGCAGATATTGCCAAGTGCCAGCCATGTTCCAGTACAAGCCTGAGTACCTGGGGATAGGAAAGCGAATAAGACAGTGGGCCTCTCAGTCTACTTAAGGGCCATACAAGAGAGGCATAAAGGAATGTAAGCAGTAAGCTACCGAGTAATACACGCTAATAGCACCTAAATGATACCCGGCATGTGGCAGGTGCTGAGCAAATACAAGTGGGATACAGAGAAGTATTTGCAGTGCAGTGGGAACTGAGATACTAAGTCTAGTAAGTTCAGAAAAGGCAGGCTTCCTGGAGGAGGTTGCTATAGACACAGCCCTTGTAAAAATGAATAGTTCACCAGGCATATAATGTGGGAAGGACACTCCAGGCAGAGGAAAGAGATCTGCTTCATGGTATAATGAGATTTAAAGACTTGGAATAAGCAGCTCCGATTATTTTTCTGAAATATGAATCTTGAATGTGGCACCATTCATCGAATAAAGAGAGAAACCAAAAAACAAGTAATAGTGCAAATGATAACTCTGAGACAGGGGCTAGGGTTTTCTAGGTAAGTGATCCAAAGCATGAGGAGCACTTTCCCAAGTTTCTACACCCCAAGACAAGCATGGTATTTTGAACATCTATGGGCTACATCTAATCATGATCCTTGTGGGTCTTTGACATGATATCCAAAACAAGACCAATGCAAAACATTGAGGATAATGCAATGGTATATAATTCAAGACCTTGGAAGATAAAGAAGAAAAATGTTCTCTCCTAAAGTTAATGAGGCTGGCTCACAATCTAGCTCTAATTCTGTTCATATAGTCAAATGGAGGGAGGGTACCACAACTCAGCATGTCTTCCTACGGCTTTCCTTCCTTTATATACCCATGGCAAACATCACTCTTTGATCTATTGCTCTTATCTGGAATCTAAATTCTTAAGGGCAGGGACTTAATCTTATTTCTTTACTGATATTCCCAGTTCCTAGAACACTGAGCACATTGTAGGTGCTCAATAAATATTTATGGCATGAATGAATTGATCACTACTCCTGTTTTGTTTGTTTCTTTGTTTGTTTTAATACTGAGCCCAGGGCTACAGAACTTCCAGGAGCTAAACCAATCAATAGGAGGGACCTTGTCAGATGAAATTGATTGGCTTTTCTAGTGAATTAGAAAACACCCTGGACCCAGCTTGACAATTTGGGGCAAAGGATTTCAGTCTCCAAGATTTGGTTTTCTCACATCTGCATCATAGAGTCATTATAAGAATTAGAATAAGAATTAAAAGAGTCATTATCATCTTATATCATCATATAAGATGATATATGAGATGTGATATATGACCAAATTCTTTCCCAAAGAGGTTAATAAATAGCAATTTTATTTTCATTTTCTCTAGAAAGTCTTAATAAAATTAAAGAACTCCAAACTTGTTTTACTTATAAATCACTCTTAAAGCAATTTTTGTATACAGTTGTATCACAACACACACACATATATTCATTATATATTATCATATATAATCATTCTGCAGATACAAATAAACAATATGAGTCAGACTGGTTTAGCTCTACTGTTTGATCTCATCTACTTATGGATTATAGATTAGATAGATTATAGATTAGATAGAACAGAAGACAAAAGAAATTAGAAAGAAAGATGATAGATCCAGATAGACAAAAGACAAAAACAATATACAGATCATAATTGGGGCAGATTGATTTTAAATCACACACTGAACACAAAATGAAAGTCATCAGAGCACATTTAGTCCCAATGGTGCAATATCTATAACCTTCCAGGCTTTATTTCAGTGTAAATTAAAGCAAGAGGACAAAAATGTAACTCAGTTTCGGTGATCCTAGCCGTTTAAAACAAAGAAGTAAATATTACATTTACAGGATGCTGATCTACATTTCCTACTTCCACAAATTTGTAAATACTGAAACTTCTACCCCAGAATATGAATATTCACCAGCAAATGGATGGATTAAATTGTTATGCAAAAGACATTGTCTCTCTGGTGCATTGCAATTCCCTTTGCCTCACTCTGGTGAGCAAGGCTCCTCCCGCGGATGGTTTTGTAAGATAGACAGAGTTCTTCAGCAGCATTTCCAACAACTGCTAATGCTGAGTTCTAATGTATGCCGTGAAAAGGGAAAATCCTCTTTCTAAGCCCATATATAATTTATTAGCTTATTCATTTGACTGCAAACGCTTGACAAAAATCTGCTTTTTTTTCCCAACAAGCTTAAACATTTTGGGAAAGTCCAAGGACATAAAGAAAATTTTAAAAAGAAGAAGAGAAAGAAAGAAAAGCAAGTACAGAAAGAAAGAATAAGAATGGAAAAAAAAAAAAAAAGGAAGGAAGGAAAGGAGAAAAAAGTGTATGCTAAATGTAAATGGAAAGAGCCAGGGGAGGCTTCTGGACTAACATTTGATCTTCAATATCTTGGCGGGTAATTCGAGATTGATTAAATACTGAACGAGGCTTGATTGGTGTAGAGGTTCAATCATAATCATGATTCGGAGACGGAACCTAAGAGAGAGGAAGATTCCCCGTGAGAACCTCGAATCTGAAGAAAGCGAAAACCAGTTCCACAGAAAAGGCATTTAGAGAATTCTCCTGTGCTATTTATCTTCTCACCCTGCCATACTTAGAGGAGGAGCGCCCATAAGGTAAAAAATAGCGCCCCTTCAGGTTTCCACCAGGAAGCGTGAATCCGGATAGAGAGTTGTGCTTGGTGGGGTCTCCCCATGGCATCCCGACCCCCTCCCAGGAAAGGAGGCTGTTTCCCGGTGGGCAGATTTACAGCTTGGACGCAGGCTGATATTTTCAAAGAATTTGTAGTTATGAAAAATGAAAGAAGTATGAACATGTACCTAAAAGACACCATTCGGGGCGCCTGGGTGGCTCAATGGGTTAAGCCTCTACCTTCGGCTCAGGTCATGATCTCAGAGTCCTGGGATCGAGTCCCGCATTAGGGCTCTCTGCTCAGCAGGGAGCCTGCTTCTCCGCATCTCTCTCTCTGTCTGTCTCTCTGCCTATTTGTGATCTCTCTCTCTGTCAAATAAATAAATAAAATCTTTAAAAAAAAATAAAAAAATAAAAGACACCATTCATTATTTGCTCTTAAACATATTCAGAATTTTCCTACCCTACTTAGGAAGGGGGAAAAAAAACCACATAGGATGAGAACAAGCATAACAGGTTAAGAAAAGTCTATGATTCTGACATGCTTGGCAATAGGCTTGCAAGGCTTTCGATTTAGTTCCTAAGATTTGCTAAGCAGATTAGTGTTCAAGAGTCCTTATTTTGAAAATGGAAAAAAAAAAAAAAAGTAATCTGGAATGTGAATAGATCATAAAAATTCTCTTGTCTGCATACAGTTCAATATTCAGATTTTGCCCGAACTGCAAAATCAACATTATCTTGTTTTTCCTATTCCAAAATTTTGCACAGATGTCTGCACTTTAATAACTGGAGGGGTGAGAGTGGGGGAGGAATCCTAGGAGGAATCACACAGATTCATGGAAAAGCCCCAGGGTTATCAGCATCTGGGATGTCACCCTGTGCATGTGACACACCAGATCTCAAGGCTCTTTGGTGATTTTCCAGCCTCCCATCTTCTAACTGACACAAGCTCCTCCCACCAGGCAGGCAGGCACTGCTCCTTTCCCCCTCTTTTTGACTCTTGGTTGTTGCTACTTCTGGTCCCCTCCTGGAATTTTTCTCTTGTCCCACCCCCACTTCGGACAAACTATTTCCTTTCCTTCCAGCCCAGAGCTCATGCCCTCCCCTTTCCCAGTGTGTTTCTCTCTGCTCTTCAATTCCTCCCTTCTAGGAGCCCCACCCCAGCTCTTATAAACACTCCTTATGGTGTGTTTGTAGGAAGCCATCACCTTAGGACAGAATAATACCCAAATTTCTAATCAGATATTCAAGGTACACCTCCACTTGGTAGAGGTGTATACTTGGTGTATATTAGCCCTTCCTTTCATACCTTCCCTTCCTCAAGCACATGGACTCACTATTTCTTCTCTGCCCCTGAACTTTCCTGCCTTGAGAATTTTGTGCGTATTATTCCCCTCATCTTCAATACACTTCCCTCCACCTTCAGTGTGTCTCTCTGGACCTCTCTGGATAGGAAGGGTCTCTCCTTCCAATCCTTAATGTGTAAACTCGCTCTTGGGTGTGCAGTTGTGTACTTACATTCAAGGTACAGAATCTACAGCATAATTTCATTGGAGCTAGATTATGAGACACATGAGGCCAGAATCCCTAGAAGGTTTTTCTTGCATCTCTCCCAGAGTTTAGGCAGACTGTGATAGATATAGAGATAGCATAATGATAGAAGGAGCAAGCCTAGAAACCTCCATTTTAGAACAGGACCACATACATTTTTTTTTTTTTAAGTTCCATCTGAAGAAATAGGGAAGGAATAGAAAAGACACAACTTCAGAAATCAAAGGGAATGGGAAAGGTACAGTGTGTAAGGTATTTCAACCAATTTTTGGAGGATGAGAATTGAATGCAGAAGTAGAAGAATCTTTATTTAAAGTGGAGACACCTAGACCATGGCAGTCTGCAGGAAGAGATTCCATAAGAAGTAAGCCAGTTTATCCTACAGAACCCTAGAAAGGCTCAGAACATGGATGCCTGTCTGATGAAGGTATGTGAAGCATGGGATTGGGAAGAGGGGCTCCATTTACAGAGGATTTATATGCTTACATAGTTCCCTGGTTCCAACTTCCACCTACCTACATAAAACTCCTAAAAGCTTCGTCACAAGAACAGGTGTCTCACAACCTAAGTAGAACATTGGAAAGTTCTTCTTTGCAGACATGTAAAGGATCCAGAAAAATAACTTGAGAAGCTCATATAGGTCCCTCTAGTGAAAACACCAGCTAGCCACCCAATCCCCAGTGGTATGACCTACCAGGCAAAAAATTTACTCATGCCCCCAGGGCTTATAATTAGCTTTCTGACAATGTGTGTTTAATACAAAAGGATGAGCAAGGATCCCAGGTTTAAGCAAAGTTTCCAACATAAGACAGAGAAATGGAAACAAATTAAAGAGGGGAATAAACCCAAAGGAAAGAGACAATGCAGGAAGCAGAAGAAAACTTTTTTTTTTTTTTAAGCACAATTTGAATTTAAAACCATGTGTCAATATGCTGCTTTGATAAAATGTCAATATAAAGATAGAGTACATTTTGGGGTCTATAACAAATTTGGGTTTTAAAATATGATTCCCACACTTAAAATCTATGTGTGATATTAAAAAGAAATCGAATCTCTCTGCCCTGTGTTTTTGCATCTATAAAATTGCTGTGGTAATATACTAACTCATAGGGTTGTTTTGAGGATTAAAAGGAGCATTGCAACATAGTGTGTATATTCTATGCTAAATAAATGATAGGCATCTTGGGAAATTTTGAATACCAGTAGTTCTTGCCCTGTTTTGGAGCAACAGACCCCTCAGAGAACTTGATTACGTCTCTGTGTCCTCTCACTAGAAAAGCAAATACACATATGTACACAGACAAGAGTTTACACATAACTTCAAAGGAATCTCAGACTCTCTGAAGCCCTAACAAGAACTCCCCAGGTTAAATAGCTGATCTAAACAAAGAAGTCCTTAAGGGCAAGGATGTTCCTTTTCATTTCCTTTAAATCAACTGCAATGTTCAGCGAAAGAGGCAACTCAGTGAACAGGGTAGGAATTGTATCTTATTTTGCCTGTGCCAAATAGAGACCACTCGGCACAAATAACAGAAGTTTATTGGCCAGAGGAAATCCAACCTTAACTCCCAACGCCTATCATTCCACTTGGTCCATGAAAGAAGATGGCTGATCCAATGAGCTTGTGCTAACCTCATGCCTGATGATACCTATAATTTTCTATAGCTCCAGGGTTTAGAGTAGGGACTCCTAATGAGTACCTGCAGAGGGCAGAGATAGAACCTGAAAAGATATTGTTTTCTCCTACAGAAAGACTTGTGGCTCTCCTGGAAATGCTGAGCAGACTTTTCTTAGAAAGGACTGACTGCCTCCGTGGAATCTATTACTGAGCAACCAAGCACTCATTAAGAATTTATGCATTGGGGTTGAATAAAAAGAAACAGAACTTGTAGTTGGATTGACCTGGTTTGGGATGCTGGTTCCATTATTTCTAAACTGCATGACCTTGGGCAACTAACTCAGCCTCTCTGAACTTGTTCTTCTATCTGAAGCTCAAAGAGCATGAGGAAAGACTATACTTTCCTTAGGAGTATAGGAATTACAGTGAGAGAGCTGGTGCAGCTGGGGTAGAGTGAGGGGGAGTGAAAGAGAGAAACTCAGAGAGCCAGGTCATCTGGATCTCAAAGGGGAGCACAATGATTTTATATTTTCTTCTGAGGAATATAAGAAGTCATTGGAGGGTACTGAAGAGAATAGAGACATTACATTTCAAAAGCTTACTTTGGCTTTTGTGTGGAAAAGACTGTGGGCACAAAAGCAGAAGTTCCATTAGTGGCCACTACAATAATCCTGGAACCAAAGATGGTGGCCTAGACAAGGGCAGCGAGGATGACTGTGCTTATGATAAGAAGAGTCTGACTCAGGATATCTAACACTTAGGATAGCTTACATGCTCTAAAATGAAAGAAATAACAGAAGAATCCAAGTAGCTGAGGACAATTTCATAAAAGAATGTGGCTTCCACTATAAAGAATATGACAGAGGAAAGATGCTAGTTGTTCCCTTCTTTCTCAATAATTGGACACCCTAGATTTTAGCTGAGCACAATGGCCCAGAGGAAAAAAAAATTGGTCTATATATTCCAGTCTCCCCAGCAACGAAGTGAGACCATGTGACCATGTTCTAGCCAATGAGATATCAGTTAAAGTAGTGTATGTATCTACCAGGAAATGCCATTAAGGGAAGGGAGTGCTACTTTCCCATCTTTCTTCTTTTCTACATGCTAATAATACAGGCATGACCAGAAATGGAACAGCCATCTCAAACTTAAGTGCAAGCACTGAAGAAAGAAGACTTTGTCCTCACGGATCTTGATGCATCCTCACTAGTCCTGGATCGCCAACATCATGTGAATGATAACTCAGCTTAAAACTGTTAGAAACACTCTGATTTGGGATATCATGTCACTCAAAAATGGAGCCAAATCCTAACTGAATCAAAGAACAATAGTTTCTAAGATATAAGATTCCTTAAAGAAAATGTTTTGGTTATTTGCCAAGCCAATGGACACTAACTCTACTTCTACAGTAGAACTTCAAAACTCACAGTGAAACAAAATTACACACCCTAAGTCTTGGAACTTGATTAAAATAGAGATCAATTGCTGATTTTGAATTTTTGAGCATTTTGACCGTCTACCTACAATATTCTGAGAAAGGCTATTGCCCATATTAGGATCATCAGACTCACAGGAACTCTCTAGGTGCTACCATTACTGTTCACAAATGGAGACAAAATAACATTGGAGTTGAATGGGGAGGAAATTTTGAGAACCTCTCACAGTCCAGGAAACCAAATTGCAGGGCCATCTGAACAATTTGAATAAAAAATTAAAAAAAAAAAAATGTGAATTGAGGGACTCAGGAAAACTTAGTAGGTACCCAGCACCTACCACACAATTCTGCAACTTAATTTGAATGTTCTTAGTTGACTCCTAAGGAAAGTGAAACAGTGATAAAATCAGATAAACCTCCAACTGAGGCTTAAAAATAATTATTGCATGAGTGAGTATACTTTGCAAGACATCATAAACCTAAGTATTTGGCCTATAATGTATTTTAGAAAAAAGTGAATGAAATCTCAAACTTTCACAACCAGAATTTCCAGATTCAGGGAAAAAAAAAAGGAAGAAAAAGGAGAGAAGGAAGGAAGGAGGGAAGGAGGGAGGAAGGGAGAAAAAAAAAGCATAAATCAGATCTGGCATGACTGAGCCATCACACCTCCCTGACATAGTTTAACTAAAGTGGAGTAAGGGCTCTTTTCTTTACACTTGGCATAAGTCCTGCCATTTGGGACAGAATTCCATCAGCTCACTATTGTTTTAACCCCTGTATGCATGTGACCCCTATAGGCATTAGCTTTAGGAGGTAAGATCCGTGAAGTATGGGAAGAATTGCTCTTGTCCACAACCTATTTTTAGTATCTACACAGTGACTGCCACATAGAATTATTGATTAAAAGAACAAATGAATATGCTGTGCCTATATTTCAGAAGAGGAAGTTGAAATTCAGAGAGGCTAAGTAACCCACCCAAAATCCCAGAGCTGGTAGACAGAATTCAAACACTAGACCTCTTGACTTCAATTGCTTGTTGCCTGTTTCACAAAGACAATAAAGGAAAACTAATTTCAGATACCTCCTATATTATAGAATATGGGTGCTGATTTTTTTTTTAATTGAAGCCATATTTAAGTACCAGGAGATGTTTGGATCTCAAGTTTACAATTTGAAATTTGAGGGGCGCCTGGGTGGCTCAGTGGGTTAAGCCGCTGCCTTTGGCTCAGGTCATGATCTCAGGGTCCTGGGATCGAGTCCCGCATCGGGGTCTCTGCTCAGCAGGGAGCCTGCTTCCCTCTCTCTCTCTCTGGCTGCCTCTCCATCTACTTGTGATTTCTCTCTATCAAATTAATAAATAAAAACTTTTAAAAAAACAATTTGAATTTTGAAAAATGTATATTCCTATGTAACCACCATGCTTATCAAAATGGGAACATTTCTGTTGCCCTAAAAAATCTTCTTGGGCTCCTTGCCAGTCAATCCTACCACCACCCCTAGAAATAGCCAACGTTCTGGTCATTTCCCTGTTCATACAGATGGAATTATCACTAGATGTTTTTTTCTGGCTTCTTTCCTATAACAGTATTTTGAGATTCTTCCCTATCATTGCATATATCAGTTCTTGATTCCTTTTTATTGTTGAGTAGTGTTTCATGGTATGGACAAACCTAAATTACTCATCCATTTTCCTGCTATGGTCTCTGGCCATGATTTTTAAATGGGGCTACCAATACTTGTGTACAAGCATTTCTGGTGACATAAGTTTTCATTTCTTTTGAGTAAATAGCTAAGAATGAAATCACTGGGTCACAGGATTAGATGTTAGGTTCACTTTATGAGGCACTGCCAAAGGGTTTTCCAAGGTGGTTGTACCATTTTATACTCCTAACACCAATATCTGAGCAGTCTAATTACTCTTTATCTCCATCAGTGTGTGATGTTTTCAGTCTCTGTGATTTCAGCCATTTTGTACATGTGGTGTTTTTCTTTAAGGTGACTCAAAAAATAAACCAAATTTTCAGAGGTAAGATTTTCCTCCCAGCTTCACTAGATAGCTGACTTCCTCAATTTCACACTTATGTTAGTTGCACACAGCAGTGTGTTGGTAAACATTTAAAAAGGGGAACTTCAAGAGTGGTGGGCTGGAGAGTCTTGGCTTATAGTGTTTGCTGATTTCTTTGGTGTAAATATACCCACTGAGGACAATTTTAAGCTACCAACACTAAACACAGAATTGGGAAGAAATGTGCACCCTGGGCTCTTGTGAGCCTGCTACAACACATTACTGTCTAGTACTTCACAGTGAGATTCAATTAATAGAAAAGTATCTGCATTTTCCAATGATAATGACTATGAATAAACATGCCATGGTGTGAACCAAGGTCACAAAGAAAGAAGAGAGAGGAGGTTTTCCATTCCACTACTGGCTATAGTCACAACACTGGAAGAAATTCAAATTACTGAACTTAAGGGACTCCAATTTAAACCTCATGTGCACTGATTGGAAAGTTTGGCTGGGAACCTGGATAATGAAGAACCCACTGGACTCTGAGGATGGCTGAGTCTGAAATCACATGCACACTGTAGTTTCTATCAGGTGCCACGGAAGTCCCCAGGTCCATTTTCCAGCTTTGCAAATTTATCTCCACTACCTGGTGGACATCAAAACTGCTCAAATTTGGGCTTTATCTTGCCTACCCATTGGTATTTTCTGTTGATGCCTGCTATATTTTGGCCTCTCTCATGGCTCAGACAGAAGCCAAGTCCTCTTTCTATGAGACTTCTTCCTTTTCCAGCATTGCTCTTCTTGTCTAAAATACCCTCTTTGATTTGCCATTTTCTCATTCAAATCAATCATGCCTCCCATTTGTTGAATTCCATTGAGGTACCATCATTATGCTCAGAATTTTACATACATGGCATCATTTAATGTTTAGAGTAGTATTCCCATTTTAAAGATGAGATCACTAAGGCTCATAAAATTTAAATCATCACACACTAAAAGTAGCTCTTAACTTGGCTCCTTTAATAACCAAACTGAGATTTTGAACATAATTCTTACAACCAAAGCCCAAAAGCTTCCTATTTTATAGGCAGGCCCAATTAAAAGCCCTAGAACTCACTGAAGACCTTCCTAAATTACTAGCCCTAAGGCAGATCAATCTTTTGCACACACAGAGCTGCTAGACCACATTACCTATCTGACACAATCTCATGCCTCATCTTTCATATCCCACATCATGCCACTCCAGGCCTGTGTCGATCCTGGTTTATGGAATTATTCAGTTCATTGCCAAAATCCTGACCATTTCCTACTTGTATGGCCTTAAACAACGTAAATAACCTCAGAAATTTGGAATGATAATACCTACCTTGAAGAACTATCCAATAGATTTTTCATTGCCAAAATCCTGGCCATTTCCTACTTGTATGGCCTTAAACAATGTAACTAACCTCAGAAATTTGGAATGATAATACCTATCTTGAAGAACTATCCAATAGATTTAAGCCTGTGTGAAGCTTCAAGTCCCATACTGGGCACGTGGAAGGTGCTAAATAAGTGGGATACTCACTATTATTATTTAGGTCAGAGCCTATAGTTTACTGTTACAGTAATGGCCCCCAATAAATGATACCTCCTACACCCATGCCTTGGCATCATCTCTCCGACATTGACTCTGGGTTTGGCTTTGGTCCACAGAACATTAGTAAATGGGATGAAATTAGAGACTTGAAAGTCACTTGCACACTGGGATTGCTTTCTTGGAATGCTCCCTCCCCATGAAAAAGCCTGGGCTAGTGTGCTAGAGACACGTAACCTAGCCCAATACCCAACACCAACTGCCAGACATGTACATGGGGCTATCTTCAACCATCCAGCCCTAGGAGAGCTGCCGATGACTGCAATCACATGAGAGAGTCCAAGGTAGACCCACAGAAGACCACCCAGGCCAGTGCAGGCAAAGTTGCTAATGCACAGGATTTTAAATGAAAAAAAAAAAAAAAAAAAAAAAAAGCCAGCTGTCTCAAGCCACTAAACATGGGAGCAGTGTATTGGACAGAAATGTGTCCTTCATATTTGAACTTTCCAGCACATAGCACTCTAGCTCATACATGAAAGGCATCTGATGCACATTCAATGAGTATTATGAAGGAGAAACTTGTGCAAATAACTGAGATCTCTCAAGGCAAAAGCTAGGCTTTGTGCTTCCAGGGCATCTCACATAGCTCAAACCAGAAAAGGCGCAAAATCAGGCTTTCCTCAGTAAAAGAAGTTTGACTCCATTTGCATTTAAAGAAAATCAAAGCTTTGTTTATATGAACGACTAAGATTTTCAGCATCTTCTTGAGCAATGACCTCTCTCACAACCTGGACTTTTCTGACATAGTTGTGTATGAGCCAGACTTTTCATTGAAAGGCACATTCCAGCCCTGAAGGTGGAAGAAGCTGACCTTCTCCCTAATTAGGGGAAATTAGAAAGGGAGATCAGTGAGCAACAAATGCAGAGAATCACACCAACCTGCCTTTCCTTCTTCCAGGCCCCCTACTGCAAATCCCTTGGCATATGACCACGAGGGCACTTTTCACCATAGCTGTATGGACATTTCTGTGGCTCCACATCTGGAAAAGCAACTTTTAAAGTTGATTTCACAAGCACACTTGTGGCTCCCTTTTGGCCTTTAACAACACAAGATACATGACTGTGAAACCTACAGCTAAGAGCTTTTGCACCAAGATTGAGGAAGTGCTATTGGGATGTGAGCATACTTCTTCTTGGTGAGTATTTATTTACAAAAGGACACCCAGAGTGGACTGTCACCCTTCAGAGAACACACTAGGGATAGCACGTTGCTGCAGAGCTCCGAACACACACTGAGGTCACAAATTCTTGCTCAGCCATTTCTCTGCCTGGCAAAGCAGGCAACTTCCAGTGTGAGGCTGAGGACATTAACCCATTTTCTGTTAATGCTAATAAATGATTCAGCCTTCTGTGCAAAAGCAAAGGCATAGTTCTGGGCATCTTGGAAGAGCTTACTCTAAATGTCTAATGGGCCTAGAGCCAAATCAGTGACTCTGCCTCAGAACCTTCCAATTGTCTTCGTTTGTTAAGCCTCCTTCCCTGGGACTGAGAAGGAGTTGCAACTGTGTTCTTTTCTCAGGAGAAAAGAGCGGCTTCCCCAGATGTCAGGAAAGCAGGATTGCAAATAACAGCAATGGGAGAGGAAGGGAGGAGAGAGCAGAACTAACCATCTTCTGAACTTCTTGTGTTTCAGGTATTCAATATACATGCTTATGTTTAGGTCTAACCATCACCTAGCTTGGAGGGAGTTATTTTCATTTTACATTAGAGGACACTGAGGTTAAGTAATCTTCCCAAATTGATTAATATGTCACAATTTAAGTTATTTGCCCACGTTAAGGAATTTGCCATGATTCATTGGGGTGGATGTGGGTGGCTAATTAATGGTAGAACAGATATTTAAAACTAATCCAGTCTGTGTTCTTTATAAGAAATTTTAAACTG
Organism: Mustela nivalis; assembly: GCF_964662115.1. Classification (NCBI taxonomy): domain Eukaryota; kingdom Metazoa; phylum Chordata; class Mammalia; order Carnivora; family Mustelidae; genus Mustela; species Mustela nivalis. Next base: position 55,051,476 of record NC_139023.1, on the reverse strand, counting down.
GAAAAAAAAAAAAAAAAAAAACATTATTACAAGCTGCCTATGTGCCAGGCACTGTGCCATGAACTTCATGTCTGTTTTCTTATTTAAACTATGATGAAATTATTGCTCTTGATTTAGAGATGAGGAAATGTCTCTGCCTGAAGCTGGCCCTTTGTGAACAGGCCCATTAATAGTACACACAAACACACACACACACACATGCACGTGTTTTGGGAGCCTTTTGAAAGAGGCCACCATTTTCATGGAGCTCACTAAGTCTTTGGGTTGAAAGAAACTTCTAAAAGACCTCTAAAGAGACTAAATCCTTGTGTGCTAGTAATAAATACCTTCTGTTTCTATAGCCTTCTTTAGCTTATAAACCACTTGCAGAATCATCATCTTGTTTTGTCCTTGCAACAACCCTATCCAGAATGAAATGTAACCACTGTACAGATGAGGAGCTAAGTATATAAGAAGTTGAGGAACTTATTCCAAATCCATCAGCCAATAGGCAAAATCAGGCACTGAGCCCAGTGGGTCCTCAACACCAGTGGTAAACTTGACAGAGACATGACTTCCAGTGACAATGTAACCTAAGTTTAGACATTACTATTATCACAGCTACGTAAACTATATATACACATCTCCCATTATCTCTGAATGAACCAGATTACAAATAGATGCGAAAATGCATGCCAGTATTTTCTATCTCATCTTGCCCAGCCCCTAAACATTTATCTGGGAAAGCTTTAAGAGAAGATAGCTCACAGAGGGTCAACACTGGGGAGAGAAAAGAGGGAACGAGGGAAAGCCATGTCTACCATGGGGCTTTAGCAGCACATCAACAATGCGAAAGCTTTTGGGGATTGTGTGAGTGATAGAACAGTTCTGTGGTTAGACCAGGACCCCTGATCCTGGATGACATATTTGGCATCTCTCAGTCTCAGAACAAGACACCTGACTCACAAAGACAATCAAATGTATAACAGGTTGGCACAGTATGAGTAATAAGCACAGACTTCTCAAAAAACAAGAGCCCTTGATATGACAAAGCAGTCATCCATCATCTTGTCTAAGAATGGACAAAGAGATCTCCTTCTCTTCAACATGAAGCAAATGGGGTGATGCCCCATTCGCAGCTCATAGCTCCTTGGTTCCAACCCAAGAAGACCCTTCGAGGAAGCAACTGCTGCCAGTAACAGCCTCGTTTAAGAGTATCCAAGGGAGTTTGCTTGGTTACTGCAGTGTCCCCCCCGTTTCTGCATGCACACCCAAACCCAGGTTCCACGAGATAGACTGCATCTCATGCAAACTCATAACCTGTGAAATTGTGTTTTGATTGGGTATACCACATATGCCTAGCCTTATCTACCCAAGTCCCGAAGGAAAATTATAGAATACCATTTTTTTCCCTTAGCCCCCGTAGAAAAAGATTCAGTTATTACATTTTTTAAAATTCAGGGCAGGCATAACCATAGCTAGCCTTGACATTTCTGAACAGAGCTGAATTTCCAGGGAAAGCATAGCTAACACAACCAGTATACCAAGGTCTATTTCAGAACACAGAAAATGTGAGTGGATTCACAATATTCCAGAAAAATCAATATTTTCCCTTAAATATCTGAAGCAGATGAACCAAATATTTAAATTAGATGATGACATGATTCATTCAAATTCTCCCACCTGGTGAAACAACTTTTTCAATGGCATTATACATCATGTGTGCACCTACTTAACAGGTGTTTGATAATCCTTTAGAAGATGTTGCATGTGAATAAGATTCTAATTCTCACATAGTTACCTTTGAATGAGAACATTACTTCCCATCTCGAAAGCAAACAACACACAGAAAAATACCAGACTGTGCTGTATGGGATGTATTCAAACCCAGATTTAACAGGGCCTTTTCCCTCACCTTTACCCTTCTTTAAGACAGGATGGAGTGTGTGAAAAATGGTTTGTTAACTCGGAAGCCCTACACAAATATCAGTTGTTGTGCTAGAAAATAAACTTTACATTTATCTGAGAATCAAACAACTACGAAAACTCCAAAGTTGGGAGGAAACCAGGAGGTCACAAAGTCCAACCTCCCGTTTTCAAGTGGGCCCCTACAAATGAAAACCAGATGACATTTTCAACAGACCACTTTCAAATTAAATGTCAACTGCATACGATGCAGCCTAAAACATCATAAACTCTTAGAACACAAAGCTCTTCCCCATTTTTTCCAGGAGGCCATCAAGGCCCACGTGGAATTCATATATTCATTCTAGAAGTCTATAAAGGCGTATTGCTGGGTACCTCTTGGGGAACTCATCTATTTTCACGGCTTTGGTGAGCACATTTTAAGGTTATAATCCTTCCACATGCTTTCAAGAGTCACCTTTGTAATTCTACCCACATATTATATTTGACTCATAGTCAACAGATATAAAGCATAATAAAGCAACCTAAGCCTGGAATCCCAATTGCTGGTTGGGAATTTAAAACTTTGGCTGCCAAATACCTCCAAAGTGCAGATGATAGTGGTTTCCTGACCTTGAAGGAGCTCATTCAATGAAAGAGAAAAGTCAAGAAAATCATACAACGGGTGGAGCAGAATGTCAGAGAGAGAAAGGGAAAAAGAGCAAAGAGATGCTGACCCAGCAGCAGAAACTAATTTTCAAAACAGACTTTAATCAGTATAATTCTTCATTAATTTAAAAAAATATCACGTTCTGTTATAAAAATGTATAAACCAGCTAACTTACATTTGTATACTTTAACAAAAACATACTTAATTTTTTTAGTATACACATTTATTAAGACACTCAAAAATATTTTGAATACACACCACGACTGACATTTGAATGGAAATTTAAAATTTACCAAAGACACCCATAAACATCATCATGTGTGGTATTTTCCATTGCCTTTACCTAGTGGATATTAGTAAGATCTCCATCTTACCAACAAGACTTAACAGCTTGAGCTCTGGGGATCATGGGTTGGATTTGAATTTTTAAAGCTCAACCAATTTATCTCTTTGAAGGAGCAACTGCACATAGTTGAAAGGTCAGTTTGGGGGACTAGAGATTCTAGCTGGAGCTCAAGCTCTAACCCTGTCAGGGCCCAGTTCCTCACCTGTAACATCGGGCTATGATAAAAATTAAATTAGCGTTGTATGTAAAGCTCGTGAAGCCTTGTAGAGTTAGTTTAATGGAAAGGAATACTGTTATCATTATACTAAAGAGTGAAAAAGAGAAGTTCACCATAATCTCATCACACAATATTTTTTTTTTGCTACATCTTTTCCTTTCCTCATTGTTAGCATAATTGTCATCATCCAGTATATACAAATCTGTGCTCTGTTGTGTTTACTTAATATAGCATAAACACTTTTCTCACAAACACTGTGTTTAATATCTACATTCAGAAAATTTATTATAAGTAATCATCTCCTTAGTTTTTAAACAGTGAGGTTGCTTCCAATTTCAGTGTTAAAAATAATGCTGCAATAAACATCTTCGTGAATATAGCATTCTCCACATACAAGATAATTTTCCAAGAATGCATTTTTCATATGTATGGTTCTTAAGAGTCATGTCTTTCTTCTTTATTATTAAGTTCCTGAGACTAGTAGGAAGACTGGTTCAAGAAATATTTGGTGAATAAATGAATGAGTGAATGAATGAATCACTTCAACAGATTCTTATGTTAATTATTGGATGAAAATGTTTATCTTGAACATTAAAATGTAAATGTCAAGTGGTAAAAAATACAGGATACTCTTATTCTATACATTATTGAAGTTATCAAATGACATAAGAATGGGAACACATTATTTGTTAATATTTTATTTCTTTGAAAACCAAGGTTTGCTTTTCCTCTTAGAAGCAATTAATGGTGGGTCAGCAAGCAGGTGCAGAGATTAGAATTAAATCCCTCAGTCCTCTCCCTTTTTTGAGTGCCTCATTTCAAATTCCTTGGCCAATGATATCCTTTGACTAAAAAGACATCCTTTCAATCAAGCTTTATTTACATTTCTGCAGTTCTACATCTGGAACAGGGACCTTTAAACTTTATTTCACAAGAACTCTTTGGCTCCCTCAAGGCCCTTTAAATAATAAAGATATTAAAGATTTGTCTTTTATTTTTCTTGAAATTTTTTCCTAATTCTGCTCTTTATGATGTAATTGGAATATGTCCTTGAGGCACAGAAGTTTTTAATTTTTAAGGAATCAAATAATTGACTCTTTGTGTACAAGAAAATATGCCCCATGCTTTTTCTCACCTTGAATCTTTTTCTCAAAGACTTCTGAAAAGAGTGGTTCAAAGTGCTACTTCCCTGCTCTCGTTGCCCAGCTTCTTCACATTAGCACATTCTTCAGAGCCCCTGAAAATATCTCTCTTCCCTGACCTCCACCGCCTAATGTTTTCTTCCACCTACATTTGTTTGATTTCAGGCTTGATATTGTAGTAAACGTTCAAAGCAAATGGAATGTGGTCTGCGGTTAAAAGGTACGAGAGGGAAAACTATATCATGTCCTGTTTCTGCTAATGGTAGGTCAGGAGTAAACATCCATAAGCAGATGCCATGAAATCCACCACCCACAGGGAGGAGAGTTCACTCTGGCTCTTTGAGAGTCAATACAGAAGACATGTTGGGCGAATGTTTCAGCCCAGCCCCAGATTAGAGGCCACTGCCTCAGATTTGGGGTTTAAAGATCATCGTGCTAAAACTGAGGATGGGATTCTATCAGGTCGTTGGTCTTTGTTCTTTCCCCAAGAGAAGTGAGGTCCAGGGTATAAGCGGGTTCCCTACTCCCAAGTTGATGTTGACGTTGTACAGAGTAGGCCCGGTAACCACAACCACAATGTACCAGAGGCCTCTGAGGTCCCCTTTCAGCTCTGTCATGTTTAGATTCGATGGTCATACCTGTTTGTTTTGAGCATGAGAGTGTGTTAGCCCTCCCTCTCGGTAACAGCTTTTCTATCAGAGGAACCCAGACAAGTGTAGGGCTCACTCCACTCTCTTGCCTTCTGTTGGCAGGACCAAGGACCAGGCACCTGTCAGGTGCTCAATAAATGTTTGTTATGTTTGCTAAGATTAGTTATAAGTATTTATAAAATACAAAATCACCTATTATCCCACATGCACTGCTTCGTCCAGCAACAAATTCCTTGATCACAGAAGTTTAGGTAATAATAATCATACTGATAACAACAGCATAACAACTTATGGAATTCCTATCTTATATACACTATATCACTCAGTCTTCAATTTTCAGGCTGGGCAGGTATTACTAATCCTGGTTTATGGGCTCTTTTATGAGGAAACCGAGTGCCAGAGAAGTCTATTTGCCCAAGAAGAAATGAGCTAGTTAGCAGCAAGGCTGGGTTTCCAGGACAAGTCTTTCTGATCTCAACTCTCATACTTTGTCTACACTCCGCACTGTCTCTAAGACCTTGGCCCGTTCCTGACATTTTTCGTATTACCTAATACACTGGGTTTGCCACGCAGTGGTTAGTTAACAGATCAGAAGCCTCACCTGTAACATGGAAGCTTGCAACATGGTTGACGTGGATTTAATCATTTCAAACAATGACCAGCCCAGTACTTGTAGATTTTATAAATAGAAAGCAAAGTAAGTTCTTTCTTGGGCGGTTGATAAGCAAAAGATCAAACTCTCAACAGAACTAGCTGCATTTTAACTTATTGGAAATGGGGCTAAAGATTCTATCTATACATTTTTTTTTTTTATGGCCTACATACATAGAAATCAGACTTTTGAAGGATGTATTGTTACCTTCTGTGGTAGTTTGAGAGAATATTTCCAGAGCTATAAAAGCCCTGAATATGCAAATTTTGGAAACACTTCTATGTTAAAAATACCGTAAAGCAACCACGTGTAAGCATTGCTCAGAGCAGGTAGAAGGCAATGCCACATTTGCAGTTTGTAGGTTCCCCAGAGCTCTTTATTAATTCTATCATGTCATTTACATGAAAATGGGCCCTCCTTTGTATTAAGATGCTAAAGCCACATCACATGGACAATGCAAATGAGTCAGCAAAGAGAGCTTTGTCATAAAAATATATAATTTATTTCAGCAGTTTCTGTGGATTTTTGATATCAAAGTCTTTTTATGACACTGACAGTCATCAAGCGGATGTTTGTCAAAGTACATTTCCCAGATGTCTAAATAAAACAGTTTTTGCTTTGATGAGTTTTATACTGAGAGCTGAAGAAAGGCTGTGCTCTATTCGAATTTCTCTACTTTTGGAGTATGTGTCATATCTTTCTCTTTTCAATTCACCTCTCACCCCACATTTGAAGAGTTAATGTTCAAGTTAGTTGGACTCCAGTCCATGAAAATCTCCTATAAATGTTTTTATAACAAGCAAGGGAACAATAATGTAGAGGGCAGAAAAACGTCTTTAAAATAACAGAGATTCAACCAATAAATTGAAAAAAGCAAGGACAATTCAGAAACAAAATTTAATGACTTATAAACATATAGAAAAATATTTATCCTTAATAGTAAACCACAGAATACAAATGAGAAGAATATCAACACCAAACAGGTTTTGTCTATCACATCACCATGTGTTTCTTGCAGTGATACTCAGCAAAGGCCAGAGTAGGGTCAAATGACCACACTAAGGCACACCCATACTCATAAGAGGAACAATTGTATAACTTTGGTGGAAACTTACTGGTGTTACTTGGTATGAAGAGTCTCAGATATGTCCACACTCTCTGAATTTGTGGCCACCTTAAGGTTGGTACCCAAATTGGGAAAAAAAATCCTCATAATCAAAGCTGTTTACCAAAATAACATTAAAATAGCAACAATCATTAAAACTCCAGCAATAAATTATTTTACTGACTGAAAAAAGATACTAGAAGTATTATAAGAAATATTCTTTGAGAAACTCTTTAAAAATAATATTTTTAAATGTTTGTTACAATGCAAACAAGAAAAGCAAAATATAAATGTATGGTAGAAACTCCATCTCTCCTGAAAAAAACTAAAATAAGGAGCACCTAGGTGGCTCACTCAGTTAAGCATCTGCCTTTGACTCAGGTCATGATCCCTGGGTCCGGGTATGGGGGCTTGTGTTGGGTTCCCTGTTCAGCAGGGAGTCTGCTTCTCCCTCTTTCCCTACCCCCACTTGTGCACATGCTCTTTGTCTCCTTATCTCTCTCTCAAATAAATAAATAAAATCTTAAAAAAAAAAAAGTAAAAGAAAAAAATACTGCCCAAATAAAATAAAGTAAAAGCCAAATACTAATGATCAAGGTCTTTGAGTGCTGAGGTGTTGGATGGTATTTATTTTTTCCACCTATCTACTTGTCTCTATTCTTATATTCTACCATAAGCATATATTATACAATGAAGCTAAGTGCAAAGCGAATTATAAAAGGCAGAAAACAGAAAACAAAACAAAACAAAATTATATGAAGACCCTTGATGACAAGTCATCACTAAACATTTATTACTGCCCCCTCGTCCTCATGCAGCTCCTGGGGCTGTGGAATTACCAGGCGGCAGCTGCAGCCATCAGACCCCAGACTGGTTTGAGAAAGAAAAGGGGATGTCGCTCCCCATGGCCTCATTTCCTAGGACTGTGAGCTGCCTGATAATCTCATCACTGCCACCAGCAAAAGTTCCCCTGGGCACTGGCCTAGGAGTGCGTGGCAATAGGGTGCTCCCATCACGGGTCACCCCACCCCATGAGAGGAACTCAGTGATAATGCCTTGAAGGATAAAGAATGTTCCTAAAAATTTCTTCCAAGAAAGTGACCAAAGACAGCGTCCCTACCAGCTGACCACAGGTCACAGCCTTATTCACCACAGTGCAAATGGCCATGACCAGAGTCCAGTAAATACTCACCCAGCAAATGAAGAGAAACCACCCTCCCCACTACCACCACCACCACCGTGCAACAACAGAGACCTGGTGAGATGAACCAAGGTGGTGATGACACTGCTGGGAGCATCTTCCAACCAACCACCAGGCAGAACAAGGAGCATTCTCCCCTTTAATCCTTCACAAGGAAAAGAACAAAAACACACACTTCTCTCTCTATTCAAAACCGGGGCTACATAACATGGTTCCATGCGGATTACACAGTCAGTAAGTCATACACACGATGATTTAATTAATGGCATTTTTACCCAAACTAATCTGAAATTTTAATGTGTTAAAACAATGTCAAGAATCTCAGTATTCAACTATTTAACACAACTTTCTACAGGAGACAGCAGATGTGTTCCATGTGTTTTCAGAGAAGCAAGAATGTTCACATGGATGGAAGCTGCAAGAAGGCAAAGACCAGATTAGTATGTGGAAGAGTTTTTCACCTTTACAGACAGCCAACAAAGCAGCGGGCAGCCTGACACTCCTCAGCTTGCACAGGAATTTAGCAGTGGCTACAGGGCTGTGTGCTAAGATTTAAGAGCAATTGTTTCCTTCCTGAACTTTCTCCAGCTTCCATCAGACTAATCCCCATTTTGGTAAATGGCACCAATACCCATATATTCACTGCAGACGAATATTTGAATCTTCTCTTTTCTTTACCACCTACATGCAGTCCACCAGCAAAATACAACGCAAATTCATCCACGTCTCCCTAACCTCACCACCTCCACCCTCCTCCACTCCATGATCTTGTCTCCAGTGCAGCTCTGGAGAAGCCCCCCACGGTCTGCACTCTTTCCCTATTTCCTGAAATTCACTGTCTGCCTAGCTGCCAGAATGATGTATCAACAGCAAATCAGATCATACTATTACCCTACTTGTCCCTTCCAAAGGCTTCCAAAGTACCACAACAATCCCAAATGGAAATTCTTTCTCCTGCTCTACAAGGACCACTAAATTCCAGTCCTCAACTGTCTCTCAAATCAAATTTCAGGCTGTTTGCTTCAGCCACACTGATTTGCTCTCTCTCCTTTTCTTTCTGTGCTTGCCATTGGCTTGCGCTTAGAATGTTTTCTCCCACGATGTTGATGGGGCTGGCTTATTCTTGCACAGAAGTCTTTTTCTCAATATCAGCATCTCAGGGGACCTCTCTAACTACCTATCTAAAGTAGCCCCAAAGATTCTCCCCCACCCCTTCTCTTATTTCTTCCTATTACTTAGGTCACTACCTGTTATTTTCTTATTTTTTTAATTGATTTAGATCAAAGCAAGCTCCATGAGAGAGGGACTATGTCAATCTCGTTCATTGCTTCATTCAAAAATTGCTTTTATGCCTAGCATGAAGCAGTTGTTTAATAAATACCAATGGAATGCGTGTTAGATATACTGTATCATGACCAAATTCCACACAGGGAGAACACAAAGACACTATCTAAGGAGCCGAGTGACTCATTGGGGAGCGTTCCTAGAGAGTTGTGTAACTTCCTTCAAATCCTTCTGACCTGATTCATGTATTAACACATTGGGAGCCATTTAACAATACAGTGAGTAATGGAGTCTCAAGGGACACTTCATGACATGACTATTTCCCCCTTATCAAAAACTAGCACATTCGCTGAAGCATAGCCATTAAAAGCAACTATCAAGACCACATGAGCTCTTGTTCATATTATCTCTCCTGTCACTCTCTGACCATCTTCACCAATGGGGGGAGATCCTGTCCCCTACAGGAGAGTCAGCACCTTGAAGGCAGCTTTACATCTGGTCTGTTACATGTGATCCCTCCTGGTGCACAAACTAGTCCTCGTGGGATGCACTTCCACACTGGGGACTGGCTTTTACAAAGTGCGAAAACTGTGCCTTAAACAGTGTTCTCAAGAAAAATGAAGTTCACTCAGCCTAAAAACTCCAAAAAATATTAATGAACCTTACATCCATTCATCCAGGTATTTCAACAGGTGCTATCCTACACAGGTCCTTTGGAGGGCGTTAAGGTTTGAATGTAGGAGAACACAAAGGCAGCACTAGAAAGAGTGAGGGCCTTTGGAGCTCCTGCATAGGGTGAGGGTAAGAGGCCCTTTCTGTGAGTCTGTTATTGAAGCTGCCAGTGAGTAGTTTCCTGCACATAGAGACACCTAGCCAGAGGCCACATGGGGTAATGAAAGGATCATAAGCTTTGGAGTCCAATAGGCCTATCCAAATCACAGCTCTACCATCTACTGGCTGTGCTCCATAGCCAAGCTAGCTATTTTAGCTGAAGCTCAATTTCTCCTGCATGCGGAAGTATTGTGGTAGTATATATGTCATAGAAAAATCCAGAAATTAAGTAAACTTATGTATGGAAAAGCTTCTAAAAGTCTTGGCATCTAGTAGATGCTTAATTTAAATGAGCTTATTTCCTCCCTTTCCTGAGCACAGAGGAGGATGCTGTTTTCACTGCAGAAATTTTGCAGGACTTAAGGATGTCAGATTTCCCACACTGGAGAAATTTGAACAGTCTAAGAATCAAAAAGGAAAGGAAACAAAACCCTCACTCAGCATCACAGCTTCCCTCACATTACTACCCCAAGAGCTAGTTCCTAGAATGATAATCCCTTTTAACAATGTCCTCCTGGGCTCAGCAGGGCTGAGGAGATGTCATACCAAATTTCTGGAGTGGAAGGAAGGTGGATAATGGAGCTATTAAATGAAGTAAGGGACATAGGAAAAGAACAAGATGGTGAGTTCAGTTTGGGAATTGGTGAACTTATGTCTGTTCATCATCGAAATGAACATTTTCAGGAAGTGCTTGGATATACAGGTCTGAAACTCTGTCAAGAGTACAGGTCTATAGGTAGATACTTGGGTGTGATGGATGGTACAGGTGACAGTCAAAACCGTAAGTGTGTGTGTGTGTGTGTGTGTGTGTGTGTGTGTGTGTGTGTTGAGGAGGGAAAGATATCACCCAGAAAGTTTGTATCAAGAGGGGGAACTTGTTAAGAAAAGGAAATGCCCTCCTTTATTGGGGGGGTAAGGTTTGAAGCAGTTGGGATGCTGCTGAATGCTTATGCTCTTGGGATTGAAGGGGGGTTGATTTTTAACACTGCTAATTTCTTTGTGTCAATACTCCACCATAGCCAATTTCCAGCTACCAATATGACATCAACAAGTTCAGAGAGTTTCTGAAAAATTAACAATAGGTTTTCACAAGCATCTAGTAGCCAGACCCAGTATACCACAGATGGCAGGAAGGAAAAATCTGAACAGTAAAATAGTCAAGGAAGTAGAAGAAAAAACTTGAAAAAGGGTTTCATGAAAACTAAAAGTACTGAGTTTCTCAGTAGAGACTATGGCAATCACAATAGAAAAGCTAAGTAAGTAAACACAAAACATATCTTTCGATTTGCCAACATGGAGGTGAGTGATGCCTCTGAGAGATTCAGCAGCAGGAGGGGAGGGGAAGTCAAGCTGCAGTGGCTTCACAGGGAACAGATGGGAAAGAAGTGGAGACAAGCATGGACAATCCTTTCAAAACACTGGCTTAGAAAGGTCAGGAGAGAAATAAAGCAATGGCCACAATGGGATGCAGGCTCAAGGTATAGCCTGACAATAACTGAGAGGCATGAGCCACTAAATAAAGAAGAGTTTAGCAACCACAACATGGCTGAGGACAATGGCCACCATGTCAACAGGACAAGAAACAGGTCAGGTGATCAGGAACGCCACCCTCTGCTAGAGAAAGGGAAAAAAAAAAAAACTTCTGAGAAACGTTCCTCCACCTGCTCTGTTATTACCATCTGGAACAGGAAAGAGATAGGGATAGCCCTGCTTGATTTCTAAGGCCAAAGACAGTTGGGAACAATCCTGATTCTGTCATATTCGAGCTTTGTGATCTCAGGCAGGACTCATTTCCTAAGCTGGAAATCAGATACAGTAACAACTTCACTTCACAGGGTTTTCATGAAGATGTGATGACCTAAAACATGTGAAGGACCTATCAGGGTGACTGGCATAGAGCAGACCCTAAGTACACTTTAGTTTCTCTGCTCCACCCCTTACCAAGAGCACTGAGACCTTTAAACAAAAATGGCAAAGGTATCCTGTGTACTACCCATGACTGGGGAGGAAGGAAATGTTCCTTCTGCTGGGTAAGTCATGCAGCTCCCGGAGACGAGGGGATAAACAGGATGCAACGTTCCTCCCCTCCTCACACCCATCTGTTGCACAATGAAGTGGTAAATTTTTATAGGCATGGGCTGAGCTTGGTATTGCCACATGGAGGGAAATCCTTCCATAAAGCACTTGGAGAGTCATCTGGACAAAAGATGTTACATGAATATCAAGGATCATTACCGATCCCATGTTCTATAAGGTATGAATTGTGGGAAGATAGGAAGTATGCACAACTTCAGAACATCATATCTAGGAAATTAACTTGCTCCAGCTTTTCCTAATTTGACATTAGTTATTTTTAGGGTTTTATGATCACATTTCTTATATGAACTCACTACAAGAGTAACATTTGTTTTAAATCTCTAAATGGTTCCTTTGGGGCTGAAAACTTAGCTTTATTTATTTTCTTATGGTAAAGATAAAGTTAGGTGGTTACAGAAGTGTAAAAGCCAGTCACTAATATTTAAATCCAGCAAACTGATCCAAATATTTTAAGTAACAGTGGTTACTGTACCAGGGATTTCATATAAATATTGAATTAGGCTTATTTATATTAGTTGGTCAAAATTTGGAAAAGGGAGAAAGGTCACTTTAAGTTTAGTGAAAACTGTGGCTCACATCTCCATAACAGAATCCGTAGGCATCACTTCTCAGTAGGGTGCAAATGATAAAAAGCCCTTCAGTTTCCAAAAACCACTTTTATTTTTTCAAGCATGTATGCACTCTACTTTTTCCTACTGCACAGGGGAATCCTACTCCTTATGTGATATTATGCTAGAAAGGTTAAGAAGTCATGTTTCTATAATTTTAAAAGTTATTAATTTTAATTAATAAATTCACAAATGTAGTCTCCTTATAAAAATATTAAAATATCAAATAAATCAAAAGTCACAATCAATATAACTCTCCCTTGTGGGTCCTCTCACTTCATCTAAAATAATTATTACTGGGATGCCCAGGTGGCTCTGTTAGTTGACTGACTCTTCAGCCCAGGTCTTGATCTCAAGGTTGTGAGATCAAGCTCCAGGAAAAAAAAAGAAAAAGACAAAAAAGAATTACCATCATTTTGTGTTATAATTTGGATGTTTATCTTTCAAGATACTCTTTATTTTCTATGCATTTATAAACATTACCTATACATATATATTTTACATACATAATATTTATGTGTACTTATGTGTATGTTATTTATGTAGCTATTATACAATTATATATATACACACTTATATAAAAAACTTCTGTATGAGGAAAAGGAATTTATAAGTTAATACACTCTACATTTTCTAAAACTTGCCATTTTTTTTACACTAAATATTTTTTAGACCTTCCTAGGTTAGTGTATTCTATATTATCCCACATAATATAATATTTCACTCTTTATGGACACACATAATTATTTAGGCTTTTGGTCCTCCTGGTGAAGAAATATCTGCAATACATGTACCAAAGTCCTCTAGTCTCAATATACACATCATTTCTGAAAATCAGTAAGAAAAAAACAAACAACCAAATAAAAAAATTGACAAAAGATATGGATAGCCAGGTTCCAGAGGAAAACACAGAGAAAAACATACTCAACCTCAGTATTGTCTAGGGCAGCAGTCTTAAATGGTCCTCAAAATCATTTCAGGGAAAACATGAGATGAAAACTATTTTTATCATAATTTTATGTTATTTGCTCTTTCTCTGTGTTAACATTTGTACTGAGAGCGCACAACAGTGGAGGAAAAAAAACAAACTTGGGGAGCCTTAGCACAAATCACGGCACTGGTCCAACTATATGGGAGTGATTCTATCCTTTACCACCAAGCATTTGGAGTTAAAAACAAAATTTGATGAAGCAGTAAAAATTATAAGTTGCATTCTATCTCTACCATTGAGTATTTGCCTTTTTATTATTGTGTGTAACAAAATGAGAAAAGCATGAATGCTATCTCCAGGAAAAGCATTTGTGTGATTGTTGTACGCTCCATCAGTGGCTTACTTCCTTCAATACCATTTTAGTTGAAAGAACAACTGACAAACTATAGTTATTCAGATGTATATTTGGCAGACATTTTCTCAGAAATGAACAAAGTGAGCTGATCACTTCAAGGAAAACAACTGACGGTATTTGTTGCCAATGATAAACTTTGAGCTTTCGAGCAAAAATTAAATTATGGTAGACCTGTATCTGCCACTCTAAGCTTGACAGCTTCCCAATGATTAGACTTTTCCGATGAGACTGGTGGTAATATTAACACATGTGATGATTTTTTTTTTTTTTTTTTGGTCTTGCATAATGAAAAATGTCAGATTTGGAAGACTGGCAAAATTCAATGAACAAATATTTTCCAAATAACCTACACATGGTATTTCAAATTCATGAGTGGGTGAAAGATCCATTCAAAATGCAAGATAGACTAATGAATTTTAATATTACAAAGCATGCAAAGCTCAATGATATGGTTTAACATTCCACAATCAAGCTCATCTTCAAAAAACTATCACTTGTATAGTTTTAGTAGAGGAACAAAGAAGAATTATTTCAAAAACCTATTAGAATATTCCTTCCTTTTCCAACCACAAGTCTATACAAGGCCAATTTTCTACAGACTTTCTTCAACCAAAACAACATATCAGCAGATTGTATGCAGGAGCTGATATGAGACTCCATCTATCTTTTATAAAGCAAACATTACATTTGCAAATGTGCAAAACAAGGCCAGTCTTCTCACTTAGCTTCTAATTTGTTTGCAAAAATATAATTTTTTAATTTAAAAAAATGTCATTTATGTTAACATGTAATAGGTTTGGTACTGCTATTTTTAAATGAGTAGCAACTTTTTTTTTTAATTTCTCAGATTTAATTTCTAATATGGTGACTCTTGATAGCTATTACCCACAGAAGCAAAAGCTCTTAGGGGTGCTCAAAATTTTTAAGAGTGACAGGGGGTCCTGAGACCCAACTCTTTGAGAACTTCTGGCCAAGTAAATGCAAATTAAATTTAGATATTGTGTTTAACCCATCAGCTTGGCTAAAATTTTCAAAATTAATAATACCAAGTGCTGGTAAGAGTACATACTCTGATTGCTTAAGGGATTATAAGTTGCTACAGTCATTTTGTAGGACAATTAGGCTGTATCATGGGGCTGGCAAACTTTTGTTATGAAGACTAAAAGAAAAAGCTTTATTTATATTTAAAGCTGCCTTATATAATATACCATTTGTAATAAACAACAAAAATAAGAAACAGGTGATGGGTGTTAAGTGCACTTGTGATAAGCACTGAGTGTTGAATATTAGTGTTGAATCACTAAATTGTACACCTCAAACTAATATTACACTGCATGTTAAGTAACTAGAACTTAAATAAAAACTAAAAAATAAAATGCGTACACTCTACGTTCAGTTGTTCTGCTCTTAAGCACCTACCCTAAAGAAATGTTCACACCTATATAGTATCTAATATGTGCTGGGCAATGTTCTCATCACTTTACATGTATTAACCCATTTAATTCTCATGAGAGTCCTATGTGGTAAATACTGAAGTTTCTCCACTTTATAGATGAAAAAACTGAGGCCCAGAACAGTTAAGTAACTCATCTAAAGCCGTATAGTTAATACACAGATGTTGGTGAAGCATTACTTTATATAGCAAAATCTAGGAACCACCTAAATATTTAGAGACTTTAAACATTAAGTTTGTTCTGCTTCGTGTATTTCCTCATACAGATCTCTTTAAATTAAATGGTTTCCTGCCTTCATGTCTTTGCCTATTAAAATTTGCCGAGTTTACACTGGAAGTGTCACATTCTCCTTAAAGTTTGGTTGACAATGCCGGCCGGTAATGATCCCCGCTCTTCTTAATCCCCAGAGAACATTATCTCCTGAGTGTATGGAGTTTAATATTGCCTAGATCTGTCTTCTACCCCCTGACAAACCAGAAATTCTTTAAGAATTGAAAATAAGTGGGGGTACCTGGGTGGTTCAGTGGGTTAAAGCCTCTGCCTTCGGCCCAGGTCATGATCCCATGGTCCTGGGATGGAGCCCTGCATCGGGCTCTCTGCTCCCCCCACCCCGCCACCTACTTGTGATCTCTGTCAAATAAATAAAATCTTTTTTTTTTTAGTATTAAAAATTTAAAAATAAGAATTGAGAATAAGTAGATTTTAAGCTCCCTTTTTATTTATTAGTCTGTCACCATCTCTAACCCCTCTACCACTAGCTCCTCCAACCAAGTCACCACCTTACTTGGCTGAACTGAAAAAATCTCCAGATCAATGGTCCCACTACCATTTTGCCTTCCTGCAAACTGTTCCCTCCACAGGATCCAGGGGAAGCTTTATACAGAGTTCAATTCAGACTCCTCCCCCCCCCCAAAAAAAACTCTGAAGCTTCTAATGGCTTCCCATTGGATAAAATTATAAATCTTCACCATGGCCTTCAAAGCTTGACTTCATTCAACTTGACCTCATTTGTTACAGCTGTCCTGACTCAGGCTGCTCTGGGCACCAAGGGGGTGGGTGCCCAGTCCTTCCCTGTGAGGGACTGACACTACTGCTATAAAACCTTTGCACAGGCTATTCCCTCTGCCCGGATGCTTTTCCCTGAGATGCTGGCAAGACTCATTCTTCCACTTCATGAAGTTCTTTGCTAAAAGGTGCCCTCATCTGGGAGGCTGTCCCTGATCATTCTATCTAAATGAGCAGACCATCACCATCCAGCGCCTTCATTCTCTCTTCCCTTCCTCGGCTAAATCTAATCACTGAGCTGAATCCAGTATATGGTATCTTTATACGTGCATTTGCTCACATCTCTCCCCTCAACCCAACCGAAAATAGCTCCCGGGGCACAACCGCTCCATCTACTGATAGAATGAGCCTCAGGCTCCTTCCTTCTCAGTTGGAGAGAATACTCACCCACACAGGATTTTGGCTAATCATGATTGTTTCTTCATTAAAGGATAGCAAGTAAGGCCAGGCATTACTTGTAATGTATAAACATAGCAAGTAATGCCAGGCTGCTACACACCTTCTCCGCCTGATCTCCCAGAATCTCCACAACGACCCCAATAAGAGTGTCACGATCATGATCTCCCACTCTACAGGGGAGGAAACTGAGGCTCAGAAGGGGAAGTCACAGCCCACGGGAATTCATGGAGGGCACAGTCAACAGCCCAGAGTTGCCTCCTGAGTTAACTGGAGTAAAGTACGAGCGAGCACCCTGGAAGCACCGAGCTCTCTCTAAAGGGAAGGCACTGCAAAGGGAAGGCACTGCTATTTCCACGAACGCTCCCCCGGGGCTCCGCGCAGGTTGTGGCAAAGGCCCCCCGAGCCGGATGTGCGCCTGCGTTGACGATCTGAGTGAGCAGCACCGCGTCACCATGCGCAGGCGGGCCGGGCAGGTGGAAAGGGGCCTTTTCCTCACCAGGGACTTTCTTAAACAGAGTTTGGAAAAGGTGTTTGCTAAGACCGTTTTCTGATCAGATAACAATTTGACACGAATTCTTCTATTTTCAGCTGGCACCGAACCCGGTCCCGGCGTTATCACCCGCAGGTTATCTGTGTCTCCTGGAAGGAACTCCGGGTAAGGTACAGGAAAAAGGTGGGGGTATTGTTGGGGCTTCCTGCTGGCCGGCTCACTGGCCTATTGTTGCATTTATTTTTTTACACTATCACATCACAATTATTTTGGCAACATCCTTTTTCCACCCTGGACCCAATGCAATATTTATTGAACTCTGCAAACTGCGTCAGTACACAGTGCTTTCCGTATTGTTTTGCCCATGTTCTTTGGGGCAATTTTTTAAAATTTATTAGAATACTGTGTTTATTGCCACGTGATCAGCCAAACCTCCAAGCTCGAAATCAAATATTTCAAGCTTGGAGCCAGTAGAACCTGGCTTATCCTCTACATTATAATAATAATAACAGCATAGCATTTCTTGAGATTACGATGGGCCAGGCCATTTCATTAAAATACTGCTTCCTCCATGACTGTTTAATATATTTCCCATTTTACAGATGACAAAAGTGAGTTAAGAAGAGGGGTTCAGTTGCACTCTCAGTAAGTCACAGGTGTGTGGTCTGGTCTTTGGAAGCCCTCCTGCAGATTCTGCTCTAGAGATGAGAGGAATGACTCGTCCTTGATACATCTTGCCACTTCAATTTGTGATCAACTGAGTTCCCTGAGTAAGGGCTCTGTGGAGCAAGGATCCCATTTCTGTTGTCAAAACTGGTAGCATCCCTGCATGATTCATCTAGGTGCCCATTAATAGGAGCCTGCTAACTGCATTTTGAAAGCCATAAGCAATATGGCAATACTGAAGCTGCCACAATGCCTCATTCCTATTTTCCCTCTCCTAATTATTTCTATTTGATTACAACGGAATCAACATGGTGAGAAAACATTCTTTTTTCAGTAGGTCATGTCACTTTTTTCCCCCAACACTGTCACTTTGGATTCTTTAACTGTAGTGGGACCTGGGTCACAGACTCAGAGACTACAGAGAAGGTGTAGAGGTGGGAGTGGCCATCTCTGTTTCATTCAAAATAGGAACCTGAGGCCCAAAGGGGAGGTTGTCTTTGTCTAGGCCACACAGTCTAGAAGAGTTACTCAAAAAAAAAAAAAAAAAAAAAAAGCACGAGAGGGAGAGAAAGAGTAGCGTTTGTGGGAAACCTCTTATGTGATGACATATTTCATAACGAAATAATAATGATAGCAATAATAAAAAATAATATCTGATATATATTGAGCTTTTATAATTTGTCAGGCATAATGCAAAATGCTTTACAAAATTTTTTTAAAAAATAATCTTCTCCAACTTTGAGACAAGTACTATTATTATTCCTGTTTGACAGAGGATGAAACCTCTCAGAGAGGTAACCTGGTCATAGAGGTAGGATGCAAAGCCCCAGCCCTCTCTGACCGGATGGCCCTTGTTTTACTACGAAAATGCACATAGAATGTCACTCTCCAATGCCTTTACCTAGCTGAAACGGATCTTCCTAACTATGGATTTGTGCTGAGACAAACACTGAGAAAGATAGGTTGGTTTCAGTAGCCTGGAAAGTAATATTATCTGCCGGCCCCACAGGCACGTTCCTTTACCTATACTTACCTGTAACATTAGATACTGATGGGAGTTTAAAAAAAAAAAATGTGTTATAAAAGCATTTCCAGACCAATTCAAAGCCTTAATCACTTAGGTATAGGGATACCCTGCCACAAAGAAAACAAAGTAGTGCTCTTGTATAAACAGATGTGTAATCCTCTCAGTTCAATAAGTAGCATGGAGACCCAAAGGTGTCTATTTAATTAATCCACCTCTTCTCAAAAAAAAGAAGAGCCTGCCCAGTCATCTATGAATATAGGATGCCAACAGGGTGCAAGTGGTCTGTTTTTAAATATCCATGCCTATATAAATAGGGCCCAAATGTTGCCACCCATCAGCTGCGTGACTCCAGACAACTCATACATCTCTAATCCCCATTTTGTCCGTCTGTAAAAGTACAGGTGGACTGAACAAAATTAGTGGTCTTTCCCATCCACGGAGCCCAAGGAGCTCTGTGGCTCCTTGAAAACGTGTTCTAAGATGATCTCATTCAAATAGCACTTGTTTCATGACCAGCCTATTCAATGAGAGACTCAATAATGCTGAAGCAATGTTGGCAGTGGTCCACATCTGTGGACTAAGTCACAGTTGGTGAATTTATTTCATATTTAGCAATATACTAATCTCAGCAACACTGTGGTTCTTTACCACATGGATCCATATCTACCCAGTGAAAAACTGAAGACCCCAGAGGTGTAACTATGGCTCCCCCCCAAAAAAATCAATCAATCAATCAATCAATCAGTCTAAAATAATTTGCCAAAAAGGAAGGCATTACTCCTGAAACAAAGATTCTGGAGCTTAAAGATAATTGGCATGGCGGGGGGGTGGGAGGTTGGGGTACCAGGTGGTGTGTATTATAGAGGGCACGGATTGCATGGAGCACTGGGTGTGCTGAAAAAATAATGAATACTGTTATGCTGAAAATAAATAAATCAATTTAATAAAATAAAAAAAAAAAAGTAATTGGCATATTAACTAAAACTACTCCTCCCAAGTAGTTTACTTCATTAGGTATGAAGAACTTCCCCCCATGCTTGAAAATAAGTCTATAAGGAACATATTTATTAAAAATAATTATTGGAGAGTTCAGACCAATTTTTGTCTCAGCACTGGAGTCTTTCTAGTATCTTCTTATATCTATAGATAAGGAAACGCAAGAACAGACTCATTAAGCTGATGAAAAGAGGTTAAAAAAAAAGATTGTGGGGATTGTGCCGTTCAGTCCTAATCCAGCCAGTTTTGCTCAAGTCACAGTAGCTCAAGGTTCTCAACCATGGTACCACTGATATTTTGGGCTGGGTAATTCTTGGCTGTAGAAGACTATCTTGTACCTTGTCTGATAGTTAGCAGCATCCCTGACATCTGCCCATTAGATGTCAGTAGCTCTCCCCTCTCTGGTTTTGATAAGCAAAACTATCTCCAGATACTGAAAAGCGTTGTGGGGGGGGGGGCAAAATCCCCCCAGGGGAAAGCCAGTGCTACCGAAGTTCAAAGAAGGACAAGATGTATAATAAGTCTCCAGCTCCCCTAGGCTGAGGAGTGACTCAAGTATCCTCGTTCCTTCCCAGTGACTCCATTCGCTTCCAACTTTATCATCAATTCCAGCCCTCTTTCTAATCATAGCAATATCGTGCTGAACCCCTGCTTTAAAAAAAAAAAAAAAAAAAAAAAAAGACTTTATTTATGTATTTGTCAGAGAGAGAGAACACAAGCAAGGGGAGAAACAGGCTTCCTGCTGAGCAAGAAGCCAGATGCAGGACTCAATCCGAGGACCCTGGGATCATGAACTGAACTGAACTGAAGGCAGATGCTTAACCGACTGAGCCACCCAAGTGTCCCTGAACCCTTGCTTTAAAACTAGCAAGCTTTTCCCTCACTGACTACAAAATCTCAGCAGACAGCCTTGTGTGACCTCCAGTCATGATTTTAGATCCTGCCCTGATACTTCCACTACACAGCAACTGCACACATTCCCCAGACACACTCTGCATGACCACTCCTTCTTTGCACATACTGTTCCCTCTGCCCACAATGCTGTTCCTGTCCTCCCAGAAAGATCCTGAGTGATTCATCCTCCTGAACCCATGCACCTTCTGCGAACATTCCACAGGTGCTCAAGAGCTATTAGAATTGAGCTGATTGGAATTGACTTCTTTACAGTTGCCCCAGCCCCCAACCTCAGTCAAAGCTACGCAACCAGCACAGACCTCAGTTACCCCATCTGTAAGATGGGCACTATGATGCCTTCCTCACAAGGTTTTTATGAGAAATAAAGAACATTAAGTGGCTGCCACATAATAAGTTTTCAACAAAAAGTTCTTTTATCTTGCTGCTCTTACCAATCCATGAAAATTGTTTTACAAGAATGGGCTCACTTTCTTGGCTACAAGATCTTCACGCATTTGGAATACAGAAATAGAACTAAAAGTCTTCAAGTCTCCCTCTTTTGAATCCTGAGTAATATTCCGCTTTTTCCATTTTTGGTTTTTGGATTTTTCCCCT
Source organism: Mustela nivalis (assembly GCF_964662115.1). Taxonomy (NCBI): domain Eukaryota; kingdom Metazoa; phylum Chordata; class Mammalia; order Carnivora; family Mustelidae; genus Mustela; species Mustela nivalis. The sequence goes on along the minus strand of NC_139023.1, from coordinate 55,029,837 downwards.
AAATATTCGGAGACAGGAATACAAGTTTGATACCAGTGTAACTATAGAAACAGTCCTATCTGTGGGAATCAAAAAGCCCTCCAGCTCTGGCCCTGGGTGAGTTCTATCTAAACAGTGCTATCTGCAACCCACACTGTTTGCAACCGTCAGTAGTTTTCAAAAGGCTTCCAGTTTCCCACGGGAATATAAGGAAATTGGAATTATTAAACCAAACGATAAGAGAAACAGGAACAATGCCACAGCCCTCCGCCCCTGAAGTCCAGCGAATTTGAAGTTCTTTGTGTAACGCTTATAAGGATGCCAAGCCCTGCAGAGATTGGTCACCAGGAAAAGGAAGAGGATACTGAGGGTCACAGCTACTTGAGGAAAGGAATCATCCATCACCAACACTTCCCGGGCAGTCTGCACATTTCCAGTCACAGAGGGCACCAGATCCGGCTGGCCAAGGACAGAGGAAAAAAACAACCTTGGCTTTGCTTTATTAGTTAAGTGAACAGACTCCTTAAGAGTATTGATGTATTGACTAATGATTCTGACATCCAGCGTGCTGAGAGCGTACATGTTTAAAGGGCAAGAGTTACAAATCAACAAGTTATTAATTTAATTCCTCTTTGAAAAGATGCCAAAGGTAGAGAAAGCAGAACAGGAGGAGCATTTATTATGTTGACTTCAATACAACTTCACCCCTACCTTCTTAGCTTGTGAATTTTAAACATGAGAGTGTTGAAAGCATAGACTGGGGAAGCTTCTTCAAATGCGGGTTCCTGGGCTCACACTCAGCTCTTCTGCCTCAGTAGATCTTGGTTTGGGCCCAGGAAAGTGCGTTCTTACCAGTCACCTCCCACACCAATTAACTGTGATGTGGGCAGGCAGCAACCCACTTTGAGAAACACAGCACCAGAGCCCATAACTGTTCTCTCTTACTGGACAGCTGTTCCCAGAATACATCTTTCCATCTTGCATGGAGCTGGGGTAGTGGCCCGAGCTCTGTCCAGTGTGGGGAGAACCAATCTGGACCACTTCTCAGCCTGGCTGGAAGACCTCCTGCACCATCCACACACCATCTGTGGTTGTTGGCAGGTTGGATGTAGAGGACCCCAGGGGAGCTCTGAGCAGAGGAGGCAGCATAGGTACTGCCGGAAGAGGTCGCCAAATGAGGAAGTAGAGCAGAGTCCCATCCGTCGTTCCCCAGGCCCACGCTGGACTGGGGCGAGGGGTGGTGGAGGGCAAGAAATAACAACCTTATTTTATTAAGCCACAGAGATCCTGGAGTTTTTCTTAACATGGTTCATCAAGCCTGACAAATACACATTACTTTTCTTCTACAATTCTATTAGATCTTCATTCTAAAGATCCAAGGTAAATGTTTTAAGGGCAAAACTGGTAAACACAGGAAAATCCGACCTGATTCATCACATCAAAATCCAGTCCTTCCCTCAGATATGAGAATGCAACTGCCTTAAAATTGAATAGTTCTCTTGGACTTTCTTTGTACATCACAGTTTACACCTTAGATCTCTACCGACCTTGGCGCCAAACTAATACAGTAAGTGTTAGACTTCAGGGAAATGCAAAGACTAAAGACTGGGGTAGGTAGTTATCCCCAGGGAAATATCGGCCCCTCTGGGGCACCAGGAATACAAAGGAATCAGCCACAAAGCTAGGAACTAGGGAGCCATAGCCATCCTCTAGGAAGGAGCCCGTATGTATGCTTCATTTGGCCATCCTGAGGCCCCTTTGGGCTCCACAAACAGGTATTCAGAATCTGCTGCCCTCAGCCCCATGGCAGGAGGCCTCTGCCTTCTTAACTGTATGACTATGTCTGATGTTTCCGATGTTTCGAGGCTCAGGACTCTCCATGACCCCACTGGAGATTCATATGGGGAGTCTTCACAAGCCAGCCCCAGTGATAGTGAGGATACTGTATGGCGGCCCCCAAAAGTGGGACCATTTTCCATCTGGTAAATGTGCTCACCTGTGAAGCCAACCCTTCAGGTGGAGGAGGAAACATCTCCAGCTCCTCCCTTTCTCCTTAAACAAGTCAGCCTCACCTCAGCAGAGCGGCTAAGTTAGAATACACTATTCAGGACTCCACCACCTGGCTGTCTCTGGTCACTGCCAGGTCACCCCCAAACTGGGAAGGATCCAGTTTGACTTTGGAAAAGAGAAGAGAAGAAGGGTCATTCATCCCAGAGAGCTCAGGGACAGAATCTTCCACCCACACTTCCAGCCACCATGGTCTTCTGACTACCCCATGGACATTCCAAACTCATTCCCACCTTCAAGGCTTACTTCTCTTTCTGCCTAGAATGTTCTTCCCCCGGACCTTCACGGGTTCATGCCTCTGCCTCCTTGCAGGTGGCCTCTCCTTCACTGTTCCCTCAGGGAGACTTCCTTTCATCGCCACTTCTAGGTCTGTTGCTTCCACCCCAGTCACTCTCTAACGCCTTGTCTCATTTTATTTTCCTTCGAAAGCTTTATCGCCACATGTAAGTATAATTGTTGTTCTAGCCTAACAGGATATCTACAGAGGACTGGATGATAAGACCTGGAGAAAAGGAAGGTGATTGTGTGGAGTTGTTGTGTTTCGTTTTTTTTTTTTTTTTTCCTTCTAAATGCTGTGTAAAAACAACCAATACCCAAAAAAGGCCTCAATATGGAAAGTACACATGATACAAGGCTAATGAAAAATGTGGGTTACAAAGCAACACTCTCACTTTCAACTACACTAGAAATGATGAGAATAAAATAGATAAATAGGAGATTTAGGTGATGCAATAATAAATAATAATAAGTTCTTTATTTTTTGAAATTCTTTATAGTACTTTACATTACTATATTAATTTTGAGAATGCATAAGTACATAATTATATAAATCAATTTAATCCAATAAATAAATCAAAGACTATTGTAACATCCCTAAGATATAGGGGCTATCTACTCTCACACCCTCATTAGCCAGATAAAGAAACTGAGCCTCAAGAGAAAGTGAATTGTCCAAAGTCACACTCAAGGTTAGTCAATGAAGAGAGAATAAAAAGCAGAATCTGGATGCCAGGCCCAAATGCTTTTCCCACCGCATTATGTTTTATAGTCAGTCAAACAAAGGAGTCTTTTGAGAAGGGACACATCCTTCCAAAGTATGAAGATCAAAGTAGTCATAACCATGCACATGCAGAATGTAATGCAGAAATATTTCATATGCACATAGGGCACTCACTTCCTGCCTGAGACTTTCACCTTGCTGCTCTTCTTCAGCCCAACCACTTAACCTCGTTGAGGTTCTTTTTCCTCTTCTGGGACAATGATGATGATCATGATGATGATGATGAGGGTGGTGGTGATGACATTGGCAATGATGATATTACTAAGAAAGAGGATAATGTTGATGATGTCACTGGTGGTGATGACTGGCCCTGCCCTTAGTCAGGCACCATGCTGAGTGTCTTGGTGCTTCATAAAGATCACTTCATTTAATTTGCATGCCACTATGAGGTGGGCCTGGCTATCATTACTGTTATTACTATCCCCTTCTATAAGGTGAGGAACTGAGGCCTATAGAAGTTAATTTCCACAAAGATTCTCAAGTAGTAAAATGATTAAAATTATAAGTTAATCTCAGATAAGCCAGCTACAAAAGTGGAATTCTAGTACACATACTGCAAAAATCCTAACAAATGGTTTGCAAATGCCTGAAGTTTCTGGAAAAAATAGATCATGCTATGCCGACCCTTCCAAAATGGAGGGAGCAATATTGGCCAAGTTTCTTCAGAGTGGGGACTTGTTATGGACCCCAAAACTCATGTGTTGAAACCTTAATGCCCCAGTGTGGTGACAGGGCCTTTGGGAGGTGATTAGGTCAAGAAAATTGAGCCTCTCTGATGGGATTGGTGTCCTCAGAAGAAGTGAAGTAGACTAGAGCTTGCTCTCTCAGCCACGTGAAGACACAGCAGGAAGGCAGCTGCCTGCAAGCCAAGAAGTATGTCTCACCAGACACCACATCTGCCAGCACCTTGATCTTGGACTTCACAGCCTTCAGAATTGTAAGAAATAAGTATTTGTTGTTTAAGCCACCTGGTCTATGCTATTTTTGTTATAGCAGCCCAAACTCACTAAGACAGAGGTTGTTCTAAAGAAAAAACGAAATCATAGGTAGGGTGGGGCTTCTGAAACTACTAGGCTCTATAAACACGATGTAACAGCATTAATTCATCTATTCTAGTAACTTCCCAATATAGTTACTGTTACTACCACTTTTCATTTAAAAATGAGAAAACTGACTCATGGCCCAATAACTTAGCCAAGGAATGGTTGGCCTGGGATGCAAATGCAATGGTCTCATCTTGTGGCCTGAAATCTTAACCACTGCATTAAGAGTATTTCTCATAATCACAATTATTGTTGAAGCAGGAAGTTGCTAGGTCACAAGGATACAGTTCATGTGCTTCATCTCTTGCGTTGGGAGTTGGCCATATGTAGATATTCACTCTCCCGGAATACCTTTGATTATCCTCCATCCTAACAACCTAAAGAACACCCAGCTGTTGTCAGTTCCTCATTTGGAAGCGGTCTAGAAGAACTATGTAGAGACCCGAGAGCAGAATTCAGTAAGTTCCATGAGTCAGTTTCCCCTCCTGCAGCCCTTCCTCAGCCAAACATCTCAGTCTCTGGGGACCTGCTCATTCAGGGTGACAGTGATATGAGCTGATGTGAGTGGGTACCCAAGCTGAATGCTAGCCAGCAACAACATTTAAAATGAATAGGGCTGCTCTCCATTGAGCCCAAATGCTTCACTGGAAAAAGCAAGTCACCGTATTTTTTGCAAGACAGCTGCAAAAACAGGCCACCGAATCAGAGGCAAGTAGGAGATGCAGAAGAGGCAGGGGATTCGCAGTGTTTGGGAAAAAAACAGAACCATATTAATACGGCTGAAGTGCAGAAAAAAACCCGGAGTCTCCACATAGACAGTTGAAGAGGTAGCAGGACCCACTGAATTCATTGTAGGAAAAGGCCTCAAATCCTTTTTGATTCAGAGATTGTTAGAATTGGAAGGAATCATGAAGAGATAGAATAAAAAGCAGAACCTGAACTCCAGACCCAAATGCTTTGCCCACTGCATTATGTTTCATAGTCAATGAAGGAGTCCACTTCCTCATTTTACATGTAAGAAAAGTGATGGCCGGGAAGGTAAGTGACTCCTTCAAAGTCACTTCACTGTTTAAGGGCTCCTCATCTATGTAGAGGGCATGGTGTGTGAGTGAAGGGTGGCCACACCTGGAGGATATGGAGCCCTGTGGGTCACTCCCACTTCCCTAAAAATGACCCCTTCCCCAGGTGCAAATTTCCTTTCTGATCTGGCCCCATTATTTCTGCTACCGACCTTCCTATTCATGTCCACTCTGTGCCCACAGCCCCAACCTCCTGGCTTTCCTTTAACCTGTCAAACCTGCTGCTGCCTGAGGGCCTTTGCACATACCTCTTCCTCTGCCTGGAATGCTCTTTCCTCAAATACCCACATGTCTCACTCTGCAGTGTGTGGGTGCCAGCTCAAATCTGGTCCCCTATTGTCAAATTTTCAGAAATTTTGTGAAATAGTTGTTAATTTATAGTTAAATGTTACCATATTAAAAACAAAGGTAGAATGCCTGGGTATCTCAGTGGGTTAAGCCTCTGCCTTCAGCTCAGGTCATGATCTGGGGATCCTGGAACGGAGCCCTATGTATAGCTCCCTGCTCAGAGGGGAGTCTGCCCCTCCTTCTCCTTCTGTCACTCCCCCTCTACTCATGCTCACTCTCTCTCTTTCTCAGATAAATAAATAAAATCTTTTTAAAAATTAAAGAAAACCAAAGGTAATAAATGCTCAGTGCTTCCTAATTAGTTTGCTGCAACTCACTGTTACCTGTGCCCTTGAGATTACTTATACGTATTGTATCAGTGTGGTGAGACTACAGCTCCATGTTCAAGACTTGGTGTGGGTAGCTTAAAACTGGCCATAGTGGACATATTTCCACCACAGAAACTGGCACATCTGACAAACCAGGGCTTGCTTTTTTTTTTTTTTTTTTTTTTTTTACTAGACTTACAAAAAGAATGGATAAAAATGCTAGTAATGTATGTAGATTAAGCATAAAAGTGTGTTGTGCTGATACCCATTACATTGTGACTAGCACATCATCTCAGGACATGTTCTTCCAGTATTGAAAACTCTTGTCCTGTTCAGAAGAGCAATAACTCATGACACTGATAAATGGGTGAAATTCAGATAGTCATCTCTGTTGATTCACTTTTTCTTATTCATTAAGGTAAAAGAAAATATCAGCCAACATTCACATCAGAATTACTCTTGTCAGGTGCACCTGGGTGGTTCAGTGGGTTAAGCCGCTGCCTTTGTCTCAGGTCATGATCTCAGGGTCCTGAGATCGAGTCCCGCATCGGGCTCTCTGCTCAGCAGGGAGCCTGCTTCCCTCTCTCTCTCTGCCTGCCTCTCTGCCTACTTGTGATCTCTGTTAAATAAATAAATAAAATCTTTAAAAAAAAAAAACTACTCTTGTCAATTAAAATTTTAGTTTGGCTGTGATTACAAAGAGTTCAGAGAAAATCAACAAACAAGTTTTAGGAATTAACTGGCCATATAAAATTCATAATAAAGAATATTGTGTATTTTATTATTATATGTAAACTGTGAACTTTATGTCTTTCTATCAGTAAAGTTCATTAAAAAAAAAAACAATGTATGTATAACATATTTGTTTTTTAGAGAATCCATACAACTGCAGTCTCTTGCATGTTATCTGGCTCTCTCCTTAACAACATCGGCTCGAAGAAGTCTTCTCAAACCATATTAGTGGGGTCCATCATGGCTTTCTATCCCGAGTCCACTTTACTTTCCTTCATAGTATTTTATCACTACTTAATGCTGTGTAATATATGTATCTGTTTACCGGTTTGTTATCTGGTTCCTCCACTGAATTGTAAGTTCTAAAATGGCAAAAAATGAAATAAAAATAAAAATAATTTGGTTTGGTTACTACTTATTTTCCCCCTGTGCTGCGAATAGATGCCTGGTACTTAGAAGACATCTTAATAAATACTTTTGAAAAAATGAATGAGTACAACTGGCCTTCTCAGATTCTCAGGTAAATTCATGGCATTGTTTGTTATAAGTCAATGTTGGCAGGAATCTAGAACCCTCTCACAGTGTTACACTCAAGAGGAACATCTGCAAGTAACCTAGAAATCAAGTAACGAGAAAGGAAGAAAAAATAAAGAAAAAGAAAAGATCTTACAGCTTCTGGTCAGTGTTGTGTAACTAACCTCTGACTATTACATAACTTTCAAGATTGTTTAGTAAAAGATGACCAGATCTATAAGTAAGCTGTTTATAACATCTGTAAACAAAGCAGGGAAGCCACCACACTTGAACCAAGACCAGCCACATCCACTGCGGGATGGCTTTCCTGCTTCTCAGGCCATATTCTAAGATCCCACTGACAATCCAATGGCCAGGAAAAGCAATCAGGCAAGAGAAATGCTATTGTCCAATAAGGCATCAGACAAGTCAAGAGACAAGACATCAAGAATGTTGTGAAGTAAGATGGCATGTGCGCCCACACAGTGTCTCCATGGTCCTGGACTTGCTAAGCCTCCACAAACAGTGAGCCTAGCAATGAGAGGACCTAGAGTCATGAGCTAATTAGTTCCCAATATTGGGAAACAGGAGAGCGATCTCACAGGAGAGAATGAGCTGGTTCCCTACAAGCTCAGAAAAGGACCTGTGATTGAAAGCAATGAAAAAAATGACTTGAGTTAATTTCTTATATTCTTTCTAACAATTGGAACTTTCACACAATAGGAAATATTGTCTGTTCACCTGAAGATTTTCTGACAAAACGTCCTCTTTGTCTCTATGCTTTCTACGCTTTTAACCTTATGCCTTAGAAAAAAGAAATAAATAAGTAAACAAAAAAATAAATTACTTGAATTATAAAAAAGGTTTTCTGGAACAAATAACATTTTAAGATTTTATATTTTTAGCCGGTTCTTAGTCTTAAAACTATGTCCTAAGAAAACAGCAGTGGTGGCAGATAGCTTTTTTCCTGATTTTCCTGATTATAATATACAAACTATAACATTCATGTGTTTTTATTCTTAGTGAATATACCAAGTTTTAAGGTCATCGCCACAAACCTTTTCAGCACATTTTCCTTGTGCCCACTGCAGGAACTCCTGTTCCCACCCCATGTCCACTCACATAATTAAACAATATGTGTTTGGGGTCTTTTGTGACAGACTTTTTATTTAGCACGATATTTTTGAGGTTCATTCATGCTGTAATGTGTATTCGACTTCATTCCTTTTAATGGCTTAAGAGTATTCCAGTGAGAGAAATCTGGGTGGCTCAGTTGGTTAAGCATCTGCCTAAAGCTCAGGTCATGACCCCAGGGTTCTGGGATCAAGGCCCACATCAGGGTCGTTGCTCAGTGGGGAGCCTGCTTCTCCCTCTGCCTGCCCTCTGCTCCTCCTGCCTGTGCTATTTTTCTCTCTGACAAATAAATAAAATCTTTGAAAAAAAGGTATTCCACTGAATGGATATACCACATTTTGTTTATTCACTCAGCAGTCAACAAATATATGGATCGTTTCTGCTTTTTAACTGTTACAAACAATAAATAGCATCCTTTTGAAATATCTTCAACTCTCCACATAAATTAGACAGAGTTGTACAATACCAAGAACCCATGGAAAACACCTATAACAAAATTGGAAGAAGACAAATAGGTATTTATCATATGTACTATTGTACTACATAGACTGCAAAGTATGCAGATCTTAAAGTCCAGTCTTATACCATATTAGTGAAAAAAAAAATGTTTAGGATATATTTTCAGGTTAGAAAGTAGGCTATAGGGACGCCTGGGTGGCTCAGTTGGTTAAGCCGCTGCCTTCAGCTCAGGTCATGATCCCAGCATCCTGGGATCGAGTCCCACATCGGGCTCCTTGCTCTGCAGGGAGCCTGCTTCTCCCTCTGACTCTGCCTTCCACTCTGTCTGCCTGTGCTCGCTCTCGCTCGCTCTCTCTCTGACAAATAAATAAATAAAATCTTTAAAAATAAAAAAAAAAATTTTAAAAAAGAAAGTAGGCTATAAAATAAGTGCAGTAAAACCATTTATATCTGTATATGACTTCATTAATTCTAAGGATGCACATATTTTCCAATATCAATGGCTCTGGGCTCTATTTTCAGTGCTTGTTTCCGAGCCTGCTTCTCCCTCTGACTCTGCCTTCCACTCTGTCTGCCTGTGCTCGCTCTCGCTCGCTCTCTCTCTGACAAATAAATAAATAAAATCTTTAAAAATAAAAAAAATTAAAAAAAAAAGAAAGTAGGCTATAAAATAAGTGCAGTAAAACCATTTATATCTGTATATGACTTCATTAATTCTAAGGATGCACATATTTTCCAATATCAATGGCTCTGGGCTCTATTTTCAGTGCTTGTTTCCCAATAAGAGTTCAATTTACCATCTCCATCAGATAGCCCTTGTTGTCATTGTACATGTGCAGATATTAAAAACAGAAGTATCAGAATTTGCAGAACAGGTGTAAATGACTTAGAAGAAAATGCAAGACAAAAATGGATCCCTCCTTAACCTCTCAGAATTGATGTTTCAAAGTAAGAGTCGGGGAGATTGTGCATCCAACATGATTAGCTACATTCCTGAAAGCTGAATTCAAAAGTAGGCAAGCTCTGAAAATAAATAAATTAATTAAAAAAAAAAAAAAAAGTAGGCAAGCTCTACATAATGCAAAGCATGCTCAGAGTCCAGCCCTAATTGTTTTTAATGTGTTATTTTGAAGAGTGCTGCCTCATCAACATGTTTGATGGCACAGAGATTATTCTACATGGAAAGTCATGGAGAGCTATGAGTCAAAGAACAATTCTGAAAAGTTAGACCCTGAATATGAAGCGTCTTTGAAACTCCAAGCCTATTTATATTCCTGTTTCTGTATGCACAAGACTGGTGAAAGATTTTAAAAAAAAAAAAAAAGGCCAAAGGCTCAAAGAGTTTTTCAAAAAATCTTAAATTCTATCTAATAGGAAAAGGTGAGATGAATCCCCAAACACAAGCAGGTGGGACAGATCACCAACAGCTCCAAGACATTCATGTTATCAGAGTCTGGACAGGAAGGAGCAGGACTCTATGGCTCATTTGATGGAACAGAAAATAAGTGAATTCCAAAAATAGCCAACAGGTATTCGCTGGAAAGTGAGGCAGGCCAATTTGAAAATAGCAGCTGAAACTGGGAGGAAAAACACCAGAGAGTTAATATCAAAAGCTATTCACTGATACTACACAAGGAGCGGTTGTGGCTAGGACAGGACTTCCAGGCTGCTGCAAAATTCTGATCTTGGTTATAGCCAGATAAGCTCATCCTAACTCCTTAAGCTATACAAAATTAACTGATTGATTTAAAAATAAATTTTTGGAAATTACCATGGTTACTTGATGAAAAGCAGATTCTGTGTCCTACTCCAGATCTACAGTATCAGAGAGCTTGAGAGTGGTGCCAAGGAATACTTAAGACATGTCAAGTTTATGCGGGCGGGGGGGGGATTTATGATTGATTCTACTTAAAATTATTTTTAAAAATCAACCGCCTTTTAGAGTGAATCATAAGTTTAGTCAGTACCAACATTTCTTCCAATTTTATAAAAGGAAATTTTGTCCAATAAAAAAGTGTCTATCTAGAGCCATCTCCCGATCCAGACTCACAGAGAAGGAGGCCTAACTGTTTCTGGGCGATGACTCAGAGCGTTCAACCAGAAGGGCCAGGAAGGCCTGCAGAGTGGAGAGACATCCTGTTACGTAAGCCATGGCCAAGGACAGGCCCTCCCCAGGGAAGACCGTCACAGCTAGTCTAACTTTGGGGGGTGGAAGGAGGTTGCTTGCTTGTGACGCAGCACACACACTAGTAAGGCCATCGTCCATATAGGGAGCTTTAGAATCTAGAAAGTACCCCCGTATCCTCCTCCTCCTCCCATTCTGAATTTGAGATACTGAGAACCTTTGGTAGTGGGTAAAGGATGCATTATAGGAGGAAAATGAGTTCAGTGAGGGAGGCTAGATGCATAGAAATGGAGGTCTGGGACCCTGACCCGACTTTTGCCCCCAGTTCTGCCATCGTCCTATTGGGCTTTTCTACAGCCAACTCCAAGCCACAAGTTCATCTTGCATTGCATGTTTTGGTTTAGATAAATTGACTATGAAGACAGAAATTTTTAAGTACCCTATGTGCAACCATTTCTTAAACATTTAGTATTCTGGGTCTATTTCTTTCTCTGAAACAACTACCGAGTTGATTGATAATTTATGCAAGGATGATGTTCTGCTGCATTTAAATCTAGGGGTAAGCACCTCTGCCCTAATGTCGCCTCTAATTTTCCCAGCCTCGCTTTCCTTGAAGGAGTCAATGCTTGATAGATACAAAAGAGTAAGAGCAGCTAAAGCCTGAAGTAGAAAAGATAAAGAGCTGCTAAGGTCATTCGAATGTATCCATATGCACCTGTTCTATATAGTATTTTTCTCTACTAATAGACGATCAAATGTAAATCCTAATGTACACTCCATTTTACATGCAATATGGGTTAGTTACTGTTGCTATGGAAACCTTCACTTTTGCATTTACTGATTTTAATTCTGTGACATTTGCTGACTTTAGTACAATGTAAAGTTTATAAATATAACATAAAGGTTTGTAGAGAGTTTTTTTAAAGTATTCAATTTGCATAGAGAATTCCATCACAAATCTCTAGGTACATTAGGGAGAAGGCATTAAACTGATGCCAACTAACAGTAATAAGCAAACAACAGGCTCTTTCCAGAAATAACTATTTCCATTGATCCTCAAAAATCTTTTTCCACTAACCAAACGCCCCATCCATTGTATAAGCCTTCCAACCGCTGATTCAGTGATAATTTCCCAGTGTACATTTGGAAAGTAATTTTATTTATTCAAAATTTATTCAATTTATTTATTCAAACTTGTTACCTCATTTTAGCTTTAACATTCATCTGGTGAGAGGGACAACCAGACAGGGTTTGAGGAAAGAAATGACCTCATTTTAGGGACAACAGTGGACCCTTGAAAAACACAGGTTTGCACACCTCAGAGCTTCTTATGCATGGATTATTTTCAATAAATACAGTACAGTACTGCAATGTATTTTCTCTTCCTTATGATCTTCTTAATAACACTTTCTTTTCTCTAGCTTATTTCATTTTAAGAATACTGCATGGAGCACCTGGGTGACTTAGTCGGTTAAGCATCCAACTCTTGATTTTGGCTCAAGTAAGGATCTCAGGGTTCTGAGATTGAGCCCCCCGTGAGGTTCCATGACGGGTATGGAGCCTGTTTGAGATTCTCTCTCTCCCTCTCCCACTTTCTCCTCCTTACCCCATGCACGCTCGCTCACACTCTCTCTATCTCGCTCTCAAAAAAGAAAAGAAAACTGTGCATAATACATATACCACACAAAATACATTAATCAACTGTTTATGTTATTCATAAGGCTTCCAGTCAACAGCAGGCAATGAGCAGTTAAGTTTTGGGGGAATCAAAATTTACACATGGATTTTCAATTGCACGGGGCTCAGCGCCCCTAACCTCCATCTGGTTGAAGAGTCACCTATACTTCCAATCCAGGGCAAACAATCCTTTGACTTTCAACTAGATCTTCAAGGGGCTCATTGAACATACCATCCTCTTCTCCTTCTTATTCCCAGTCGGAGTCATCCTCGCATCCTAGCACAATTTTATGTGGAATAAATGCATACTCTCTAAGTGTCCCTACATTTTTCTAATTCCTTCATTATTGTCACTTAACAGACGTAGAAACTGAGACCCGGAATCATTACACAAAGATATCAAAAGTCATCTAGCAACTGACTGGGAAAATAAATGCATTGATAAGATCTGTCGAACTTACATGCATTCATGATGCTCACCCAACACTTCTGAGGCATTCCCACAGGGATGGGTGAAAATCTACCTCTCTGTTACAGAGCCACAGAGAAATGAATGATTTTGTTAGTCCCCCCAGGGAAAGCCTGGATTCAGATAGCCACACACATACATATTTAAATATAAAAGAGAGCAGGTACAAGAAGCATTTTAAGTGGTTCCATCAAAGTCTGTGCATGCAATAAAAGGAACAAATTTAACCAATATTTATTGAGTTTCTATATTGTGTCAGACACTGCTTGGCAATCTTAGGGTAGTGAAGTGTCTATAGTTGTTCCTGAAGAAGGAAAGGGAATGAAAGAAAACTGTAATGCCATACTTAAGGCTTATAACGGAAAGGAAGACAGGCCAACAAAATGGCAAATGGGTTTAAGAGAATCACAAGAGCTTTTCAAAGATAAGAGGCACTTGAAAGAAAACAGGACCACTAATCACCAGGAAGAAATAGGGAAATAATGAGACTCAAAAATGGGAAAGAGAATGAACTCAATCAATCTTTACTTTTAAAAAAATGCAAAGAATGTTGAACAAACTGGTAAGTAATGAAGATATTGTGAATGTAGAAAGTAATCAAAAGTAAGATGGGCATGGAGGTTGGGAAGTGCACCACGCAGGGGAGGAGATAAGGTTACAAAGGAGCGTGGCAGAGGTGATGAACACAAATAATGCTGGTACAGCTATTTCAAGTGCATTCTGAGAAGCCGGTAGAGTAGAAAGCATTAAACCATACACCAAGGTGGGGCTTGAGGACACAGGTGCATGCTATTGACAAGAATGGATAGAGATGAAACCTGAGAAGAGTCCCTATTCTTACCCCAGCTTAGACACCTCTTCTACTAAACACCATCCATAGCAAATCCATCACACCAAGCACTGTCCCATCCATGCTCTTCTGTTCCCTCTCCAGGTGACCCAGTGCACTATCACCTGCTTCTGGGAAAACTATAATATCTTTCTCTAACTTGTCTTCTTGCATCTGCTATTAAATCCTTCCAAAACATTCTCCGCTCAGCAGCCTGAGTAATGTTTCCAAAATGCCTTTCCAATGTTGTACCCTTTTTGAAATCCCCACCAAAAAAGTACACTTCCCATTACTCTAAGCATGATTTTTTTTTTTTTAAAGCCAAAATCCTGGGGCACCTGGGTGACTCAGTGGATTAAAGTCTCTGCCTTTGGCTCAGGTCATGATCCCAGGATCCTGGGATCGAGCCCCGCATCGGGCTCCCTGCTCAGCAGGGAACCTGCTTCCTCCTTTCTCTGCCTGCCTCTCTGCCTGCTTGTGATCTCTGTCTGTCAAATTTAAAAAGAAAAAAAAAAAAAAAAAGCCAAAATCCTGCACATGGTCTAATCACAGTCGAACATGATATATCTTTAGCTTCAGATTACATCTTACATCTCCTCCTTGCACTTTGCACTCCAGACAGCCCGGCCCTTGGCTACCACAGGACCTTAGCACTTGCTGTTCCTCATTTAAAATGTCAACTTGGTGCTCTAAATCCCATTTTTCTAATGAAATTTCATTTGTTCTTTAAATCTCAGCTAAAACTTCATGTTCTTTAAATCTCAGCTAAAACTTCATTTCCTTAAAGACAACTTTCCTGACTACTACTCCTACCAGCATAGATCAGGTTTCTTTATGGTATGCTCTACAGAAACATGCTTGATTTCTTTAGTGCATTTATCCCACTGTGTTATATGGTACACATTTTATCTATTATAGCTGTATATTAATTAGCATGATTATTTGCTCCCTAACTTGGTTGTAAATGTCCTACAAGAAAGGTCCGTGCCTGTTTTTATGTAGCACTGTTTGCTAAACACTCAGCCACTACTCAACATACATACACTGGATGAGAGAAGGAATGAGATTCCAATGGATCTGCTCAATACGTCATGGTTCCCATTTTTGCAAAGTCAAGTCTAAAATCCTCAGCAAAGCTTTCAAGGTCCTCTAATACCACACTGTCTTACAGCTGAGAAGACAGAAACAGCAGAGAAAAGTGTGATGGTTAATTCTACATGTTAACTTGACCAAGTACTGGAATGCCAGATTATCTGATAAACATGATTTCTGGGTGTGCCTGTGAGGTGTTTCCAGAAAAGACTGGCATTTCAGTTAGTAAACTGAGTAAAGCAAATGCTTTTCCCAGTGTGAGTGCATATCATCCAATTGGTTGAGAGCCTGAATAGAACAAAAAGGCAGAGAAAGCTCAGATAAACTGCTGACTCATTGAGCTAGAATACGGATCATCTTCTGCCCTCGGTGCTCCTGGTTCTCAGGACTTCAGACCCCAGCTGGAATCTACGCTATTGGCCCTCCAGTTCTCACGCCTTCAAACCACACCACCAGCTTTTCTGAATCCCCAGTTTGCAGAGGACAGATCTTGGGAGTTCTCAGCCTCCATAATCACATGAACCAATGCCTTCCAATAATAAATGTCTTCCTAGATAGAAACATCAGAAGCAAATTCAACAAGTCCGTGAAGCCACATTCACACTGCATGCTGTGGACATGGAGCCCAAGCATGCGATGGATGAGACCAGTACCTCTTTCAGACATGCAACTCCCTTCACACCTGCAGAGACTTCCCCGAGCAGAAGTCAGCTAAACTTGGCCTATTCCTCCCCCACACCTGTTTGCTTGGTGCATCCTAAGTGTTTGGTCCTTCCTGCTAGAATTCCCTTCTTCTTCCTCCAACAGATCCAAATCCTGTAATTCCTTACAGAACCAATTCAATGCCAACCTTCTCCATGACACATAGCCCAAACACTTTACTGCAGTTATGGCATTATAAGGCCAGAAAACAATTTAACACTTCTTTAAAATTCTTCATGTGTCCAATCAATATTTAGTGAATATCAGTCAGATTCCAGGTCCTGTATTAGATTCTGGATGATTCAGTTAAATAAAAACAGACCTTCTTATACAGTTGGGCAGTTTCCACACTGCAAAAAGACAACTGGCCAAGAGAATAGAAAGACGAGGCTGAAATCCAAAACATTTCACAAAGTCCTTCAGGGCTAGTGTCCAGGAAAACCAGATAAATTTTCCCTTTGTACAGAAGGGCCATAGGCTCACCTAGAGGGAGCACCTTTTACTAATTCACATAAACATGTCCTACAAGCTGCTGTGCCTAGAAAGACAGACATGCTTATGCTGTGGGGAGCTTGTAGTTACTTGTGTTTAAAATTCTGAGCCTGCGACTTCTCTCATATTCTTCCTTCTGTCTAGAGCATTTCTTCTGCACTTGGCCCTGCGTTCTGTATTGTTGATACAAAGATGAGTCTGGTGTGGTCCCTGACCTCAAGAAGGCCACTGTGATGTGATATTCACAGTGACGGGACACTCACAGTGGATTCTCAGTGTACACATACTGGCTCCCACTTAGGAATGGAAGACAAAATCGTCAACCAGTGAAAAATACTCCTCCTGTTGTGACCAAGGGCCTATGTAACTTCTCTGGGCCTCAGTTTCTTCATCTATAAAGTGGGGGACTGACTGAGAGTCAATAGAATTGAAGAGTGAAGATTAACTCTGGTCCTGGATGCAGCCACGTTCAAGCTACAGTGGGATTCCTGCTCACTGCGATACCCTGTGCTAATTACTAAACCTCTTACAGCCTCTGCACCCACATCGGAAGAATGGTGGTAATAACACTCCCTAGTACTACTATTATGATTACCTAATAATACTACCATTGGTGTGCAGCTAGTTGAGACAATGGTATCTCATAGCACTTAGTTATGAGACTGGTGTGCAGCAAAAACTTAATAAGTGTTCACTACCATTTTCATATGGTCCTGCTTTTGAATTCATTCTCATTAAGTCTCTGCCTTCAGTTTTAGATTCCTAAACATTCAAGGCTCTGCATGATCTGTTTCTTCCTCAGTTTTTCTCAGTATTGTCTAGCTAGATACCATAGTTGGAGGAAGGGAATTTTTTTTTTTTTTAAGATTCACTAAGTAACAACCTAGAAGTTCCATAAAAATTACTATAATCCACACTTTTGTAAGGAGGAAATTTTCTACCCTACACATTGAACAATTTCTCGGCTAAGGAAAAACAAAAGGATTGTTTTTGCTGTATCTTGGCTGGTAAGTAGGCTTAGAGAGGTTGCCTTTTTTCTTTCTCTCCCTGATCTGAGGTTTCGATTATAATAGGGTAAGGGCCTCCCTGCAACCATCACATTAATGCTGCAGCCATCACTTCAATGTTGCATGACTTTATCTCTCTGGGTTTGGATATTTTAGCAGCTTAATACCTCTAAAGACCATCAGATATGCAGCATCGTCAAAAAGGTAGGCGTGCCGCAGGTTTACCACATATCATAAGCAACTTAGAGTATGAATGTGCACACGTATGCGTGCATGTGTATGTGTGCACACTTGCATGTGTGTGTGTGTGTGTGTGCGCGCACACGCACGTGACAATACTCATTTCTGCTGGGAAGACCTCCATCCTCACTGCTCTCAACAGCCCAGTCTTGCCCATCAGGACCCTGGACCGCTTTCACCATAAGTAGATGTTTAGTTGGCTGTCTTCCCCACTAGGCTATGAGCATCCTGAGGGCAAGGCTTGCTTGTCATCCTCCTTCATCAAAAACATAATTAAAAAAAAAACTCAGTAAGTTATTGAGGGATGATGCAATCTCATCATAGACACTCCAGGGTGCCACAGTAAATGCTACTTCTTTAGGGGTTTTGAAATCAAAGCCGTCATAAAAATAACAGCATTCTTTTGTCTCTCCTTTTTCCCCTGCCTCCATTTAAAAAAAGAAAAATCACAGGAAATATAGAATTAGGACTGGAGACCCCTTCCTACCCATTGTCTCCCAACCCCCCCTGCTCCCATTATACCAGGAGTATCTGGTACCCATCCCTTCAAGGTCTCTGGAGACCTGGTAATACTGTATATACGGTTAGGCTCCTTGGAAATACGATGGAGTAAATTAAGGCAGAGATTTCAGCTTCTAACTATAAATGTCTTGACATATTTTCCTTACAGACAAACGCCTGGAAATAAAATAAACTGTATTTTAATGTTTATTTGTCTCAAATACAGCATTTTTTTCAATAGACAAATGCAAAGTTTTGAGTCCAGAAAAAAACAGGTTTAAATCACCATCCCAGCAAGCAGTTTTTAAAATAGTACACACAAGTGATCATTTCAAAGCAGTTTAATGCACTTAGCCAACAGGCATTAACAGTCTTTTCAGAATAACCTAACACCTTAAGCTTATTTTCTAGTCTTGGTTCAGATGAATTTTAACCTTTCTTAAAAAAAAAAAAAAAAAAAACTGACAGTACAGAGCACCCACTGATCTCTGTAATTTTAGTACATCCTGCATTTGCATTTTAAGGTTCGTCTATGGTGACCGGAAAAAACAATCCTGGACCTTCTTTCATGTGCAGGTTTCAAGACAATGGCGCACAGAGCATTTGGAGAAGTGTGGTTCTCCAGCTCCAGCAAGTTCCTGTGGAAAAGCAAGAGGCTGTGACTCAGCAAGTTCCCCTCACCAAGGAGGGTGGGAGAAAAGGAACGGGAGGCTTGACACAGAGTCAATAACACACTATTTACCTTGATTTTATTTTTAATGGGGTAGATTAAAAAACAGACGCAAATAGTCCATGTGATCAGAGACTCTGGGGCCAACAAGAGAACTTTGCCGTACACATCTCATCTACGCCAGAGCTGTCGGGGGAGGGTAGAGGCTCAGGAAGAAGAAAAGATTTATCCAGGGCCAGAGGCTCAAGCTTAGCATGGAAAGTGGTTTTGAGAAGAGCACAGGAAACCTACCCCTAAATTGAACCAACTGTGAGGGCCTGTGACGTCACACGAAGCACCCCATAGGGAAAGAAGGAGTCGCTACTGTTGGGCTGGCAGGAAGGGCTACCAAAGATGGCGAAAATTCCCGCCACAAGACCTGAACTCGGACAGGAGAACAAAGGACCAAGATGGCGAAAGTTCCCGCCACACCACCTGAGCTCGGACAGGAGAACAAAGGCCCAAGCAGGAACCTGAGACCCCCGCCCTGGGCTCCTGTGGACCAATGGGATCCCGATGAGCAGGAGGGATATCCAAATAAGGGAAACTTGCCAAAAGACCCCTGAGCTTTCCCCAAGACCCCTTAAAAGCCCCCTCCTCCCTGCCTTGGGCGCGACTTCCCCCACTCTGCTTTCCAGAGTTGCGGAACCTCGCCCGAGGGTGCCCACCTCCTCCCGGTGCAACTTTCTCGGCTCCCCTTCACCTGGGCCCTGAAACTTCACCGGAGAGAACCTTTAATAAACCTTGCCTTACACCCACTTTGCCTGGTGTTGTGTTTATCTCGCCGGAAAAACCTTACAGCTACCGAATACCACCCTAGCCTTGGCTAATTTACCTCCATGGTCCCATTCAGTGTTCAAGATGCACCTGATGTTTTTGGCTACTCTCGGTCTGCCCCCTTGGAAACGGAGTCTCAGAGACTCACCTTACATGTCCTGGATAGGGCAGGATTTCAACTCTCTCCCCACTCTGCTTTTTCACTCGACTCACTGTATCACTATGGGGTCCTTGTGCCCGGCTGGCTACCATGTAAGGAGGTTTTTCACAGAAGGCATAGCCCATCACTTCCAGTTTCCCAATCCTGGCAAAGGCAGGAGGAAATTCAGGGCTGGAGACCCTGGGGGCCCATCCTTTAAAAATGACTGCAGAAAGTTTCATGAACTATCTCGTGGACCTCACGGGTGAACAAATAAAGTGTCCCTGGGCAAGTTACATAACCCTGGCTTATGGTAATTTTGCATCTTAAAAAAAAAAAAAAAAAAAAAAAAGAAGCCATGAAAATCCATCCTTTGCTTCAGACACACTAAGCTAAAAATAGCTCAGTCAGCCAGTAACTGTGCGTAATTTTTCCTTTGTACATCTCCCCATTCACTGATTCCTTTCTCTCAACAGACAAATATGCTCCAAGACAGACTGCTAGTCCCCCCTCCACAAAGTGACCAGAGTGATCTTGCCCAAAAGCAGATCCAATTATTTCATACACATACACACACACACACACACACACCACCCAGGCAAAAATCTACCTTTATCAGTTCCCTTTGTTCAATACAGTGGAAGCTAAATGTTGATTTAATCCCTACCATGTATGAGGAGCTCATCTAAGCCCTTAAAGGCCTTATCTCATTACATTCTCCCAAAACAATCCTGTGAGGAGAGAACTACCGTTGTATCACTTTCCAAATGAGGAAACCAAGGCACAGAGAAATGAGTCATGTCAGGGCCCTGTTTGTACTGACCATGTTAAGTCCATTTGGATAGTCTCTGAAAGGTGAAGACCAAAGCTCCTGGCTTGGATTACCAAAGCCTCCACCGTCTGTCCCCCACTTCCTCTCCAGGCTTATCTCCTACCATTTTCACCAACCCCACCTGACACATATATAGGAATACTGAACATACTTCCAGACCCTCAGCCTTAGCCATGCCAAAATCCTCACCCTTCCTCAGAGTATCACCTTTCAAAGCTCAGTTTCTTTGCATGTGCCATTCTTTCCACCAAAAACCTCCTTCCCACCATCCTTCTTGGATTGGCAAATCCCCCCTCATCCCTGAAGACCTTCCTTCCTACAAATCCTTACTATGTTCTCACTAAGTTCCTGCACCACAAGGATGCCACCCTCTTCATCTCTAGACCAGTAAGCCCGCATAAGACAGACGCTCAAATCCACTAAACAGAGAAGCCATGATAATAATGGGTAAACCTTACAGGGGATAGGCACTATGCTAACTACTTTATAAGAATGATCCCACTCAGTCCTCATAAAAACCCAAAGCCATAGTTTCTATCATCATTCCTGCAGTACCCAGGAGGGCAACTGAGACACGGAGGGGTAAATTAATTCACTCAAGCTTGTAGAAATGGTAAGAAAAATACGTCTGCATGACTCCAGAAGTTAGTCATTTAATGTTAGTGCTGTGGTAGGGGACGATATTGCATACCACAATACTGTAATAGAAGCATATATGTATGAAGCTTATCTATAAAATGCATATTAAAATGCGTATTAAAACAGTGATAACTCAGAATCTGGTTACAAAATGGCTACCTCTGTGAAAGGTACCTTTAAAAAAAAGACCACTATTGGCCACAGAGAATGTAAATTGTCACGAAGGATACAAACATATATAAGATAGTGCCTGACCCCAAGGATCTCTTCGATCCAGTGGAGAAAATAAGATAACATTGCATACAACTCATGACATAGCTCACTGTTTGAGATTTCACTTTTCTCCTTGAATCGAATATATGTCCCTCAAACAGCGTCATAAATTAACTTGCTATATCCCAACCTACTGGTTCTAGATCAACACTAACTCTTAACATTAATTCAAGCTCCTTCTTTCCAGTATAAATTGTGCAAAATCTTTTGATTTATGGACCTTGCACAAGGTTGCATGCCAACTGTCTCTTGACTCAGAAATAATACAAGAGAAAGAAAAACAGGGGGGATAAAAGATCTCTCCTCAAATGGGAGGGGAAATCCTAAAAAGGAGACAGAGATCCCTGGGTAAATGTTTCTGCCTGGTATTAAATGCTAATGGTAATCATCGTAACAGTCACCATACCTAAATCCTTAGCACCAGCATCCCATCTTACCGGGAGCCAAGCTTGGTTATTAAAAATACTAATTCTTTGGGTTTCAATCATGGTACAAAGGAGCCAGATAATTTTTTAGATATTTATATCATGTTAATTTTTAAAACATAAGCATAAGTGTAAAGAATTCAGGCAACTCAAAATATATTTTTAAGAGGCTTAAGAGCACAGTGAAACAGTCATAATTTTAGTCAAGAGTTAGATTCAAAAGGGAGCTCAATATGCTCCTAGGCATGATTGATGTATATGCTTGTGTGTATTACATGTATCTATTAATACATTAACAGCAATTTTTTGCATAGCAGAATTAGAGAAAATTTGTATTGACCTCTTTGCATATTGTTGTATTTTATAAATACCCTATGTTGATAATGTACCATGTTTTTAAAATCATGAAAATTAAACAGATTTTAAAGCACTCGCAATTTAATTTTAAATAAAATTGGCAAAGAAAACCATCACACATTCTGAAACAGGGTAGGTTAGTGATGTGTTTTTCAACATCGGTGGCATGATGCTAAAGGCTGATACAATTTTAGGGCAATCAGAAAACTGGAAAAGGAGAAAGCGGTTCAAAACGTAGACTTTTTTGCAGGATCGAAGTACAAATTCGTGCTTGGTAAGTGTTTAATTTGGCCAGTCCCCGGTTATTACCAGGCAACTAGTGTTATGATCTACAAGACCTGAGACCATTTAGCAGCACTTCAGAGTCCAAAGAAGCCCCGCCTATGTCTGGTTTCCACAATTCCAAAATCAGGAGCATGGGCTAAATGATCTTCCGTGTCTACTCCAGCTCTGAAATTCTAGGAGTCAACTAATTTGAGAGTGGTAGGCTCTCCATCAAATGTTCTACAACAAAACCTTTCAAAGGCAGGAGATTCGCACTAACTACTTAATTTCAATTCAAGCAAGAAACTGCAGGGTAATCGTGGCTAAAATTATAACATGTAAGAGGACTTTGTGTGTGCACGTGTACTGTCCAACAGTCAACCTTGTTTATTCATTTAGATTTTGCCTGTCTACACAATTTTCAGTCTCAAGACAAACTTCCTGAGTCCTAAGAAATGACCCATATCAGAAAGCAAAATTTAACAAGCACGACCTTCTCCAAAAAAGAAATCATATATATAATATATATTTTTTATATATATAAATATATATATCTATATATCTATATATCTTTTTCTCCAAAAAAGAAATCATATATATATATAGATATATATGTATATCCATATATACATACATATCCATATATACATACATATCCATATATGGATATACATATATATCTATATATATATATGATTTCTCTTTGGAGAAAAAGATATATAGATATATAGATATATATTTATATATATAAAATTTTTAAAACATAATTTAATTTTTAAAACATAAGCATAAGTGTAAAGAATTATGTATGTATCCATATGTATATGGATATACATATATATCTATATATGATTTCTTTTTTGGAGAAAAAGATATATAGATATATAGATATATAGATATTTATATATATATGCAAACAACTTAATGTTTGAGCGATGCAAGATACTTGACTAGAAAGATTGATAAAAAATTATTTGTGTGCCGGGGCGCCTGGGTGGCTCAGTGGGTTAAAGCCTCCACCTTAGGCTCAGGTCATGATCCCAGGGTCCTGGGATGGACAGGCTCTCTGCTCAGTAGGGAGCCTGCTTCCCTTCCTCTCTCTGCCTACTTGTGATCTCCGTCTGTCAAATAAATACATAAAAATCTTTTAAAAAAAATTATTTGTGTGGCACTCTCAATAAAAATTGCAGGTGACCTGGTCAAGGGGACAAAGTATAAGAAGGTAGGTATAACTGAAAGAATTCAATAATGAAAAATCAAGGGAAGCTCTACCTTGAGACTAGCGGGACAGATCAGCACTTTAAAAGGTGCAGGTGCATCTCTAAGGAAAGCAGGAGGGGGCGGCTTTCCTACCCATCTCCCTGCTCCCTCTGGCCAGAAAGACACCACCTGGTGCCATTCAGCACACCACTGCTTTCACCCGCATGCATTTTCACTGTGTTAGGGAGTAAGCCACAAGGTGTCACAGTGGATCAATTGGCAAGGCTCTTATCAGTCCAGACACGCAGGTGGTGCTTCAGGCTTCCGACCAGTGCTGACACAGCTCCCCTGGAGAAGTCTGTACAGAGCTGCATTTTGAGAGGTGCACCTCTTTAGAAGAAATGGCCAGTCCAGGACAGCAGGTGCGGGCTCCTCAGCCCTCTCTGGGGCCCCCATTTAGGTGGCCCTGCAAAGGCACTGCTGAGACAAGGGAACATTCTAATATTCTATTGTATCCACTGAGTTCTTAGCAGAAGCGAGCCCGGAACACAGCTTTCTCCCAATGGAATGGAGCACATGTGTCCCACACATGTGGTCAATTCCTAATCCTTAACTATAGGTAAGTCTCAGAGATCATTATACCCTGGATTGGGGTGGGGGGGGCGAGGGTAAGAGCATGGCCACAAGAAGTCATATGATTATTATGTCAGTGCTACTATGTAACAGTGAGAGACCCTGATGGCGTTACCTTATCATGGCGTTACCAAAGCCATGAGTCTTAAAACATCATTGTAAATTTGGTTAATAAAATTGCATCATGCTAGTACAGCCGTGTAAAAAATATTTGCAGATACTTGCAGGAAACCAAACCATCTTATATTACTTACGTGACTTAATTTGCTGCTGGGATAGAGAATAGGGACTGCAAATCATCATCACTATCATCTTAGTTCCATTCCTTGAGCAATTACTATACACAGAAATCCCCACCCCCTTATCGTGGGAGACGCATTGCAAGACTCCCAGTGGATTCCTGAAATCGTGGAGAGTACCACACCCTGTATGTACTGTTTGCTCCTAGGATACACACCTATGATAAGTTGAAATTTATAAACTGGGCATAGTAAGAGATTCACAACAATTACTAACAATTAAATAATTATAACAATCTGCTGTGATCAAAGTTATGTGGATATGGTCTCCCTCTCTCAAAATACCAGGTTGTACTACTGTCACCCTCTTCCAGTGAAGATGTGAGATAGCAAAACGGCTACGTGAGGAGGCAAGGTGAGGTGAATGGTGTAGGCATCGCGAAACAGCGTTAGCCTGCTACCGACCTTCCGACAATATAGGAGAAGCGGGGTCCTCTGCTCCGGGGCCTCATTTGACTGCAGGGAACTGAAGCCGAGCAAAGCAAAACTCTGGATACGTGGAGGAGGGGGTCCTATACTGCACCAGGCATTTTACATCCAACAGCCAGTCACCTCCCGAGCAAGATAAGGAAAAAAACACTCAGAACGCCTCGGTGGCTCAGTTGGTTAAGCAACTGCCTTTGGTTCAGGTCATGATCCTGGAGTACTGGGATGGAGTTCCACATTGGGCTTTCTGCTCAGTGGGGTGTCTACTTCTCCTTCTGACCCTCCCCCCTTCTCATGGGCTCTCTCTCTCTCTCTGTCATTCTCTCTCTCTCAAATAAATAAAATATTTTTAAAAAGAGAGAGAGAGAGAGAAAACAAACACTCAGAAAAGTTAAGAAACTTCCCTAAGATCACACAGCAAGCAAGAGGCAAGCCCAGATTTGGATCCAGATCTTACTTGCTCTAAGTCCTACTTCCATTTAGATCTTTATATTCCAGGCACATCACTCTTTTCGCTCCAGAGGAGAAAAGCACTGGTGGAAACACTGTGCGCACATACGCAAACACATTCTGACTGGGGAGAGCACCTCTCTCTCTCCGTCTGCCTCTGTCTGTCTCTCCCTCACACATACACACACACACTACAGTCGGCAAACACCAGTTATTATAAACCACAACATCATACACTAATAGAACTTTCCATATTTTCTGTTGTGCAAATCACTTCAAATAAGCTAATTAATGGCCCTGAAAGCCCTTTCCCAAAGTGCAAAGTGCTCTAGGAAATGTAAGGTACGCTCGTGATTCATCTCATAATTCATGGCTGTGGGCCCCTAGGTAGATCCAAAGAGAGAGAAGTGGTAGATATATCAAATGAGAAAAAAACACTAGGATAAGTGTAAATATTTTTAATCAGAAGTCAGGAGACTCCCAGCAGATTCACACCACCCAGAAGGCAAAATTCTCAGGTCAACGCTTTCTTCTCAGAAGAAATTCCCTTTCTAGGCTTCTTTTCTCTGCAGGTCTGGCTGAGCATTCTATCAATGAACACTCACCGGGCTATTAGGATCACAGATTCTTTTCCAGCTGTAACTGTCAGTAAGATTCAAGGTAAATTTCAGTGTCGATGTGGATAGTACTGATACAGTGGAATTTCCTTTATTTAGCTGGTATATTTTGCATATCAACCATGTGCCCAGGAACACTAGGGGGACAACTACGAACAAGACTAAGAAGGCCTCTGCCTTCACACAGCTCATATTCTATGGAGGACAAGCAGATGCTCCAGAAATAAACTAGAAGCAAGAAAATATCAGCTTGCTATAATTTCTATGAAGAGAATTATCAGGACATGTGATCAAAAGAGAGGTCATTTTAATGGAGGTGATCCAGGAAAACTTCTCTGTGAAGAGGACATTCAGGCTGATCAGGAGAGGACCTACAAAGTGCTGGGACCATGTCTTTCATTGTCACTATCTTTGAGGCATTTAATTGATTACCTGCAAATAAAGCCAACACTGTGCCAAATTCTAAGTCCAATTAGATCTGCAAATACTTCTGTGGGTTATTATAGAGGACTCTGTATATCCATCCTACCACTGAGGGCAAAGGCATTGAGACTTGAAAGAGCTTGGAGAGATAACAGATCCAAAGATGCTTGTGACTGGAATCTGATGGACACGTGGTAGGAGATAAGACTGGACATCTGGAAGGAGCAGATCAATCCATTCTTATATCTAGAGCAAGGAGCTTATTCTAGGTGTAACGGAAAGCTCAAGAGTGATGTGATCGGATTTATGCTGCAAAAATATCACTTTGGCTGCCCTGGGGGAGTAGATTTAAAGGTGGTGAGAAGGAGCAGGGAGCACAATTAGCAAGCCATCTTAATCCTGAAAAGAGAGGATGGGGTTGCGACATCACCAGAACAGAGTAGATCCCTCTTCTTCAGAGAGGTCTGTCAAATCTCTAACACCGGGCCTTCTGTTTTCAGTTGGAAGACTAAAATTTCAAACTAGGTTAGTCAAAAGTGGTGGTAAAGTGAGGGCAAATCAGGGCTTCCAAAGGGGAGTGGGGGCCTTTACCGCACACCTGCTTTAGTGGGGGGGGGGGGGATCACTCAATGGGGGAGTGAGAAGCTGCAACCCCAGGGATGCCCAGGTATGGACTTGGTCTACACATCTCTGAGCTTTACTTTTCTTGTATCCGTTACAGGACAACCAGAATGCATGTGTCTCAGGCTTGGGGTAGATCAAATAAGGAAACCCATCTTCTCCTAATCTCATTATTTCTGACAATCAAAACACCATCTTCCCCAGAGCATACCTGAGAAGAGTCAAGCACTGGATGGACACCTAAATATTTTTAAGTAAAAAAATTAAACTTTTAGATGATTATGCATAATAATTCTCTTCAGAGAAGACCACTTCAATGAATACTGAAGACACTCGTTCTTCAATAGAGAGTGTCATTGTGGTTCTTTTCTCTCAGTAACCAGGGTATATTGTCCATCTCTGGCACCATCCGCTGGAATTGCACATGGTCTCTTTTGAAACCAGTCAGGAGTCTAAGAGACAAATAGTTAAATCAAGTTAGGTAGAGTTAGGTAGATGAGGTCATGTTTCCAGTCACTGCCAAAGTCAACCTGTCCTAGGGACAAAAAATGAATTTGTTCACCAAATAAATTTCTACAGGTGAAACTAGAATCCTAGCTGGTATTTCCTATCTCAAGAGAGGTGCTACAGCAGAGAGGTTAACAGCACAACCTCTAAAATTCAACTAGCATCTGTGTGATCTTGGACAATTTACTTAACCCTTTGTTTCCTCAGGAAAAACACAGTTAGTTGTACCTATCTCCTGAGGTGATTGTGAGGATTACATGCGCTGACCTACAACAGGCACTCAACACCACACTCAGCACATAGTGAGCACCCTGTAGATGGTAGCTATTTCCACCCTGACCATCTTTCTTAAGGGCATATCCCCTTTAGCACGTGGACACACCCACAATCTACCCCATATTAATCTAGCATGGCCCCTCACGGTAAATTTGTATGTATTCCTTCATCATCAAATTGTAAGCTTCTAGGGGACAGAAAGTGTTTTAATCATCTCTATATTTCCAGACCCTGGGATTGTCATTGTTGAAATATGGCAACTCTTGAAGAAATCACTAAATTTTGTTTTAAGTATTAATAGTTCCCTGTGTCCAGATGCATACTCCTACAATTTAAGCTTTTTTAAAAAAAGCTAGGCTTGAACTGATGAAAGAAAGAAAGAAACAAAGAAAGAAAGAGAGAGAAAGGGAGAGAGAGAGAGAGAGAGAGAGCGGGAGGAAGGAAGAGATAGGGAGGAAGAGAGGGAGAGAGAAAGGGAGAAAGAGAGAGAAAGAACAATATCTTTGTCAGAAAATGACAAAGGTCTATGTAATATCTACGTCGTCAGTTGAACATTCCTTAAAGCTGTTTTCTGACACTTCAAAAAAGAGATTGTTTTCTGAGATCAATTGTATTTTGAGACCCACCAACCAAACCCAAATAAGTTTATGAATCTTGTTTTTGACAATGGATAAAGTTGGATGTTTAGAGTTGTTTGTTTTATGTTTTGTTTGCTTGTTCAGAAAGGAGGTGCTCTGTGTTCCTCATGAAAAATGAGTTACTGTGGACAAATGTAATAAAAGGAGATTTATAGCCCTGTTCTCCATACAATTTAAATTAATTTCTTTCTGAAACCCAAACAAAAAGCTAAATGCATAACAAATGCATATGGGTTTTAAATCCTATATCATAATTTACACACCAAAAAGGAAGAAATTTAAATGTGCATTGATTTTTAGACTGATAAGAATCAGTGTTGACTGTGAGTTGAGAGATTTTTTTTTTTCTTCTTGGCCTCCTCCTAATAGTTAGTTTGCAGCAATTTTTAATTAAAAACAGTTCCCATAGTAAGAACATGGGGGAAAAAAGACGTCAGGAAAATAAAATCGGTACGAGAGTCCTGCAATTTGTTTTCTGAGGTCATGTAGAGATTTTGAAAAATAAGAGAGTTTGGAAGTTCTCATTTTTAGAACTGCACTTTTGGTTTCATTTAACATTTTCAAAACAGCTTTCCTTACCACTACCAACGCCCCCTCCCCCCACTCCTCACAACCCCCTTCGGAAAAACTTGGAAAGTTCTCTGTTTAAACACTGAAAATCATTCATAAGACGCAGAGTAACAGCAGCATTTTTCTTTCTAAATTTCTAGGAAAAAAAAATCCAAGTTATCACAAAACATTTCTGATGTTTTTCCACCTATCCAAAATACCTAATCTCATTTTAACTAGACTCCGTCTGAACATCATGGATACTAAGCTACCCCATGAATAAACATGATGTTACAACGTGAAACCCGGTGACTGAAGTATATAAAAATGTAACTGAAAGAGAAGAATGAGAGCCCCCCACCCCCTCCCACGCCCTCCCCAGGGAGCTGCAGAGTTGAGCAAGGAGGGGTGCAGGCAGCAGATTTAAATTTCAAGGTCTTCAAACATTTTTCGCGTTCATATTAAATCCTGTAAAACCAAAAACTGTAATTCTAATAAAAACCTTGTGTGTGTGGCTTCCAATTGTAATCACAGTTTTCTCTTTTGGAGTGGGATGTGTAATGTTGATAAAAGAAGAAAAAAAAAACCCTCGAAACAGAAGAAATACATAATGGAACCCACACTTTCCTGGAGTTTGTGGTGTTTTATTAAAATTAGAGTATTGCGAACAGGAAAAATACATATATACTTAAAAACAGCTTTGTTGCAATGGAGACATGTTGGGTCATTTGAGGAAAAAGAAAGGTACAGAAAAGTTAAGCTACAAGAATAAAGATTTTTGTAACTTGATAAACTTTCTTAAATCCTATAGTAATGCAACAGTGAAATCCTCTCACTAAAAATGAAGGTCACTATGATGTGTCCCATATTTTACCTATTTTTTTCATTTCACAGACCTCAGGAAATGAAAAAAAAATACTATTTACTGTTAACTAATTACTGAAGCTTTTTAAAGAGCAAATTCTGATATCCGTAGACCACGTTTTCATAGGCTATCTGCACTCTGCGTGATATGCTAAACTCTCTAACTGTGCAGTTGTGTGCTTCCCAGATACATTTGGGACAGCAAGACCACTCAAATACAAATATTTTGGAAGATGTCGGGTAAATCATGGTAGCATACACAACGGAAAATGCCACCCCCTTCCTCCTGCCTGGGAATTACAGTGACCAATAGTGACGCAAACCTCAGAGTTTCTCTTAATTTCATTTAAAAGGTTGAGGGGGGAGGACACCCACACATTTCTTTATGGAATTCCACTGAGATTCTATGTTGCAAATAAATTGTATTTCCCAGAACAGCCAATAGCATTTAAAACATATTTTTTGTTGTTTCTGTTCGCTTTGTTATACAATTCATGTTCCTTTAAAAAGGTCCTGTAATCTCTAAGACACTTGCTTTCCTTTGCCACAGAGATTTGGGACACAAATCACCTCACGGATAAATTAATGGTGGAGAAGGTGGGGATGAGCACTTTTAGGAAAACAAGAGGCTGATGCCCAAAGCAGCTTCGGGGCACATCAGGGCCCTAGAGGCACTGGGATTGTGTTAATTCCAGCGACATAGTTCTCGAACTCTCTCTCCTCTTCCATCTACGGGTTCACTGATTGGCAAGTTAACAATTGTTTACTGAGTACCTACTTTGTCCCAGAACTGAGAGCTCCAAGCGTTACTTTAAACAAGACTGGCAAGGTCTCTGCCTTCAGCTTTTTCTCCACTTTGACTTCACTGTTTCAGTACTACTTGTGAGTTCAAATTGAACACCATTAAGCACAGAAGTGATGTCTGTGCTCCTCGTGCTGGTTCATAATACTTTCTCGTATGAAAGAAAACCAAACCCAGGACGTTTGCAGCATCTGAAATTTTTAAGACTCTTAGGAGTCTCGTGAGGTAATTTTCAGATGAGGAACCATGATCTATGCCAAATAGTTTCAGGAAGTGACAGAAACAAGAAAGGAACAAGATTAACTCCCAATCCAATGCTCTTTAAATTCTTACCACCCAGCTTCTGAAGGACTTTGATTTAGGTGGAAGAAATGCAGCAATCGCAGGAGAACATCCCTGGGATCATCTATAGGAGAATAGGTAAGCCCCACGGTTCTTGACCAGGTTCTTTCCTTTCCATAAATAAGGAGGTTTCTAGGAAATTTCTATGAACTTGACTACAATTTATTCATCAACACCGATCTACAACAATTTCTTTCTAGCCAAGTCTATGTTCAAATAGAAACGGGGACTTCCCAGTATTACCCAAATTGTGCATGCGCGCGCGTGTGTGTGTGTGTGTGTGTGTGTGTGTGTTATTAGGAATCAATGAAATAATACAATGTAGTACAGGATCAGGAACCAGAAGACAGGAGAAAGAAGTGAGTGTCTCTTCCCCAAATGACTGAACACCTTGGTTAAGTTGCAAAAGTCACTCAACAATCTATTTGGTTTCGTGTGTGAATAACCTCTTAACTCCTTCCTGACTATTATTATATTTTGTTTCAACCATCTCTAAAACTCAGAACAACTTTATCGTCAATAACCATCATGGAAGGCACAATATAACTTCTTCATAAGAAGTGTTTTGTCTAAATATTTTATTTTTCAACTACAGACTATGATCAAAATTTAATATTCAATATTAATATTTAAATATCATAAGAGAAATTATTTTATTCTCTCCTCTGTTTCACAAGAAATGAAAACAAATTTATGGCCTTTGGGTTCATGACATCATTTACTGCTTGGCAAAGAGAAAAGAAGTGTCAGGGCAATTATTTGGATAATTGTAAAAAAAGATCTAATTAAGGAGGGGGAAAGGTTCGGGGTTGGCTCTAGAACATACCAGAAAACACTTCACGGTGATTTTTTTGTCACGGTCAGAGAGGTTTTAAAAAATCTTTAAGATTTGTCAGAGCAAGCTTTTCTCTCTAGTTTCTTGAGCTAGGAAGCTGTTTGGGCTTTTTTCTTTTCTTTTTTTTTTTCCTACTCAGAGAAAAATCTTGAAAAGTAATACCCCATAATCCAAAAGGTAGGAGTTCCTGAGTTCAGCTCTCACAAAAGATAATGTGGCTTTTTTAAGGAAACATACTAGGAATAGGGGACTTTTCAAAGGTTTTCTCTCAAATGGGAAACAAATGTGGGACCTTTTCTGCATCTGCAGATTTTCATGAGGGCCAGGACAGGGAAGTGCCCACATCATCTCTCTCTGAACAGGCCAAGTGATAATTTAGGAGCACAGGGGGAACACAGATAGGAGGGAAATCTGCCTGTTCTCCTGACCAAAGAGGATGGCAGAAAAACCTCATTCCACAACTTCCCAGAAACTTTCTAAAACGTAAGCTGGACGCGGGTTATTTTTAAATCCTGTTGCTGTTCAAGAACTGAGCCCTAATGGCCCTTGTTCTCTTGTTTTCAACCAAGTATATTTTTAAGACCTTCTTTAACCCCAGATTTGTATTGCAATGACTGTGTGTCTAAACTACAAGACATTTTCTATCCTCTGAATTCTGATAAGCAGGCTATGACAACCAACAGTTTCTGCAAGAATTGAAGAATCCCACAGATAGCTTCAAAAAACTGAATGAAATATACAAACTGTAACATACACAACAACAACACACAAAAGTATCATTTACTGCCAACAGGTCACCATCCTAAGCAAAACAGGGTTTACACTTCTGTAAAAGCTACTGGCTTCTGGGGAAGCAACAGGATCATCGATTATATTTAACTTCTATGATGTATTAACATATAAAGAAAATAGCAGTCCTAAAGGCACAACCCAGTTTAAAAAATAATAATAATAATAATCAGCCCTTG
This sequence comes from Mustela nivalis, assembly GCF_964662115.1. Taxonomy (NCBI): domain Eukaryota; kingdom Metazoa; phylum Chordata; class Mammalia; order Carnivora; family Mustelidae; genus Mustela; species Mustela nivalis. The sequence goes on along the minus strand of NC_139023.1, from coordinate 54,997,116 downwards.
TCCAGCAGTTAACCAATCAGAAAGCAGGTCACATCTTGTTAGCTGTATTAAATACATTAGGCATCATGAATTCTCCATGGCTCTGTTGACAATTTAAGCAAGTGTGTTTTATTTTATCATACAACACTAATTGAGTCTTTTCTAGAGCTGAGAGTCAGTCTGCAATCTAAAATTCCAACAAAGCTATTCCCTTAAAGCTCTTTGCCATCAGCCCTCTGGGTATTTGCACTCTGGCAGAGAAGACGGGAGTCCCAGCGATTCCTACTTCCTAAAGTGACTTTGGTGCACCTATAACAAACTTCTTCTCAGAACACTTCAACACAAAGCCCCAACTTGCAAGCAAATGAACAGCCCAGCAGCAGGACCCGCCAGCCTAGCTAGCACAGAGAAAAAGTCAACTGGCATTAAATATTTAAATTGCAGGAGGCAGTCTGGAGTTTTGCATTTACAAAGTTCTGAAAGTCCTGTTCTCTGCTCCCAGAGTTACTGGCCGAGAAGGCAGAGGCTCATTCCCTCTTTCAGGCACAAGATTACAAATATGCAAAACTCGAACTGACTTGAATGCAGAGCCAGCTCCCGGTGGAAGGTAGAGCTCCTTGGGAGACACTCCCATCAGCGATAACAGAAAGTCGAGAACCCCCTTGCCCCAAGCAACTGGTTTCTGAATTTAACATGGAAATACACAAACAATGTGTCCCTCCAGGGCTAGTTCTGAAAAGTGTAGGGGGTTACCCTTCTGCCCCCTCCACCTCGATTTTGATGACTTTGAAAAGCAAATGCAGGTCAAAGCAGACTTCCTGGGGCGGGGGGGATTTGTTAAAAATTTATTTTGCCAGATGCAAATGATTCCCCAAATCCCTGGGAATTATATCTCACGAAACACCAACGGGAACGACTCAGAGCCTGCAAGCCCCAGAGTTCGGGAAGAACAGCCTATCTGGAGACCAGGCAGGCGAATCAAGTGCTGGGTTGTCTATTTCAAGATTCCGGCAGAAACTGTCCCCAGCTCCAAGAGTTGCTGTGCCTGGAAACCCAGCGTTCAAACTAGTGGATTCATCCTGGCGCTCATTTCCACGTACGTGGTAGTATCTAGTGGGACACTTCCCACAGAATTCAGCCAGCAACCCAGGAAAAGCCCATGCCCAGTTTAAAAAAAAAAAAAAAAAAAAAAAGACGCAAACACACACCCAAGGTTGAAGTACTTACCTCTGTGCGAGACTGCAGTCTCTTGTTCATCTCATAGATTCGGTACTCTGGCTGTACCATGTATGGTGTATGTCTCCTATAAAATGGGCCGAAAGGAGAAGAATAGAAGGGGTCATGTGGTGTGCTGGACATCTTGCCTGCTTGTCGAAAATCAAGCTAAACAGAGTATCAGTAACGTCCATGCAGAGCACATGGGCTGTGTTCCTCACAGTACAAAGTAGACGCACGCACACGCTCACACACACACACACACAGAGGCAGGCAGGCAGGCAGGCTGAACACACTGGCTGGGAACTGCTGTTGGAGCCCTCTATAGCGGGAGAGGAGAGGGAGAGAGAGAGGAGGGAGGGAGGGAGGGAGGGAGCTCGGGAAAGGAGGGAGAGGGAGAGAGCAGGAGCTTCAGAGAGGAAGGGAGGTTGGGAGGGAGGGAAGGAGGGAGGGAGGAAGAGAATGAGAGAGAGAGAGAGAGAGAGAGAAGCTGGATAGCTTTAGGCACCACTGCTTGTTTTTAAAGAAGCAGTTTGTGGAGAGGTCATTTCCTGTCCACACTGTAGACTAGTTCAAAAATATAATTCTCCTCACAGTCTGACAGAAGTCTAAGGTTTGGTTTTAATTTTTTTTCTCCAGCCAGGACCCTTCACAGCCTGATTTCTAAGCTTGTTAGCATCTAGGTGGTTTAACCGCGGTTAGCATCTAGGTGGTTTAACCCCTGACAGACACACTGTTGTAGTGGATCAGAAATGTGATTACTACCAAATACAGAAACACTGCACGGGGTCCCTGGTATTAGAGCTGGTGATTCACTCGCATGCCAAGGTTTCCCTCTGCACTCATCTCCCTATATAGTTTTGGTTTTCCTTGCTGGTGTTCCAAAGGCTTGTTACAGCCTTTGCATTTCACCCACTCCTCACCCCCTGCACCCCCACTATCAATCCTGTTCCCAGCCCCCCTCCTTATTCTCCCAAGGCTTCACTCTAGCAGGTTTAAGGGGGCCTGGGTTCAGGTTACAGAGGGTTTTCAGGTAAAAACAATCATTCAGAATGTGGAATCCCTAAGATCTATCCATGGAGCAAGGGTTGTTTTTTGGGTTGTTTTGTTTGTTTGTTTGTTTTGTTTGTTTTTCCCCTTCTTGAAAAGAAAAAAAAAATACAAACAAACAAAAAAAAAAACCCAAAAAACAAAAAACCTACTCCCAAAGCCACCCTCCAAATAAGATAGGAAAAGCAAGAAGGAAAAAACTCCCCCAAAAAATGACCATGGAAAATTTGGTTGAGTAGGAAATTACTGATAATTGAATGGCTCATCCCCAAATAATACGTCCAACTCTGATGCAGGCAAGGCCTTTATTTTCCAAGATTGGTCAAGAACATAAATCTTTTCGCAACTGAGGTATATGATAACTGGAAGAAAATCTGCACAGCTCAGGGAAGGGTAAGGCTCTCTACGGAGAATTAAATGATCTATATGACAATCAAATTCCACTGGAACCAATGATAACCAGACATATACCCTTAAACAAAGCCCAGACACAAAAAATGTAAATGTATTGAGCTAATACCTAGTGAGGTCTGTGGTATTAAGAAAAGAAAGCAGAGACCACCAAAAAGGGTGATGTATGCAAGACCTGAATGTAAATGCATGCAAATGAGACATTTCTTCTTTTTAATAAGCAGATTAATTAACTTTCTGCCCCAATCATGGCTTGGGGTAACTCCAAGTCACTAGCCAACGGGGGATAAGGTATTGCTAATTCTGTAATTTACACTCTTAAGAATACTCAGGGGTAGAAATACCCCCAAATTGTTGTCTTGCTCAGTCCCTTCCCGTGATTGTCTGAAATGTTTGCAGAGTCCACCCCAAACTTCCAGTGCAACCCAACACAGTAATGTCCCTTGCCAGGATGAGATTAGGGGAGGCCTTACACTAAGGTTGCTTGGAACTTGTTTGAGAAGACCCCAGGGCAGGCCAGCATGCTTGGTTTCAGGTTTCATTACAAATCCAAAAGCTGGACTAAATTTGCTGCAAGGTTTGTCAAAACACACAACCTTCTAAAGACAGGATTTCAAACAAATTTGGCTTGATTTATGTTTTGGAATGATGGCCACTGCAAAATCTAACAGCTTCTTGCGTGTACATCCTAAACTAAAGAATTTCCAAGAGTTTAGTGCCTGCCTGAGTTTGTGTTTACGTGGCTGGTTTCGGAAGAAGCAAAGTCACACCTCACAGGCACGTACAGCCCTATATTGATCAAAAAAAGGGAAAAACTTGAAAATCCATTTAGGGAACTCCTTTCTAATAAGGTTAAATTTTACTCTCATTAATTCTTGCAGACAATTCCAAGTTATAATTGGAACTACTGCTTCCTGTTAATATCTAAAGACTCCAAATTCAGAAGTATCTGAAAGTTTATCATGCTTGAGCCACATAGGTTTTCATCTCTACTACTTCAGGAGTCTCCAAACTGGTCTCCCCGTTCAGATCCACCATCTTATACTTCGTCTTTATTATAATCAGAATGTTGATTGCAGAAAAGAAAAGCTGATCTTGCCCCACATTTTCCCTTCAGTGTTTCCCTGCCCCAGGAAGACAATGTCCATGCTCCTTGGCATGACAGACAGAGCTCCTTAAGACCTATGCTCATGCGGGCCCTCCCTGTCTCTCTGTCTCTATCACACATATACATACACACACCTCATTTATTTGTTTGTTACACTTGGTCTTCCTAAAGTTACAATCTTGTTTCATGCATGCACACCTTCCCACTTTCATCCTTTGTCTCCCTGCAAACTCTTACTCATCTTTCTGTCCAGTTAAATTGTCTCCTCTCCTATGAATATTTTCATTATTCCTTCATTAATGCATTTATTCCAGTTAGTGTATCCACAGCAGAAGGGGGCACGGACCATAGCACTGACCAGAACACTTTGCAACCCCTGGTTCTGCCACTTCTCTGCCCTATAAACTTGAGCCAGTGACTTCATCTCTCTGTGATCCTGTCACCCCATTTTTAAACTGGAGACAGAGAAAGTGACAATACATAAGATCATTGCAAAGGATTAGATGAAATAAGGCACTACAATGTATTAGAATCCACATGTATAAATTCTCAAAAAATATTATTCTTATTAGGTACCTATTACATGCTTAAGCACTAGGGAACATTAGGAGGTCAAGGCAGATAGCAGGTATGCTTCCTGCCTTCCTTTCCCTTGTAGTCCACTCAGGGTAAGAGGAGAGACAGTGTAGGAGAACAAAAAGACTTCGGGAACATGATTTCGAACTGTAGTGTGTGCTGTGAAGGAAATACAATAGTTCCCCCTTATCCAAAGCCCCCCAGGGGATGCTTAAAACCGCCATTTGTACCCAAGGGTATGTATACTATGTTTTTTCCTCTACGCACATCTCTGATAGAGTTTAATTCAACAGTTAGGCACAGTAAAAGATGAACAACAATAACTAATAATAAAATAGAACAATTATAACACTATGCTGTAATAGAAGTTATGTGACTATAGTCTCTCTCTCTCTCAGAATCTTACTGTACTGTATTCTTACTTACTTACTTACTGTACTGCATCACCCCTCTTATCATGATGTGGGATGATAGAACGCCTGCGTGTTGAGAGGAAAGGAGGTGAATGACATAGGTATTGTGACGTAGTGCTGGCCTGCCACGGACGTTCTGATCATTTCATCAGGAGGAGCATCTACTCACAGCTCACAGCTGACCGCTAGTCATTGAAGCTGCAGAAAGCAAAACCATGAAGAAGGGGGGTGGCAGGGACTGCTGTAAATAAAAGCAAGAGATGGAAAATGATGTCCCCATTTGGGTCAACACTGTGTCTTCTGTATTCTTCCACTGGAGAATTTACATGTGAATGTATTAATTGCTATCATTTATTAAGTTCTTACTTATGTGGGAGGCTCTGGGCTGAGTGGTTTACACAAATATTCTTTACTGATCTTGCAATAAAGTTATGAGATCAATTCGACCACACTCTCCATTTTACAGATATGGAGACTGGGGCTTCGAGAGGTTATGAACCTTCTTCAAGGTTATAAAACTAGTAAGTGATAGGGACAAGACTCTTCTGCATTTCGCTGCTGGAAGCCCAGGTCCATCTTCAGCATAGGGCATCTCTGCTCTTTGACCCAAGTGGCTGGTGTGGTCCTGAGTCCAGTAGGTACTCAAACCATACACACCTAACTTAATGGAAGAAAAGACAAAAGGATGTAATGTCTCCCATTACCTAGATTTTATTCTTTGTCCTGCTTAATTTCAGCATCTGTTGTCCCCCTCCCCCACTTCTATCCATTCTCCCTGAATCCTTGTCAAGCTACTCCTACTTTTCTGTCCCAAGTTTTCCAGAACATATTCCCAAAATTGCCCAGTTAAGTCTTTAATGCTTTGCACAATTAGGTCACCTGGCTGGTTTTACCAGTTCCCTGTTTCTGGAGGGACCCGCTAAGACTCACTTCACTCTGTCCCAGGGCTGAGCATGATAAGTGAGAGAAATGATGTACTCATTTTAAGGCTGCAAATCAACTCCTTTGGGAAACCATAGGGAAATCCAATAAGCAGCGTTTGTCTACCATAGAAGAATGAACAAAGCTAACCCCTGGTGAGACACTTGTACCACCCTCAAAGACTGAGCCATGAGTTCACATATAATTTTGCATGTTGAGATTGAATAAGCTCTAAAAGTCCTCACACAGACGTTCAAAGTGACTGAAAAGCTGGCCTATATCCACATTAGGTCTAAACCACAGAGTGTTTTGTTTTCCTTTAATTTGAAATACTTGCCAACAGTGTACAAAAATAAAGAAGTTCCTCTAAAATCCAGATTATCATCTTGTCTTGAAAAATCATAAGGTCTGGCAAACCTTGGTCCCATCCCCACCTGAATGGTGGCATGTGGGGGGTGCTGATGGCTAGTGCTTAGGTCCCCACCACGAGATGGCCCTCTCTAGCCAATGTCCTTAACTACCATTTACCTGCCTGACCCCTTTAGGGAATCTATGCAATTGCACAATCTCCAATTCCTCTACCAGCTCTGCTTGCTTCAGAAAGCTAGTTTTCTTACCACTCTTCTGTTTCCCTCCTGGACTTCCTTCCTCATCCATTTCTGTGACCCCTGTCTTCTTCTTTCTGCCCCTTCATTCCATAAGCATTCAGCAAACATACCCCTGCAAACTACAGCTGAGATGTGACCGGGAGATAAAAATAAACAAAGATATAGAAGGTGTGGTCTAATTTCAGGTGACTTCCAGATACACGGACATGTGTTTCCTTCATGCACAGAGAGTACACATTCATCCCTTACACTGTATGAAGCACCGTGCCAGGTACTGAGCAGAAAACTCCAGGAACAAAACAAAAATAAACGCAGAACCAATCCCCAGTCCCAGGGTCTTTACAATAGAGAAGGAGTCTTAAAGAATCTTTTAGAGGATGAACTTTGGACGCTCACAGACTTGGCTTGAATCTTGAATTTTGCATATCGCTGTGTGACCTTCGGCCCTTAACATCTCTGTGTCTCAGTTTTCTATTTTGTGTGAAATGAGGCTGATAGCCATCCTCTGGTTCTTCTGAGAATTAAGTAAGTTAATACATCTCAATTGACTCGAAGAGTGTTTGGCATTTAATAAGTGTTCACAATACTGTTATTATCCGAAGAGGTGACAGGGATTCCCCCATCTCAGAAATAAATGTAGAGTGACACTGTGAAGTCTAACGGACAGGCTGGCATAGGGATTAGGGAATTAACAGTAGAGGTATGGAAGAAAATTTAAAAAAAACCTAAGGCATACTATGGCAGACATCTTCAAACTTATAAATGAAATGCTAATCTACAAAGAGCCTCTAAGGAAGGAGGCATTCATTGAAACAGGTGAAATCAAGGAAGGCTTCACAGAGGCGTTGGCACTTGTGCTTGACCTCAACAGATTTGTCATAGAGATAGACATGAAAGTCTGAGAAAGGTCATGCCAAGCTGAGAGGACGCTATGGAAATGAACATGTTTGATGTCAAGCAAAGTCAAGAAACTTGGTGAAAGTAGAAACAGTAAATAAGCTGTTGGAGTCCAATTCTCAAATACCATTTTAAGGAAAGTGAAATTTATTGCATGGGCACCAGGGAGTCAGAAAATGACAAGATAAGTGCTTTGTTTGAGCAAGATGACTTGCAGACATGAGGAGGACAGATTGGACTCAGACAGACCCAAGGACTGAACTCTGCTTTGGGAAGTTGATTTCACTCAATGGCATCCCTAGTGTACCTTTGCTCAGAAACTTCTCTCTGGAACATCTGAAACAGAAGACCCAGAACAGAGACTGAAAAACTTGTTGCTCTTGGCTTTCATCTAGAATGAAAATGACTGAAGACTTTGTGGGATTCCTAAAGGCCATCTTCTCCGCGGTACCAGAGGCCATTGCTCAGGCATTTCAGACTTACAAACAGAGTCAGTCTGTGGTTGAGGAGGACATTGCTGACTGTGCCAAAGAGCTTGAAAATCTGTTTCTACCCTGCAGTTTTGAAGACGTATTGGGTTTCCCTTCTTGTGGTGTTCACTGTCATTCTCTAATGTCCTTCTGACGAAACCAAATCTAATAAGTAATTGTAATGACTAAGGAAGCCCGAAGCCACTGAAAACAACTCATTTCTCAAGTATCAACAGTAAAACCCAACCCACAGCATGGACCACCCAATATTTATGTCATTACTCCTGAAGTATTTGCTGAGGGCCCACTGTGTGCTGGACCCTCCTTCCTCAGACTGTGTACGAGCTGGCCCTCTCCTCGCCTTCCGGCCACATCCACACCTCTGTTTCTTCCCATGACTCTCCTTCTGCTTCATTCCCAGTACACACCAAGCTCATTCCTCTAGATTCTAGAAACCCTCCTCTCTTTGTCCCGGGCATGAATATCTCTCCTTAGCTCTCAGACTCAGCTCAAGATACTACTACCTTTTTGGAATGGTCATCCAAAATCAAATGACCTAACAGCTGATCCCGGTTTCTCACTTTCTATCACTGAAGTCTGTTGGTTTGGTCTCTGCCCCTGATCACTATTTGTAACCGTGTCTGCATTTGTTATTTGCTTGTTATGTTGCCTGTGCTCACTACGAGTTTGTGAATTCTATGAGTGCAAATGATGTGTTGGTTTTATCCACCTGTTTATTCTCACAATGTAACATGCTGCTTGGCACTGTGGGTGCTCAGTATGTTTTAGTAAACTAAATGGATGAAAACTTATCAGAATGAATCCCAGGAGAGCTGTCCTAGTCTTTTTCATCCCCTAATTCCAGGCCAGCCCCTCCATTTAGTAAGGATGTATACAATTCTTATTCATTCATTTATTCATTTATTCATTCAGAAAGCATGCATTGGGTATTTACTACAAGTCTGGTAACGTGGTAAGTACTCGGCAAAAAAAAAAAAAAAGGAAATATTTATACCTTCAGAGACCCCTTTCCCAGGATCCTGTCACCTATCAGGCCCTTTGTTGTCATGAATTGTTCAGTATCCAAAAGATCTCAGAGCTGCTATTGAGATGCGCAAGCTACAGGAGACCATGTGGTCAAGCATCAAAGACATTGCCCTCAGGATCCAGTGTTGTTTCTTTCCCATTGGATGAACTGGATTCCACACAATCACTGTATGACTGAAGTTAGCTTTCATTTCTTTATTGGTAAAATGGAGGTAATAGTATTAATTTCATAGGGCCATTATGGGACTCAAGGAAGAACACTTAGTAACAATAACTAATCCCTTATATAGCTGTTATGAAATGTCAGGCATTGTTCTAAGCACTTTATAAATATTAATTCATTTAATCCTTATAGCAATCCCGTAAGATAAAGATGAATCTGTTCCTATTTTATAGATGAGGAAGAGAGGGAGTGAGTAACTTGCCCACAGTTACTCAGCTGGTAATTGATGGCGTGGGCTCTGAACCTAGGCAGTATGACGTCCCCCTGTTGATTCTGTCAACCAGTTTGGTCCACAGCCCTTGTCCAGATCCACATTAGGTTGTGAGCTTCTTAAAAAGAGAAGAACTAGTATATGGCGTGGCCTCATGGATATGCAACACATATTGTCATGAAGAAACAAAAGTATAAATGAGACAATACAGTGTATCATTTGGAACTCTTTTTGTTTACAAGTAAAAAAGTATCATAAGCAAAGAAGAAAAAAAAAAGTGAATTTTTTGCTTATGTCATTGAAAAAGTTAGAAGTATCTGAGTTCAGTTACAATAGGATCTAGGGGCCCAAAGTAAGCCCTACAAGCTTTCCTCACTCACAGACAGGCTTTGTCCATATGTGACCACAGACAGGGCTGAACTTTGATCCGTCCAAATTAGCCCAGTCAGAACAGAAGTTTCCTCTATAAGAGATTCAGTAAAAATGCACGGTTGGGCACCTGGGTGGCTCAGTCGGTTAAGCATCTGCCTTTGGCTCAGGTCACAATCCCACATTGCACTCCTTGCTTAGCGGTGAGCGTGCTTCTCTATCTTACTCTCTCTTTCTCTCTGGCTCTCCCTCTCTCTCAAATAAATAAAAATATTTTTTTAGAAAATGCCAGTGTTGACTCTCATTGCCTGGTTTAGACATAAATATCCACATCTAAATCAATCGTTGTGGCCAAGAAAGTGGCCAGTCCTGTCACATGTTCTCCTTTCCAGCCTGAGCCAGAGTTCATCCTTCTAAATCTAGGCGCCTGGGTACCTGGGTGGCTCAGTGGGTAAGCAGGTTATGATCTCAGGATCCTGGGATTGAGTCCCACATTGGGCTCTCTGCTCAGCAGGAGGCCTGCTTCTCCCCCATCTCTCTCTGTCTCTGTGCTTACTTGTGACCTCTTTCTGTCAAATAAATAAATAAAATCTTAAAAAAAAAATAAATCTAGGTGTCTGACCAAATGATAGGGTCCTAAGCAGAAGGAAGGTGTAGTGGGTTGAACTGTGTCCACCCAAAATATACGTTCAAGTTCTAATCCTTCATACCTGTGAATATGACCTTATTTGTAAATGAGGTCTTCATGGGTGTTGTGAAGTTAAAATAAGTAAAACTTATAGGACTAGTTAGGCTAGACCTAAATCCAATGACTGGAGACACGGAGGCACAGAAAGGAAAGACAGCCATGTGAAGAGGGAGGCAAAACCTGGTTTGATGCCCTGATCAGCCAAGGAGCACCAAGGACTGCCAGAAACCACCAGAAGCTACGAGGCAAGGAAGGATTCTTTGCCAAAGCCTTCAGAGGGAACATGGTCCTGCCTCTAGGATTCTGAAAGAATGCATTGCTGATGATTTAAGCCACCCAGTATGTGGTATAGTGGCCCTGGAAATTTAATAGACAGGAAATGGGTCTGGTGCGCAAAGCCTTTGATATCCAAGCGCAAAGATGCCTGCTTACCTCATGAGCTGGAAGGGAATGCAAGGAGAGATCCTGTATGTTATCTCTTCCTGTACTAATAAGACTAATAATAATAATAATAATAATAGCATCGTTTACTGATTGCCTGTTAATTGCCATGCAAATGCAGACTTCAGTGCTTTACATAAAATTATATCTTTCACAATGTCCCTGCTGAGTTAGATATCTTTCCCTCTCTGCATGAAGAAGCTACCTTACACAGAATATGGTCGTCCTTCTCAAATTATGGGTAAGATCGCTGAAGGCTGGTTCTATATCTTACTAATCTTTATGTGGCACCCTTTCCCCAAATCATACACGCAAGTGCACCTGTATTACACCACCAAACACACTGTGTTTGCAAGAAACGAAATGGGTGGCCAATATTTCACAAAGGAATAAATGGCAACCTATGCCAGCTAAATCTCTAACCGTTGCAGATTTTTTTCTATCAGACTGAAAACTGTGATCTGTGATATCCCCCTTTTTCTCCTGCTCTGTTTTATCCCACCTTACTGCTCCTGCTGCCTGCCTCCCAGCCCAACCTGCCAGAACTAGCCTCCCTCAGCCATCGCAGGCCCCTGCCTCCTGCCTCCCTCTCCTTCCCTTGGAGCTTCACGGACCTTCCCTGTGCAGACTGGCTGCAGACCTCAGGACTCCAGCAGACACGCCGAAAGCTGGAGGAAAGACGGTGTGGCTGCACAAAGTCTCCTAAGCCTGCCAAGGATGATCTTCGATGGTACAACTTGGACCTGGACAATCATTTGTGAACAAAGGAGGCCAGACGCCTGAGCCTGCTCGGAATTGACTTCTGTGTCCCTCTATTATTGAAACTGACATCGGATGTGCGTGCGTGTATTTCTTTCATAAAAGCCCTATCCTAATCCAAGATCAAACAATTTATTTTGGAAAATAACTGCACATAATGGTACATTTTCTAGAACTGACCAGGTTCCCCCTGTCATTTGCCATCAGCTTTGAAGTATTTAATAGCTAAGGTAACTTGAAGAAACTCCTATGTTCCTGAAAACTGCTCTTAGTGTCCCTACTATTTGCTGGGGACTTATCATTTACCCACTGCTTTATCAGTCCACTTTTTGCTTTTATCTACTTATTTCCCAAGTGGATTGTCATTACCTCATTCTCTGCACATCGTTTCTAAGATCTGAGGAGGATTTCCTTACGTGAATAGACCTTAACTGATCTGAATGTCCCCTAGAGTTCATATTTGCATTATTTCCAATTTTTCTCTAATACAACAATTCTTGAATGAGTATATCATATCTTTTCCCCCAGCATCACTGAGGTATAATTGACCAATAAAAGTATCTACTTAAGGTGTAGATTTGTATCTACTTAAAGTATCTACTTTAAGGTGTATGATTTGATATATATACACACTGTGAAGTATTTCCCACAATCAAGCTAAGGAACACATCCATCACCTCCCAGGGTTACTCTTTGTGGGTGGTGATCCATATCTTTTTGTGCATCTACATTTATCACAACAAAAAAACCAAAAGTAAAGTCACCTAAAGGCAAAGGGTATGTGCCAAGTAAAGCTTTGGTTGTACATGTTGCCAAAAGGCTCTATAAATGAGTTGAATGGACCAGGTCCACATACAATTTTGACGTAGTTCTTCTGTTGGGCAGCATGATTCACCCTCATGAAAGAAGTTTTACCTAATACTTCATGATATGAAGGAAAAGGTGAAATGCGACCGATTTTCTCCATGCATACACTCGAAGAGGACCCAGCAGCTCACCTCTGGGAGCATATGTGCAGGGCCCCAGCTGTGATGCCTCCACTAGGAGCTGGTGCAAGGGCAACTGTTGTGTGGTGTGTAGTTTGGAGGTTGATAGATCCCTGGCTATTTTCTGCTTTTTAACAGTTATAGAAAAACAATGACTTGATAGACATCTTTCAGGTCTGGATGGAAATGTCACTTTCTTAAGGGGTCTTCCCCAACTCCCCAGTCTACATTTCAACTTTTTCTTTGACTCATTAACTAGCCCAAAATGTCCTGAGTCATCTGAAGAGAAACTAGCTCCCACGTGGTCTCTTGTACTTAGCACATCGTGACATGCTAAGTCTGGATACATCTATGGATATGTACCAATCATTTCAAAACATATGTTGTGAGACATTTTATCAGTTACAACCTAATTTCAAAATGGGTCAATATTTTATATACACAATGTCCTGTATGCTCAGTTCAGTTGAATAAACATTTGGTGGCATCGTGATATATCATGTACTAGGCAAGAGTTGGGAATGTGATGATTAATTTCATGTATCAACCTGATTGGCTAAGAGGATGTTCAGACATTTGGTCAGACATTATTCTGGTTGTGTCTGTGAAGGTGTTTCTAGATGCCATTAACACTTGAATTGGTAGATTGAGTAGAACAGATCGCCCTCTCCAGTGACCCTCCCCAATGTAGATGGGCCTCATCCAATCAGTTGAAGGTTTAAAAAGAAAAAACCTGATACTCCCACAAGTAAAGAAGAATTTTTCCTGCCTTTGAATTAAAACTGAATTGGCTCTTCTTAGGTCTCAAGACAGGATTCAGACTGGACCTGAAACAATGGCTTTCTGTGTCTCCAGTTTGCTGACTGACCCGTAGATCTTGGGATCTGTCAGGCTTACAATCACATGAGGCCTATTCCTTATAATAAGTCCCTTATAGAGTTAGAGACAGAGATGGAAATAAACATCCGATGGGTTCTGTTTCTCTGGAGAATGCGACTAAGACAGATTTTGAAACTGAGAGTGGTTCTAGAGGAACAGTTTTGAGGATACATTCCTGAAGTGTGGTTTCTGGAATAGGCTCTCTAATCCAATCAGATTTAAAGACGCTAATGACTCTACTTAGGGTAGTAAAGATTGCTGACGGTCAAAGGCATAATCTTAGAGACATACACAATATGTCAATATGTCAATATGACAGTCAAAGGCATAAATAGAGACACAATATCACCAATGGGTATTCCCAATAACCCACTTAAAGGAAACAACAATCTGAGTGACTGTGTATATGACACTATTAAACACTTCCATCAAACTAACAAATATAATGGGATTGACGGGTTGTTCCCAATGTCCCTGAACAAAGTGGGGAACGAAAGGGAGAAACTCCGGGATTCAAATTCTCAGCTCCAGCACTGAATAAATGACCTGAAATCTTCTGTGTGTTCATAGCATGTCTATTATTAAAGTAGGGAAACTGGGAAGGAATGGAATCCTGAAAGTTGAAATGGGGATATGTGTGAGAACTCCGGTGAGGCGGGGACAATGAGCCCCTGAATTCTGAATGAGTCTTCTTTATTAGTGAAATAGATCTTCGTACTCCAGAGGTGAGCTGCTTCTCCACTGTCTAAGGGGATGAACCCTTGTCATCTGAGGAAACAGCAATGACCTCCCCTGAGACAGTTGTTATGCAAGCCAATACTGATTCTCCCCCAGAACTAACCCCTACTCACTACCCGTCTTTGTTTCTAAACCTGTAACTAGACTCGAGTCCCAGAAGGCCCTTAAAGGTGAGGTACGAAGTGTGACCTATGGGGACATGCACTCAACTGCGGAAGAACTGCTTGAGTTTTCCAACTTATACTGGGAGAAATCTGGGAACATGTTAGGAATAGATATTAAGGGTATGGGATAGTGGTGGAAGGAACAGAAAGTTGGGTCAGAACAAACTGGGCTCACTAAGAAGAGACTCTGCATTTAATGCTGCAGCTTAAGGAGTTAGAAAAGACTTTAACTGTTTGGTTTCTTGGCTGAGACATGGAGCAAAAGGGAATCCACAGTGAGGGAGGTGGAGATGCTGGGCCAGCTTGTTCATTGTAGATGGAGGGATTTGAAGGCTTACAGAGAGACTGGGAGTGGACTTGCCATTTAAGACCTACTCCCCAACACTTCAGGGGACAGGGGTCCATAAGACACCTTTCACAATGATGAAGTAAACCTAGGAGTGGAACATCAGTGACCTTGCAGAGCTCTGTGATCACTACTCTCCCTAGTTCTGACCTCACAGTGGGTGAGGCCAGTCACTAAATCGAGAAACCTAAATTCAGTGGGAACAACTGGATCCCAGGATGACACGGGCCAAACAGAGGCGCTCAGTTACCAAAGAGAAGGTGGATGTGGTTACCATAATGAAAAGCAGCGTCAAATCAGGAGCTGGTCACATATGACTATGTGAGTTATAGTTTGACTCACAGAGAGCTACAGCATTGACTAGTTGACCATGGTATTCCTGAAAGTGAAATAAATGGTAAGTCTACTAAATTCTTTCTGGATCTGTATAAGCAGACAAGTTCTAGGTTAAGTGAAGAAGAGTATAACTTGAATCTTAAAAACAGAAAGTCATGGCTCCTCAATCAATTCTCAGACTTGAGCCACTTTACAGACTCAAAATACCTTAAGTGAGAGGGAGGTTGGGTCCCTTTGAAGAAGCATCGTGATACACTGCCAAAAATTATACTGTTTATTTTTCTCTCAGCTTTCTTCTAAATATGGCCTTCTATCTATAACGTGCATTGGGGAAAAGAAAATAATCAGACCTTTAGAGGACTATTGGACCTCAGCTCTGAACTGACACTGATTCTAGGAAACCCAAAACGTCACTGTGGCTCACCACTCAGAGCACCACTGGTCCATTATACTGATAACACTGGTCCATTATACTGATAACACTATGTTGATTGGTCCTAGTGAATAACACGTCACACTGACTCTAGACTTACTGGTTAAAACATTTTCACATGGTATGCCTGGGTGGCTCAGTCAGTTGTCTGTCTTCAGCTCAGGTCATGATCCCAGGATCCTGGGATCGAGTCCAGCATCAGGTTCCATGCTCAGTGGGGATCCTGCTTCCCCCTCTGCCTGCTGCTCCCCTGCTTGTGCTCTCTCTCTGACAAATAAGTAAAATGTAAAAATCTATTTTAAAAAAGTAAATAAATAAACATTTTCATGTAAGACAGGAAATAAATCCAACAAAAATTCAAAGACCTTTCACAGTGAGATTTCTAGGGATTCAGTGGTATAGGACTTTTAGAGATAAATTGTTACATCTGCTACAAAAAGAGGCATGGTGCCTAGTGGGGTGTTTGGATTTTGGAGGCAACCTATTCTTTATTAAGGTGTGTGACTCAAAAAGTTGATAGTTTGGACTAGGTCCCAGAACAAAGAGCGCTCTCCACAGGTCCAGGCTGCCAGGCAAGCTGCTCTGTCACTTGGGGCATGTAATCCGGCAGATCCAGTGCTCCGAGAGGCAGTGGCAGACAGGAATGCAGTATGGAGTCTTTGATGGGTTCTTAGTGGTGAGTCATCACACAAGACTTAGGATGTTCCAGCAATGCCTTGCCATCTTCTGGGAATAACTACTCTCCTTTTGCAAAACAGCTCTTGAGCTGCTATAGGACCTTAGTAGAAACTAAATGATTAACCAGGGGCTACCAAGTTTTCCACTGTGACCTGAGCTACCTATCATCAACTGGGTGTTACTTGACCCACCACGCCATAAAACTGGGCATGCACAGCAGCACTCCATCATCAGGTGGAAGCATGAAAGTTGTGTAACATTCGAACCCAAGAGAGTGGAATGTGCAAAGTCATAGAAGAATAGATCAGCAGTATGTGACTAGAAACTCCAAATTCTAGGCGCACCTAGATGGCTCAGTTGTTAACAACTGCTCAGGTGATGATCCCAGTATCTGGGGATCAGGTCCTCCATCAGGCTTCCTGCTCAGGAGGGAGCCTACTTCTCCCTCTCCAACTCCCCATGCTTGTGTCCCCTCTCTTGCTGTGTCTTTCTCTGTCAAATAAATAAATAAAATCTTTGAGGGGGGAAAAAAAAGAAAGAAAGAAAGAAAGAAAGAAAGAAAGAAAGAAAGAAAGAAAGAAAGAAAGAAAGAAAGAAAGAGAGAAACTCCAAGTCCAGAAGAATTATCCAAGCGTAGCCACATCAAAGACTATCCACCTACACTTTCTGGTATGAAATAACAGAAAGGGTATGAAAATGATGTTGTTTTAAGTTAAGAAAAAAATTTTAGGTTGCTTTAAGGATGATAGATGATTCAGTTTGATGATCCAGGCCATGATCAGATGCTTGCCATGGTTGGAAGCAGGCACTAAGTATTGAGAGGGACACAAAATACATGCCCTCAAAGTGCTTCCCAAATAATGTGTGTACCTAGGATACGATTCTCAGTGAGGAATGCTGAGTGGTCAGGATAAAAGCTGAGGACATTGGGAGTGCACAGTCATTCATTCCAATCTCTGGGAACTAGGAAATCTTCCCACAACAGTGAACATGACTCCATGGGTCATTTCTTCTTGGGATCACTATACCACACTCTTTTATTGACTCGTTTCTTCTGAAATACCAACGCCCTTTCCCTGAGAGAGCTACACAAGAACAAGTCAAGAGTTGCAAAGACGAATTAAGTGAGAGATCACTGTAAGCAGTAAAATAGAAAAATCCCCCAGATATACCATATATTTTTTATATCATATTTAAATAAAACTGAAGGAGCAATCTATTTGCTAAGTTGTAAAGTGGTTTTCCATTTATAATTATAGTAATAATCATTATAGAAAGTTTTAAAAATTAAAAGACAATTAAGAGGAAATTCTGTCACCCAGGAAAACAATCACTAACATTTTGGCATATTTCTTCTTAGTTTATGCATACATAAACTATTTTGAAATAAGATTGTGATAAGACTACATTTAATATTTTGTATCTTTTTAACATTATATATATGTATATAAAACCTTTTTTTTCTTATCATTAATCTTAAAAACATAATTTTAAATAACTGCATGATATTTTAGTTTGTGGGGATACCACAACTAATATAAACATTTTCCTCTTGTTGGATTTTTAGGAAATTTCCCATTTTTCACTCTTTTGAAAAGTACCATGATGAATATTCATCTGAAGTTTCTAGCACTATTTCTTAATACCTCCTTTAGAGATACCTTAGGCTAGGTTTTCTGAAAGGCAGACACAAGACAGGATTAGAAATGCAAGAGAGTGCAAGAAATTAAAAATAGAGCCTCCCTATGATCCTGCAAATGCACTACTGGGTATTTACCCCAAAGATACGGATGTAGTGAAAAGAAGGGCCATCTGTACCCTAATGTTCATAGCAGCAATGGCCACGGTTGCCAAACTGTGGAAAGAACCAAGATGCCCTTCAACGGACGAATGGATAAAGAAGATATGGTCCGGGACGCCTGAGTGGCTCTGCCATCAGCTCAGGTCGTGATCCCAGGGTCCTGGGATCAAGCCCCACATGGAGCCCTGCATCAGCTCTCTGCTAAGCAGGGAGCCTGCTTCCCTTCTTCTCTCTCTGCCTGCCTCTCTGCCTACTTGTGATCTCTGTCAAATAAATAAATAAAATCTTCTTTAAAAAATTTAAAAAAAAAAGAAGATATGGTCCATATATACAATGGAATATTATGCCTCCATCAGAAAGGATGAATACCCAACTTTTGTATAAACATGGATGGGACTGGAAGAGATGCTGAGTGAAATAAGTCAAGCAGAGAGAGTCAATTATCATATTGTTTCACTTACTCATGGAGCATAAGGGATAACATGGAGGACATTAGGAGAAGGAAAGGAAAAGTGAATTGAGAGAAATCGGAGGGGGCAGATGAACCATGAGAGACGGGACTCTGAGAAATAATCTAGGGGTTTTGGAGGGGAGGGGAGTGGGGGGGTTGGGTGAGCCTGGTGGTGGGTATTAAGGAGGGCACGTATTGCATGGAGCACTGGGTGTGGTGCATAAACAATGAATCTTGGAACACTGGAAAAATAAAATAAAATAAAATTTTAAAAAAGAAAGAAATGGAAGAGATTTATTAGGGGAAGTGCCTGAGGGAAATGGGAAGGGAGCTGGGGCAGCTGGCAGAGTTGTGCGTTCCTGATGCAGATCTAACCCCAGGAAAGAGAAGGGAAGGGAAGAAAGATGGGTCGAAGAGTCTTAAGCAGACTTGCAGTTCTAAGAAAATGTCAGAAGTTTAATGGGGAGTACTAAAACCAAAGTTACCCATCAGAAGAGTCCTGCATTTTCTTGCAGGAGTCCTGCCTACGTATCCCTGCTGAGTCCAGCCATTGGAGGCATCAGCCCAGGGTACAAGTGGTCTCAGCTGGGCGGCAATGGTGGATTTCAGAGAGCAGCAGCTGGGATGTCTGTCAATTATGCTCCTGGCATTAGGAGACCCGAGAGACTCACTTTTGTGACTACCATGGGAGAGATTCCCATGAATGGGATTCTAAGTTCTAAAGGCAGAACCAATTTTAAGGCTTTTGAAAAATACTCGAAACTCTTTCCTATTTGATAAATATTCTGACAATTATGAGTACGATTATTTTTTTCTATTTAAAAAAAATCCAGTATTTCTCAGGGACTCCTCTTTTCATGGCTGGGTTCTTGACAGTCCTATGCAAATTTTTGCAGTCCTCTTCTGATCATGCTCTCCACTCATAAGCACCTCATTTCATAATCTATTCTATACCCTACTGTCTGAATAATTTTACTAAAGCTGGTTTCTGACCTACCACTTCTCTGTTAATCTTCTAAGGGTTAAAGAAACAAACTCACTATGGAATTTCCACAATATAGTATAGCCAGATTCTCTCCAAATATTGCTAATTATTGAATGTATTTGTTTCCTAGGGATGCATACTATATGTGCATGCATATATATATAAAAATATATAAAAATTATATTTATAGTACATAGACACACACACACACACACACAGTTCTGGAGGCTAGAAATCCAAAAGTAAGGCATAGACAAAGTTGGCTTTGGAGCAGTGGTCTGAAGGAGAATCTGTCTTCCTCTCTCTCCTAGTTTCTGTAGCCCCAGGCATTGTTTGGCTTATAAATACACCTTTCCAATCTTTGTCTTCAAACAGTGTTCTCCTCTTTTGTCTGTTTTTGTGTGGCTGTTTTCTTACGAAGGCACCAGTCTCAATGGATTAGGGACTCTCCCTACTCCAGTATAACGTCATTTTAATTTAGCTAATTATATCTGCAAGACAATATTTTCAAGGTCACATTCTAAGGTACTAGGGGTTAGGACTTCAACTTGTCTTTCTCAGGGGGGCACACAATTCAGCCTCTATAATATTAGGATCTTCTAGAAAGTTTCCCCAGTGAGCAGTAAGAAGGATTATCACATAGGTTTTAAGTGAACCTCAATGTATTCCATTGAATGGGTTTTTATTTCATTTTAAGATTGCGTCCTCCTTATCTTTTCAGTATTGAGATGTTCTTTATTTTAGTAAACAATAGCAACAGTAAATAATACAGGATTTTTTTTTTTAAGATTTTATTTATTTATTTGACAGGCAGAGATCACAAGTAGGCAGACAGGCAGGCAGAGAGAGAGGGAGGGAAGCAGGCTCCCTGCTGAGCAGAGAGCCCAATGCAGGACTCGATCCCAGGATCCTGAGACCATGACCTGAGCAGAAGGTAGAGGCTTAACCCACTGAGTCGCCCAGGTTCCCCTAATACAGAATTTTTAAAGGAAAAACTGAAAAGTTAGCAACTTTTGGAAACATTTTTGAAATTTTACTTATTCAAAAAAAAAAAAAAAAAGAAAGAAGAAAGAAAGAAAAAAAAGAAAAAGAAAAAACAAAGGGGCTCCAAAATCTTTTGCTTATACATCCTAACTAGGAAAAAGAATTGGATGATGACTACAAAAAAAGTCTTTTAATTTTTTTATTTTTTATTTGTTTCTAAATGCTAACTATTCCTAGCATAGGAGTTTTAAAAGATTAAATAAAAATGAAACAAATAACACTATGAATGATAATTTGGGAGAAATCTTACTAAAGTTATTATAGATAAATGCTTTTGATAACAATATGTTTTGGTGGGGCACCTGGGTGGCTCAGTGGGTTAGACCTCTGCCTTGGGCTCAGATCACGGTCTCAGGGTCCTGGGATCAAGTCCCGCATCGGGCTCTCTGCTCAGTGGGGAGCCTGAGTGATCTTCTCTCTCTGCCTGTCTTTCTGCCTATTTGTGATCTCTCTCTCTGTCAAATAAATAAAATCTTCAGAAAAAAAATACGTTTTGGTGAATCATAGTTTAACACAGGGATATAGTATTTAAAAACTAGGTTTTAAGTACAATTTACTTATATACTTGATTATCATAGTTGTCAAGACTAAAAAATTTCCTTGGAAAAGCTCATACATGCACTATGTACTCAAGAAGAAGTTTATGGTTATTGATAATGGACATTAAAGTTCATATTTTAAATAGCTTTCTTGATAACATCAAATTGGAATTAGGCAGATTAGTTTTATTATTTTTAAAACTTATATATGTATCTTGATTAATAGACCCAACAAAAGCAATGGTGAAAATCAATTAAATATTAATAAACCTAACTTCCTCTCTTATATTTTGATAAAATTAGAAAATCACCATTAGGCAAATACCACAACAATTACTGTTGCAGGAAGGGGCTAGTGCTGCATGCTAATCTTAATGGGCAAAGGTAGGATAAGAATATAATATATGCATAGTTTCAAAGTCTCTCCCATCATAAACTTTTAAAAATTTATTTATTTATTTATTTTTAAAATTTTTTAATTTTTTATTTTTTATAAACATATAATATATTTTTATCCCCAGGGGCACAGGTCTGTGAATCGCCCGGTTTACACACTTCACAGCACTCACCAAAGCACATACCCTCCCCAATGTCCATAACCCCACCCCCCTTCTCCCAACCCCCTCCCCCCAGCAACCCTCAGTTTGTTTTGTGAGATTAAGAGTTACTTATGGTTTGTCTCCCTCCCAATCCCATCTTGTTTCATTTATTCTTCTCCTACCTCCTTAAGCCCCCATGTTGCATCACCACTTCCTCATATCAGGGAGATCATATGATAATTGTCTTTCTCCACTTGACTTATTTCGCTAAGCATGATACCCTCTAGTTCCATCCACGTCATCGCAAATGGCAAGATTTCGTTTCTTTTGATGGCTGCATAGTATTCCATTGTGTATATATACCACATCTTCTTTATCCATTCATCTGTTGATGGACATCTAGGTTCTTTCCATAGTTTGGCTATTGTGGACATTGCTGCTATAAACATTCGGGTGCACGTGCCCCTTCGGCTCACTACGTTTGTATCTTTAGGGTTAATACACAGTAGTGCTATTGCTGGGTCATAGGGTAGTTCTATTTTCAACATTTTGAGGAACCTCCAAGTTGTTTTCCAGAGAGCCATCATAAACTTTTTAATTGCTGGGGAAAAAATTAATAACTCGGTTATCTTGGTAGTTCAGTTGGTTAAGCTTCTGCCTTTGGCTCAGGTAATGATCTCAGGGTCCTGAGATCAAGCCCCATGTCAGGCTCTCCTCTCAGCGGGGTGTCTGCTTCTCCTTCTTACTCTCCTTCTGTGCTTCCCCCTACTCCCCTCTCTCAAATAAATAAATAAGTCTTCAAAAAAATTAATAACTCTACAGTGGACCTGGCAGATGCCATCTCAACCAGGCGATCAAAGTTAGCATTACCAGTAATAAGACATGTTGGCATCAAGTATATACAATATACTTATATGTACTGAATATAATGTGCTGGAAAGAGCACTTCACTTCTGTGAAGTTCTTACCAAAAACTTATGACCTCGGTCAAATCACAAGAAAATATCAGACAAACCCAGACAGAGGGGCATTCTACAAAATAAGTGACAGGTAGCCGTCAGAGATGGAAAACAAAGACCGAGAAATTCTTATAGCTTGGACAAGACCAAGTAAGTATGGCAATTAAATCAACATAGAATTCTAAATTGGATCCAGGACCAGAAAGAGGATGTTAGTATAAAAATCAAAATTTTAAATTCAGTCTTTGAATTAGTTGATAGTACTGTATCAGTATTCGTTTCCCAGCTTTGATCACTGTAATATGATTATGTAAGATACGGTAGCAAATGAAACTAGATGAGACACATAGAAGACCTTTCTGAACTATCTTTGCAACTTTTCTGTAACTGTAAATTTTTTTTCTAAATAAAAATAATTATATATACTAGTAGAATTTGTAATATGATTTTCCCATGCCTGGTGAGTCCTTTTGCCCAGTCCATGTTAGAGACCTTGCTCTGTAGAGTCCTCAAATTGTACCTTCCGCTCCAAACTCTGCTTCCTCTTCCTCTATTTTTGCTTAAGCTCTTCTCATCAACAGAAAATCACTCTGCATTTATCTGAGGCCCTACTATGTGTTCATGCAAGCAACATCTGTGGTTGTTGAATTCAACACTATCATTACCAACATACGTCTCATTCTAGGTTGGCCAAACATCCTTCTAAAATGCTCTCTCAGGGTCACCTGGGTGGCTCAGTGGGTTAAGCCTCTGCCTTTGGCTCAGGTCATGATCTCAGGGTCCTGGAATCGAGTCCCGCATCGGGTTCTCTGCTCAGCAGGGAGCCTGCTTCCCTCTCTCTCTCTCTCTCTGCCTGCCTCTCCATCTACTTGTGATTTCTCTCTGTCAAATAAATAAATAAAATCTAAAAAAAAAAAAATAAAATAATAAAAATAAATAAATAAAATGCTCTCTCAGATGTGTGATGATTCCAAATTGATCTGGCCAAAACCCAAATTAGGAAAACAGGTACTATAGACTTTTGTTCCTTTTATAGTTGAAAAAACAAATTCTAAGATTTTAAATATGTCTGTTGTAGACTAAAGGAACATTTGCTCTTGCCCTTCTCTTTAGCCACATTCCTAAATTTAGTACTTACAAGAACATCTTCCTTTGATGAATTCATTATGTCCCCCAAGCTGAAGAGTCTACCTGAGCTTTCGGTACTGACGTCTGCAGGGTAGACGGGGTTGAATGCGTTCTCACCCAAGGACATGCTCTACAAGTAGGTTGTTGTGATCATTAATTTCATGTGTCCGTTTGACTGGGCCATGGAATACTCAGATATTTGGTCAAACATTATTCTGGGTGTTTCTGCAAGGATGTGTTTGGGTGAGAATATCATTAAGTCGGTGCACTTTGAGTAAAGCAGATTGTCTTCCACTAGGTGGGTGGGTCTCAGCCAATCAGTTGAAGGCCTTCCTTTAGGTGGGTGGGTCTCAGCCAATCAGTTGAAGGCCTAAATAGAACAAAACTCTGACCTCTCCCAAGTAAGAGAAAATTCTCCAACAGTTTTCCTTCAGAATTCATATGAAACATCAGTTCTTCTTGCCTGACAGAGCTGTAAATATATTAGTCAGTGTTCTCTGGAAAAGCAGAATCAATGGGATCTATATCTATATCTACATCTATACATCTCTTATTGATTGTTTCTGAAAAACCCTAACTAATACAGTTGTTCTTTGGTGTTTTTGATGTAAGTGCGTTCTCTTATCACTTCTCTTGTTCCCCAAAGTCATCTAGGGGAGAAGTCAAAAGGCAGCATAGTTGGGGTATTTTCCAGTCTGATTATAACTATCGTACAGTATATTGATTAACTTTGACGCTTCTTTTTGAAAATGCAAAATGCCTTTCAGCATGCAAGGAAGTGCCTGGAATATTGATGAAAGTACTTTAAATACAAACTCCTCTTGGTCTATCAGAAATATATAGACCCTCTACACACTGACCACTAGCAATGTTTAATAAAAGTATACTCATGTCTTTGTTTTATTTAAGAAGAAAACTTGTGGTCTTCATTGACTTTTGCTGTTCCAGGATGTATATGAGACCACCTGTCTCTCAGTTACTGAGTAACTTTAATTTTGCCTTTGGAGTATTTATTATAACTATATACTTCCTAAGACAAGTTAGAATTTCAATATCCCTTTTAGTCACCACGTAAATGGCAACAGTGTTGTCTTAGAATTCTACAGTGTGTCAGCTTCAGCAGTCAATGTAGTCAGTGACCCAGATCTTAGATCATGTTCCCTTGTGAGGAATATGTTCTTCTGAGCCTAAAATGTTGAAGATGGTTCTCTTTTGCCATTAAAATCTTCGTATCAGTTCCTTCATTTCACCTTCTGCTATGTTAAAATCTGAGACATAATCCTAATTATTTTGCTATATGTGAATTTTGATGCATGAGTTTCAGTAGTTTTAAAACTGAGCTTGTCAACTACTAGAACCTAATTTGATTACACATTTTTCTTTCCACTGCATTTCCTGTAAGAAAATTGGGTCCATCCATTTTTGCTATTTATAAGATTCTGCTTAAGGTAATGGTGAAATTGGATGATGACCCAAGATCCAGGGTGTGGTGGAGTTTTGGAAGATGGTGGTTGTGGTAGTGGCCTGAAGGTTCATGCTTTGGAAGGTGGTGACTCAAGGGGAAGGGGATGGTGGTCTTACAGGGTGGTGTCAGTGTATATAGTTAATAAACAGGAAGCGACCCACCCACTCCCATATCTGGAATATGATTGCCTATTTAGAATTAAATAATGAAAACATAATCCAAAAGATTGGTTGAGCATATATCAGGAAAAACTGTCAGTCAAAAAGGGGTATTGGCGAAAGCCACCATTTTGCAGTGTTTGCCATGGGCTGGCACTGTGTCGCGCATTGTGTGTGTTCTCATTTAGTCCTATGACAATCTTAGAAAGTGAGCACTGTTACTCCATCATTCCCTTTTAGAGATGAGGGATGTAAGTCTCAGATTGGTTGTCACTCGCCCAAGATCACAGAGTTAGTGGGAGACTGAGCCACGGTGAGAATTCACTTATGTTATTCCGACACCCACTCTCTGAAGCACCATGCTGAGTGGCACCTGCGACCAAGAGAGCCACTAAGACAAACGTTGGTTGTGCCCATTCGAGAACTGCCAGGAGAGAAGCATCTCCCCCTGCAAAGCCCCATCCCACCACCAAATTCACTGGGACCTGGCAACTATCTCAAGTGAATATCAGAGCTGGATGCCATTAAGCATTTTTATCTCTTTTACTTATGCTCTGTTCACTAAGCGTGTGGCTGGGAAAGGTTTGACTTCCAGTTATGTTTTATTAGAGGAAAGATGGACCAGGACATAACTGCCTGTGGGTGGGGGGGTGGGGGTTGGGGTGGGTTCTTGCTGTAATCTGGTATAAGGCTATCCTGGCTTATAGATGCCAGGCTTTCTAGAGATGACAAAGTAGTTCAGCCTCTATCATTCCATTGCCTTGGAGCTCTGATAAAACATCAAACTCCCAAACTTGCTGCACTAGGGCCATACCTCCTGGAAAAGTCACCAGAGTCCCTGCCACTTTGTGATGTTTGCATGACCACCCAGGAACCAGCCAGCTGGTCAATCCAGAGGATGCCTCTTTCTTTAGTTGCTACTGAAAATAATCTTAGAAATGTATCTATAAAAATCTATTTAACACCCAGCTTATTATTTTTTTTTTAATTAGACAAAGCTCCTGTGTTCTTCCCTTAATTATACAGACTCTGCTCTCCTCCTGGACATTTCCTTCTCTTTAAGCAGGTAATGTCCTAACTGAAGGTGAGTTCCCTTGTGGGAGGATGTGAACTGGGGAGTTTGAGGGATGACTGCCCCATCTCCCCCCTGTCTCCCTCTAGTGGCAGCTTCTGGGATGGCAGGTACACAGATTTAAATTATAAATCACAATATCCTTGTAAATCAATACCTGTGTAAATCACAGGTGCTCTTGTTTAAAATCTTCCAGTGTCTCCCCATCACTTAGAATAAACCCTTCTTTTTTTTTTCTTTTTAAAACCAAGCTCTACAAGGCCAAGCAGCACCTGGAAGCTGCTTACCTCAACCGCCTTCTCCTTCTTCCTTAGAATACTACCACCTTCATTCTAACTTCAAATATTCCCAAATATTCCCTTTCCAGAGTTTTCTTCTCCCACATTCTTTACACTTAGCTTCTACTCATCACTCAGGTGTCTGCTTAAATACCACCTCTTCAGAGAAGTCTCCCCTGACTGCCTCAGCTAAGGAAACCCTCTTTATTCATCGCATTTGCCCTGTTTTATTAGTTCTTCAGGGCACTCATCACTACATTACATTTTCGTGTTCATCTTCCTATTAAGTTGTTTCTTTTGCAATTTAAATGACAGCTCTATGCCAGGACACTGCTTGTATTGTTTAGTTCTGCATTCCTTCCAAGTGCTTGAAGTCCTGTGGAACAATGGATAGAGAGGGGCTCCGTGTGCTTTTATTAATGAATCGATCCTGCCATTCTCCGACCCAACATCCATGGCAGATAGAATTAATCAATCGTGGTGCTCTTTCCACTGCATGTTCCACCCCTGAGAAGACAATTTGCTAGAGATCCTGACTTGACCCTCTATGCAAAAAGAGAACAGAAAAAAAAAAAAAATTATGGACAGAGTAAAGAGCTATATGTAAAGAAACTTAAAGATGATATTTAAAGAGGAATATTTTTATAATATTGCACTGGGAGAAAAAAAAATCTCAATGGAAAAGCTATTTTAAAGTTAAGTACAGGGCCAAGAGATAATAGAGAAAGGATTGACACTCTGGCAATAAAAACGTGAAATGTTTCTATGACACAGTAGATCAAGGTAAAAGATGAGGGAAACATTCCAGGGAAATATTTGCAAAGCAAATGACTAAGGATTAAGAACCTTAACTGTTTTTAATTGTACAAATTAATAAGAAAGAGAAAAGAGTGACATAGAAACGAACGTGAGATATCCACAACTGATTGTCTGGTGCCAATGGTGAAAGGGTATCAAGGGAAGCAAGATGGAGCACTCCAAAATGGCCACTTGGGCCTGGGGAGTAATTTGAGCTGAAGGCAGTCAGGACCTAGCCAACTCAGGAACGACTTCTACCTCTCCCTTAAGTACCTCAAAGAATTTAAGATAGAGAGTCTTGCAGAGAAAGAGAGATACTACCAGAGATAACTTTTATCTGAAAGACTGACCTACAGGACCAGACAAATAATCCAATCTTCTTATCTTCATCCTCCCCTTGGAGGCCCCCACACCCACCCTGTTCCTTAGCTCAGGATGGCATATAAGCTTCAGTTGCCTGACTGCGTTGGAATCTTATGTTTGCATGGGTCTCCCGTACATACGAAATGAAATTTGTGGATTTTTTTTCCCTGTTAATCTATCTTTTATCAGTCTAATATTAGACCAGCTGAAGAACCTAGAAGAGAGAATGAAAAAATTTGCCCCCAAAGTGGAAAGATATTCACCCACATTTATAATCAGGAAAATGAAACTCAACATAAAGGGTTTTTCCCCCCTATTGCATTAATGAAACAAAAAAGAACCAAAGCGGTCATGGATGTGGAGAAATAGCCATTGTTATTGTGGGGAAGAGTGTAAAGGTGTACTGCCCTTTGTGGAGGTGACTTGTCCGTACAAAATGTATACCACATATAAACAACAATTTCACACTTAAGTGTTTACAATAGTTGACATTTCTTTGACTATGAGTGAGATGAAGTATTTTTCATGTTAATTGCTTATCTCCATATTTTCTTATTCTGTATGACCTCTGCCTGCTTCTCTACCATTAGATTGTTATCTGAATAAGATTTGGCAACACAGAGAAGCACAAGAAGGGCACTAAAATTTGCTTGATCACAAAAGGACTATTGAACTCCTTTATCATTTCACTTTCAATAATGAAGTCAGTTGCACTGAAACAGTAATATAATCACAGTTGTATCTTACCAGTGGTCCCATCCCCAGGAACTTGCATCCCTCATAACTTGCTAAAAGGATGTAGTGATTGCATTTACATTAAAAAAAAATGTAATTCTTCATGCATTCTTTAATTCAATTAGCAAACATTTATTGACCACCTACATCTGCCAGGTACTGCTTTAGCCATCTGTCCTCAACCCTTTTGCTCTTACTTATAAAATATGTACAAACCTTTAAGAAACAATGGCAGAGGAATCAAGCCCAGCCATCAGTGCCCACAAAAAAGATGCCCAAGTTTGCATATGGTCACATCTGAGCCAGAGGGAAAATTCTGTGATTAAAATTTAAAAGGTAGAATCTCAAAAACTTAAAAGTTCTCCAGACACTATTAAGTCAAAAAAAGTTAAGAAAATGTTTTAACTTTTGTTAAAAAAAATAATGAATTTGTACAGGAAACGTTCTGGAAGGACCTATTCAAAATTTATTTTTTTAAATGATGGGATTTCAGGTCTTCACTTCCTTTTCCTCATTTTTCTTCCTAAATTTTTGGTTACTAGTATATACTACCCCAATAATCTCAGAAATGCAGAGGTTCCTTATGTAGTAGTTGAAAGTGGGCTCTCCAACCAAATGTCCAGCTCCCTTTCCAATTTTTTATCGTTCACTTCCTAAACTTACGAATTAGAGAGTTTTTAAAAGCTACTTAATAACCCCAACCCTTACTTTTTCACCTGAAAATAATGTAAATAACTAACAACTACCCCGACAGGTTTGTGGTTTGAATTAACGAATAGCAAGCTCTTAGCACAGAGCTTCACTTAGTAAATATTCTCAATGTTAGTTGGGTTTTTTAAAAAGATTTTATTTATTCATTAGACAGAGAGAGACACAGCGAGAGAGGGAACACAAGCAGGGAGAGTGGGAGAGGGAGAAGCAGGCTTCCTGCGGAACTGGGAGCCCGATGCCGGTCTTGATCCCAGTGTTCTGGGAACACTGGGATCATGATCCTAATGATGGCTAGATGCCTAACGACAGAGCCACCAAGGTGTCCCTCAATGTTAACTCGTTTATTTTTTCTTCTTTTCTCCTTATATGGTGAATGTTAATCAATTAAACATTAGAGAGTCTGTAAAAGCCATAACTATACACCCAGGATTTTTCAGAATAATCCCAGTTTCAAATATTTCATCCTATTGCCAGACTATGTGCACTGATCTTATTTTCAGATTCATGATTTTCATCAGGCTCATATTCCTTTGTCCATCTTATCATAGTATCTAATAGTTTTAAGCACTTACTGTGTGCCATCCAATCTTCTGAAATGTGAAAAAATAGCTCTGAGAGGCTGACCCATAGCTGTCTGCAGCTTCAACCCTCATTCATAGCCAAAGCCTCTTAAAACAGTTAACTAGAGATGTTATCTGCTTTCCTTAATGGCTAGGCAAACTTAGTTAATTGGAATGGTAAAAGTGTTTCTTAATGAATATATATTTTTCAACCACAGTGATATTAAGGATTAAATATTAAAAAAAGGGAAAAATCCTAAATGCATTTTATAAAGTAAATATACGAATACTTAAAAATGGTAAAATTACATCCCCCGCCCCTGAAAAGCATAGACTAATCACACTAAAAGTCTTCAGTTAAATATGAACAAATAGGGGTGCCTGGGTCCTTAGTGAGGTGGAATGTCCAACTCTTGATTTCAGCTCAGGTCATGATCTCAGGGTCATGAGATTGAACCCAGCATCAGGCTCCACACCGGGCATGGAGCCTGCGTAAGAGTGTCTCTCTCTCCCTCTGCCTTTCCCCTCATCCTCCCACTTGCACTCTCTCCCTTTCTCTCTCTCTCTCTCACACACACACACACACACCAAAAAAAAAAAAAAAAAAGAAAAAAAAAAAGAGAGAGAGAGAGAGAGAGCAAATAGCCCACTAAAAAATATACATTAAAACCATGTGTTCAGATATTCAAGCTTCCTAAGTGTCCACTGACAGGTAAATGGGTAAAGGAGATATGGTATATATACACAATAGAATATTGCTCAATCATAAAAAAAAAAAAAAGAAGAAGAAGAAGAAGAAAGAAAGCTGACTATCCACAGCAATATGGATGGACCTAAAAGGTAATACGTTAAGTGACATAAATTAAGAAGAAAAAGACAAATATATGAATTCACCTATATGTGAAATCTAAAAAAATGAAAGAAAGAAAAGAAAAGAGAAAAAGAAAGAGTCATAAATATCGAAAACAAACTGGTGGTTTGCAGAAAGGAGGAGGATTGGGAGATTAGTAAAATAGAAGGGGATTGAGAGGTACCAACTTTCAGTTATAAAATAAATAAGTCATGGGGGAAGAAAAGTACCACATAGGAAATATAGTCAGTAACATTGAATAACTTTGGTGACAGAGGGTAAGTACACTTACCATGGTGAGCCCTGAGTAAGGTATATAATTGTCAGATCTCAATATGATACACCTGAAACTGATTATAACATTATTTATCAGCTATACTTCAATTAAACACAAACAGGTGTTCATATTTTTTTGCAGAATATAGAAGCATTTCAACATTAGATGTTGTATTTATATAATTCTTCAAATTAATAGACCTAGCGAGAAAAATTAGACGATTATTTCAGGGTTGCAGAAAAGGCATCTACCAAAATCTATTTATGAATTTTACATAGTTAAAATAAAAATAAAATGATAAAATAAGAATTGATGGATATTTCCTTGACATATAAAAAAATTACGTATATAACCTTAACACCAAAGCCACTAATATTAGTAATAAGAAGAGTGATGTCTATCATTTCCATATACAGATGCTCATGGAATCCATTACTATGTAACATTTGCAATGACTAATACATAGCAGTGGATTTTACACTTCTAATTCCTGATCTTAGTGAAAAAGTCTCTGGCTCTGTTGCTAAGATTGTATATGTCATTTTTATATTTATTAATGTAACAAAATAGAAAATTCATGTAATATATTAACTACTATAACATAATTTTCTATGCTCCATATATATTCATATGTTAAAGAAAATTCCTGCAAGACCCAAAAGTGGATTTATTTTTTTTAAGATTTTATTTATTTATTTGACAGACAGAGATCACAAGTAGGCAGAGAGGCAGGCAGAGAGAGACGGGGAGGGGGGTGCAGGGGGAGAAGCAGGCTCCCCACTGAGCAGAGAGCCTGATGCAGGGCTCGATCCCAGGACCCTGCGACCACGTCCTGAGCCAAAGGCAGAAGCTCAACCCACTGAGACACACAGATGCCCCCAAAAGTAGATTTAAACAAAAGAATGTCATCCATGTTCCTCTACAGAGATACCAGCTTTTCCTCAGTTAACTTTAAATATAATACAATCCCAGTAAGAATCACAGGTGATGCTTTTTTCTCAAGCTAAACATGCAGATTACAAAATTCATTTGAAAGTTTAAACAAACAAGAATAGCCAGAAAAACCCTGGAAGAAAAGAGGTAGGAGAGAGGCTAGCCTTCTCAGGGATGAAAACATCTTACCAAGTTTTTTAAGTCTAACATGCAGTAGTGGTGCCTGAAAAGACAGGCAAACCAATGAAACTGAAGAGCAAACAAAGAAATAGACACAATTAGAGGGGCACCTGGATGGCTCAGTTAAGTGATGACTCTTTTTTTTTTTTTTTTAAAGATTTTATTTATTTATTTGAGAGAGAGACAGTGAGAGAGAACATGAGCGAGGAGGTCAGAGGGAGAAGCAGACTCCCCATGGGGAGTCTGGGCTGGGAGCCGGATGTGGGACTCAAACCTGGGACTCCAGGATCATGATCTGAGCTGAAGGCAGTCGTCCAACCAACTGAGCCACGCAGGCACTCAAGTGATGACTCTTGATTCTGGCTTCAGTCATGATCTCAGGGTTCTGAGATCAAGCCTTGCATCAGGCTCCATCCTGCTTAAGATGATCTCTCCTCCTCTCCATCTGCCCTTCATTTCCCCACCACGAAAAAAATAAAGACATAGACACAATTACAACAGTAAATTTAGTATATGATAAACGTATCTTCTCAAATCAATGTAGACTAGATCAACTTTTTGATAGGGATAACTGGGTAGTAATATGAAAAAGATAAAAAGGTATCTATTTCTTACACTGCACACCAGGAGAAATTCCAAATGGATGAGATTTAAGTGCAAAGACATTAAAACACAAGTACTAGAAAAAAATGAGTGAATTTATACTAGAACTTAGTGTCAGAAAATGTTTTCTTATTATTCAAAATCCAAAAGAACTATAAAAAAAATAAACTGTGTATATAAAAAAAGAAACTTTTGCATAGGAAAAGATACCATAAACAAAAAGGATAAAAGCCCAACTGGCAAAAAACTTAGCTCCTTATATAACAATAAGTTGTGTCAGTAAATATCCCTACCACATATAAAACTTCAAACATTTTTTTAAATAACTATAATTTTATAGAAAGCAGACTAGAGAATAAACAAATGGTTCACACACGCACACAAACTTCAATGACTTAATCATATGAATAGTTGCTCAATTTCAGTCATAATAAAGGTAATCCAATTCAGATTGAGATGTCATTTCTTATCTATTAGGTAGCAAATTCAGATTTATTAGTTTGACAAAAATCATCTGGACAAGGCTTTTTTAGGCAAGGAGGCACCTTTAATACATTGTTTATGAAGTAAAAAATGGTACAATTTTTATAGAAGGGAATTTGGAAATATCTGACAAAATTATATGCGCATTTAAGCTTTGACTCAACAATCCCACTTCTAGGAATACATCCCACAGATACGCTGGCCAAGTACAGAAAGAAAGGAAGGAAGACAAGACTATAATTCCAAGGTTATTAATTTCAGTATTAATTATAATAGCAAAAACATGGAAATGACCCAAATGCCCATCAAAAGAGGATTGGTGAATAAATTCTGATACAGTCACACAGTGTAACATGAAGTTTGTAGATGAATAAGGAATAGCTCTGTCTATAGATTATTATAGGTTGATACACAGGATATGATATGTGAAAAAAGCAAGGTAAGAAAAATGTAAATAGTGGGCTTTTTTTTTTTTTTTTTAAAGATTCGTTTGAGAGAGAGGAAGAGACAGAGAGCATGGCAGGGGGAGGCAGAGGGAGAAGGAGAGAGAGACAATCAAGCAGACTCCCTGCCAAGTGTGGATAGTGATACAGGGCTTGATCTCATGATCTGGAGATCATGACCTGAGACAAAATCAATAGTCTGGGTGCTTAACCAATTGAGCCAACAGATGCCCCGATAGTGTGCTATTTTTAAGTAAAGGGAGTATGGGTAGAAGTTCATACCAGCTCATATTAATAAAAGCAAATGATTAAAGTGTAGGGGAGAAAAAAACTTAGCTCCTTATATAACAATAAGTTGTGTCAGTAAATATCCCTACCCATCTTGGCTCTTTTCACTGGTCTATGAATTAAATTGACATAAAACAGATTAACAAAAGAAAAACAAACGTAATTACATATATGCAGGAGCCCCATAAGAATATGAGACACTCGGGTAATCAGGCAATTGAAGCTTATATGCCATTCTGTGCTAAAGAGAAGGAATTAGGGGTCTGAGACTTCAAAGGAGAGAAAAACAGTTGATAGGAAATTAGGAAGAGCAGATATTTGATAAACAAATGTTTGTTAGTCCATGCAGAGGCAATAGGACACAGAGAAGAATTTGCTCTCTAGGCTTTGCTGAGCTTACCCCTGCCTTACCACACCTAACCCATGACCTTTAGAGTTATCCCTAGTGATGGTTTTCTCCTGGACCAGCCTCTCTATCTAAACTCCTTTAGGTAGTTAAGGAGGAGGTTAAAACATCTTCCTAAGTCTTTTGGACCTTGACTGACTTCAGTTCAAAGTAACTGACACACCAAACAGCACATTTTGGGGAGACTCATTCTGAACCCTTTCAGAAGATAAACCACAAAATCAAAAGAAAATGAGTACATATGGGGGATTGGTATGATAGGTTTAACTCTCAAATCATGCAAATTATTTATCTAATGTAAAACAAAATTTAATTTTAAATTAGCAATTACTAATAATAGAAAGTGTTTTTTAAAAAAAAAAGAAAAGGAAAGAAAAAAAAAAAAAAAAGAAACAACAGGCCCACAATGCGGTCACTTACCCCTATGACAACAAACCAGG
The DNA here is from genome assembly GCF_964662115.1 of Mustela nivalis. Lineage (NCBI taxonomy): Eukaryota > Metazoa > Chordata > Mammalia > Carnivora > Mustelidae > Mustela > Mustela nivalis. The sequence continues at coordinate 54,962,681 of NC_139023.1, read as the reverse complement.
ACTTAATTGCAAGAATGTGACCTTTACCCTGTCAGGTCTGGAATTTCCTGATTAGCATTAGCAAGGTGAACAGCATGATAGACTCCTGCCCTTCCCCCAAAGGAAGGGACCTTTGCCTGAAACAATTTCTTTTCTTTTATTAGTAACTTCCTCATCCCAACATATCTCTGCCTATAAAAGTCTTTCATTCTGTATAGCTCCTCAGCCCTTTACTGCTTGCTAGATGGGATGCTGCCTGCTTCACAAATTGCTGGACAAAGCCAATTAGCTCAGTAGATTTACTCAGTGGAATTTTCATTTTTTTGTAAAAGTCAGATGAAACAGGTGAACTTCACTGACTGTCCAGTTTGTGTCAAATTCGCAAGAGAAAAAGAAATTCAAGCAATTATGAAGAACAGAGAGTTGATTTTTTTATGCCTAGTGGAATATTACCTTAAGGACAAAAAGAACTGCCCCTCACTCCAAACATATGTATGCTTTTTAAAGTAATCATGTTGTTTATGACAATATTATTTGGAGATTGTGGTATTTGTATTGAGAAACAATGCAGTTGGGTAATTATGTCAAATGTCAATTTTATTACAGTAAAGGATGGACTATGTAATAAATCACCCTTTTTCTTCACTATAAACACATGCAGGAAAAAGAAAGGAAGACAGAAACAACCTATAAATTAAAATAAACTTAAAATAAACTTAAAACATCTATGGAACAATCACAGTAGATACACCTGGTCAAATTCTGATTCAGATAAATAAAGGTTTTTTAAAAGATGGCATTTATGAGACAATGGGAAATTTGAATAAAGCTGTAGACTTGATATTGCTAGCTTATGGCCATTTTGTTTATGTACAGTAATGAAATGAGGTTATGTTTTAAAGAGAGTTCTGGGGCCCTTGGGTGGTTCAGTCTGCCTTCAGCTTAGGTCATGATCCCAGGGTCCCAGCATTAAGTCATCAGACTTCCCGCTCAACAGAGAGCCTACTTCTCCCTCTGCTGCTCCCCATTTGTTCTCTCTCTCTCTTTCTCCCTGTCAAAGAAATGAATAAAATCTTTAAAAAAAGAAAAACGTTTATAAAAATTAAAAAATAAAAAGTTCTTATCTTTTTAACACACGCATGGATGTATTTATGGCTGAAATGATATGATAATGAGGATTAAGTCATAATAATAACAGAGGGAAAATGGGTGGAAGGCCAGAAGAAATAAATTGGCCATTAGTTGATCATCATTGAAACTGAGGGAAAAGCACATGTGGATTTATTATATTATTCATTCCTTTTTTGCATATATGTGATATTTTCCAAAATAAAATAATAAAAAAATTATCAACATCTTAAAAATAAAAATTGCTAACCCTTGTTAGATTTATAAGGGAAGTATAAATTTACAAGATGAAACTAACATCCTAAGGAAGAACTAAGTTTTGTGAATCGGTAACATTAATAAATTGAATACCAGCTGTTTAAGGCAAGAGACAACTTCTGAATAGTGTTTTCCTTGTACAAAACCCAATCTGAGGGGCACTAAAACCCAAACGTAACAAGGCATGGGTTGGAGGAAAACAGCCTAGACTCAAATTCCTTCTCACCTCCAAGGTCAGTTATAAAATAAAAACTACTTAGACCAGTATCTGGCACTTAAGTACCACTCAGGAAATTTCAGCAATCATGATTATCATCAGCCTGGGCAGGAGAAAGAGAATGGGCCTAGTTCAAGTCTTCCTTCCTTTTACAAACTAGTGACAAGTTATTTGGTTTCACATAAGAAACATAGCATCTTCTGTGTGCCATCCCCGAAAAAGTAGGTCACGGATGTTGAGGTGGTAAAAATCCACAGCCTAGAGTAAATCTCTGTTTCTTCAGTTCTAAAATGGTCATCCTAATAATGGAAGACTGTAATGTGTCCCTATGATTTTGCAAATGAAGTAAAACTGGTTCTAGTGATCTAAATAGAAAAATCAGCTCCCCTCAGAAGAAATGTATGTTCACAACACCCCAACTAGATGAACATACAGCCTAAAAGAATGGATCTATTTTGTGACTTTGTTTACCTGCTGACTGCTGATGTGGGTTTGTTCTCTGAAAGGACCTACCCACTGCCCTCTGTTCAGTAAACTTCTGGTCTTTTCTACTTCTCCAGGAAGGATTGCATTCATTCATAAATTGCAATTTGGATTTATAAATCAGGCTCTACATCTATCACAGTAAGGTTAAATTCTGATCCCCAGAAACCCAGTACCCATCACCTCTCACTCATGCACTCAACAAGTCATTTCTAAGCCTACTTGGTGCCAGGCTCTGAGCTAGGAATTGGGACAATCCCTAAAAAGACAGACACGAAGGACCTTGTGTTTTTTGTTTGTTTGTTTGTTTGTTTGTTTTTGTTGTTGTTTTTAAGATTTTATTTATCTATTTGACAGACAGAGACACAAGTAGGCAGAGAAGTAGGCAGAGAGGCAGGCAGAGAGAGAGAGGGGGAAGCAGGCTCCCTGCTGAGCAGACAGCCCAATTGGGGGGGGGGGGGCTCAATCCCGGGATGCTGAGATCAAGACCTGAGCTGAAGGCAGAGGCTTTAACCCACTGAGCCAACCAGGCACCCCAAAAAGGACCTTATGTTTTAACCAGAAAAGAAAGACTGTAAACAATACACCTTAAATGAATAAATTATATGTTAGATGGTGAAATATGCATGGAAAAAATGAAAGAGTAGAGAAGCATAGAAGAAGTGTTTAGTAACATTTGCGGCTTGATATATATATATATATATATATATATATATATATATATATATATATATTTGACTTTTACTAGCCTTTGTAAATAGTTGTCTGTGAATAACTCCGGATATTTCACACCCACTTAGTTTACTGGTAAGAGTTTATGGAAAAACACCCTTTAGAGTTCATAATACTAACATATGGTGTCCCCAGTCTCTCAGGGGGAAAAAAAAAAACCACACCTCTTGCTTCAGTAGAGTCCAGCAGAAGCCACACTCCCACATCATAATTGGTAAATGTTTCCTCCCTGAGTGTCCTAAACTCCTGGTAGATTGCAACTTAGGCTGTTTGTGTGTGTGTGTGTGTGTGTGTGTGTTTTAATCATTTACTTTCCTACAGAGCACAGGCTCTTTGTTGCCTACTAGAAATTCCAAGCAAATTCTGAATGTACAGCCAGAGCTCTCCATAAAGGGTACCAGGACTGAGGATGCCAGAGGGCTCCAAGAGAAGAATTCAGGGCCTCCCGTTGTAGCTAGGTGCTTCTGAACACTCACTTTGCTAGCTGCTCTGGTCTCTAGGCCAACGCCGTCAACACCATGCTGCAAATTTGATTCTTCCTCCTGACTTTTGCTATCTGGGATCTCTTTATTGCCATAGCAGTCATACCTCTGTAATCATGTGTGATCGGTAAAAGGGATTCTGATTCAAAAGTAGAGAGGTCTCCTCCTAACTCCTACTTGGCTGCTGAGAAGTTCCGTGCCTATCTTAGCATTGGCCCACCTCCTCCTTGCCTGCCCATCTAGCTTGATTTTTTTTCCTTTCTTGTGTTGGCGTCCTTGTTTGTGGAGATCAGAATATGACATCCCAAAATATGCCACTTTGGCATTAGACTTATTTTGAGCTGAAGGCAATCAAGGAACAGCAAACACAGGAGGAGCTCTCTGCCTCTCTCTTTCTACCTAAACGCAGGGCATAAAATTCCCTTTTGAGAAGAAAATTTACATTTGTATAGGTGTCCTCCCCTGGGAGATAGCTTTTACCGTCTGAGAGGACTTTAATCTGCATAACCAACTTTACTAATCAACTCTTATTCACCTTACTTTCTCAGTCCCCTTCCCATACCTTAGTTCCCTCCCTGAAGCGCCAGTCCGTGCTGTCCTGTACTCTCCTCCATGTCTTATTACTCTTTGTTAAGATGATGCCTTATTACTCTTTGTTAAGGTGGTATATTAGCCCCTGGGTCTAACCACTTCTTTGGGGCTTTTACTTCTATTCTGTGAAGCCTCCATATGCCTGTAAAATTAACCTTTTCTCCTGTTAATCTGTCTTTTCTTGGTTTAATTCCTAGACCCCAGCTACTGAACACAAGACAGTAGAGGAAAAGTTCTTGTTTGGGAGAGGGCAGGGTTGTTTCCACCCCTTCTCCTCCATTTCCAAACTCAGTTGCATTAAAATCACCTGGAAATTTTTTTTTGAAAAGTGGTACCTAAGTCTCACCTTGATGGAATTGTGTACGAACAAGAGCTGGGAGACACTATTCTGTAATGGTCTTACATCTATCTGGTCTCTGGACTCCATATGCAGCTAAGAAGAATGAATCAGGGACCCCAGCTTTGCAGTGAGGTGAGATTTGGTTGTCCTCTCTCTGCTCTAGCACTTCCAAGCAGTGTTTTTTGTTGTTGTTGTTTTGTTTTTCCTTTGAATCACTCTTACAGTCTTCCAGAACTAGGGACCTGCCCTTGATTCCTTTGAGCATGCATGTGCTACAGTTACTCCTCCAAACATTCATATGCAAAAAGGGCCTGAGGAAGTCAGCCATGGCTGGACATCAGGCAGCTGGGACTGATGCATCCCTCAGCTGTCCAGGAAAAGGAAGACACTTCTCCACATTCTTTCTTTTAACCAGCAAAATCTACATTTTCCTCCAGAACCAGTTCACTTCTCACTTTCTCTACAGCCTTGATGCTATTTCAGAATTTATATCCACACCCAATCCTCCATGGCCTTTATACAATTATATTGATTGGTTTATATGCCAGAGGGGATCAGAATTTGCCACCTCCAAATACGCCTCTTTGGCATAAGGATTATTTTAAGCTAAGTTTGTTTTTAAGAAATTACAGACACAGCGGAAGCTCTGATAACCAGATAGAAGTCACCTTTTATAAGAGACATGTATGCGTAATAAGAAAATCTCCATCCATAGGGCATCTCCCTCACTGCACCAGGAAGAGGGATGGCCGAATCTCTGAAACTCTTACCAATGCAGATTTCAAGGGCCTAAACCTTCAGTACAATGATACTCTGTTTACTGTGCTCTCTGGTAACCTCCTATAAGTGGTGTCCCAATCCTCAACACAATGTGTTTGCTTTTGTAGAAGATGATTTTTACCATGATGGCCCCAGGCCATTTCAGACACTTACTGCTTTTCCTGCATATCTCCCATGTAAATAGGAGATAAACATGTTATGGGACCTGTTTGTTTTTCTTCTGCTAATCTGTCTTTTTATTGCAGGAGTGTCTCAGCTAAGAACCTGGAAGGGTAGAGGGGAAATTCTTTTTCTTCTCCCACAATACCTTTCTCACCCAAGAGGCTATAGGATCTTTAATGGCAAGACTATGACATACGGTATTTACTGTTGCAATTTCCAGAAATAAAAAGCATAGTAGACCCTAAAAAATAAAAATTAAAAAATAAAAATAAAATGCTTTCCAAAAACATGACACCACTTATAAAGCATCTTTGCTTTAAAAATATTACATATAGGGACACCTGGGTGGCTCAGTGGGTTAAGCCGCTGCCTTCGGCTCAGGTCATGATCCCAGCGTGCTGGGATCGAGTCCCACATCGGTCTCCTTGCTCGGCGGGGAGCCTGCTTCTCCCTCTGCCTCTGCCTGCCATTCTGTCTGCCTGTGCTCGCTCTCTCCCCTCTCTCTCTCTGACAAATAAATAAAATCTTTAAAAAAAAAATATTGCATATAAACCTGAGTCTTTTAGCTCAATCTTCTTGTTTAAAGAAAAGACTGAGATCAAGAGAAAGTAACATGATACTATCAAGAAAAAAACATAATGTGGATTCTTTGGACAGCTGACCTGTTTTCTTTAGTAAATCAATGACATGGAAAAGAAGGGAGATAAGAGAGGTACTCTTCTAGAAGAAAGAAGACTCAAAAATACAACCAGATGCAATGTGCAAACCTATTATAAGAGGTTTTGGGGTGGTTAGGGAATTCTGAGTAGGGAGAGAGAATTACATGATACTAAATTATTAATGTTCAGTAAGTAGGAAAACAGTATTTTAATTGTGTGTAAAATGTTATGTAAGGGTAAAATAATGTGATGTAAAGGATTCTTTTTAAAATACTAGAGCAAAATGAATAAATAGAACAATTGATAAATATACAAATAAGACATAGTTGGGGTACACAGTACAATAAATATATGTTTGGTCTTTGTCTCCTGTTTCTGGAGAAGTGCTCCTAAAATTTTTGGAAACTCTAGAATGATAGGATTGTTCTTCACAAAAGGAAACCCTTTCAACCCCACCTGAATTTATGTTAGTGAGGTGATTCATGGTGGTGTCCCTAGATGGCTTCAGAATGGGGACTGGTCACCAGAGAAATCAACCATATGATGAAAGGGTTAGAACGTTCAGCCCACTCCCAACTTTGGGAAGGGAAAAAGGGCTGGAAATTGAGTTCCATCACCAATGGTTAACCATTGGATTGAGTCTTTGACTTGCAGGGTCTGTACTTACTCCAGGTAGATAGTATCAGAATTGAATTGAAGTCACTCAGTCGGCGTTGTAGAATTAAAGAATTGATTGTTGTTGAAAAATGACACAGAGTAATTGAGGCAAACTGTTGATAATTGTTGAATCTGTGGGATGAGTAGGTGATAATTCATTATACTATCTTTCTACTATTGTGCATTTCAAACTTTCCTAACAAAAACATTACAAATTTAAAAGAACACTCTTTCCAAATTAATTTGCCCATTCTAATAGAGTATTTGCAAAATGTAGACATACTAACAAGATGTAAAGGTATCTCATAGTGATTTTAATTTGCATCTCCTTGATGGACTAAAGGTGTTGAATTTCATCATATGTGTTTTTTTGGCATTTGTGTATCTTCTTTTGTGAAACATTATTCCAATTAACTTTCCCTGAGAGAATGAAAACATGTGTCCTCAAAAGGATCTGTGCAAGAAAGTTCATTGCAGCTTTATTCATAATAGCAAAAAAGAAAGGAAAAGAAAAGAAACAACTCAAAAGTCCACCAACAGGAAAACAAAGAAATGGTAACATATGATACTATGGAATATTACTCAGCATTAAAAAGAACAAACTACTGTTATATGCATCAACATAAATGAATCTTAAAAACACTGTGTTCAGTTTTAAAAGCCTTACACAAAAGAATACATATTGTATGATTTTGTTAAGAATTCTAAGATCGGGCAAAATTGATCTGTAGGTATAAAAATGAGAACAATGGTTGTCAGGGGAAGATGAATGGAAAAGGGTAGGAGGGAACTTTCTGGGGTGACAGAATTGTTCTATTATTTTGAGTAGGCTATTGGTTACCCAGGTGTATACATTTGTCAAAACCCATCAAATTCTATACTTCATATCTGTATATTTTACCCCATATAATTATACTCCAATTTAAAGAAAGAAAGAGGAGAAATACCTAACACAAAGGAATGTGCTGTTAGCAGTGGCATTTCAGACATTAGCAAGGGAGGTATTTTAAGGTCCAAGAACACACCTACCTGGTCTTTCTGCCAGGGGTGAACCTGTGTGACTCAGGACTCTTTTTGATCATCCTGAGAAACCTGAATGCATCTTTGCTTGGCATCAAGGCAGGGCAGTCAGCTATCCTTGCGGTCTGAACATCTCTTGCTACGGTAGCAATCCAGAATTCTTCATGTGACACCATGGAAACGGCGCTAGCTTTCTCTACAGGCCACACAAGTGACCCTGTCTCTGACATCCTCCTTGGATGAAACAGCAGAAATACTATTAGCAATAAGTGAGCTGTTTTTGCCTGGAAGGAACACTGTGGATAGGCATATCTTACTTCCCAATTCTAAGAGCTTATCCCATGAAGTTCAGTGTTCTCGGTTCACACAACTTACCTAGAGGACTTCTCTGGCTGAAAGCTCAGTCATAAGAAGGGCTAAGTGAAAAGTGAAATTGTTTCTCAGATTTTGAGAAGGCTATGTATTCTGGTGCTTATGAACTCAAAATATACTATATTAGTAGTATTTGTCTAAATCACAGGAAACGATTAGTAAAATATATTCATCCCCCTCTCCCCCGCAAGGACACTAGAGGCTACTGCCACAAAGTGTCATAGGTCAGAGAGCTTCAACAATAGAAATTAATTTCCTTGCAATTCTGGAGGCTGAAAGACTGAAATCAAGGTATCAGCAGGTTTCATTTCCTTTAAGGACTTTCTTTTTGGTTTGTTGATGGCTGTCTTCCTCTGTATTTTCACGTGGTCACCCCTCTTCATGTCTCTGAGTCCTAATCTCTTCTTATAAAGAAGGCAGTCATATCAGATTAAACCCTCACCCCACCATATGATCTCTTTTTACCTTGATTATCTCTTTAAAAACCTTATTTCCAAATACAGTCACATTATGAATTTGGAGGGACACAATTCAGGTGAAGTAGCTATCATCCTCATTTTGCTCATAAGAACAATGAGCCTCAAGAAATTAAGGGATTAGGTCAGAGCTGTTCAGCTGGTAACAGGTAAGAGTGGGTGTGATGGCTCTTGGGGTCTCTCCATTTTAATGTAGCCTGGCTGACTTCCAACTGCCAGCATCTGGTCCTCATTCATGGGGGGCTGGCTCTTCTCTGAACCTTGGAAAGTCTGTCTCTCAGAAAGAAGTGCCTGAAATTAACAAGCCCTGGGAACAGCCTCAACGGATTACTGATGGGAATAGGAGTATAAATACCTCAGCTCCTTCCTTACCCTTAGGTATAAAACCTCTGAGAAGAGCATCTGTGTTTCAGCGTATCCTCAGTGAGATCAAGCTTTTATTGCTTGTCATTCAACTGGCTTGATAATATACCCTTTGTTGGTCTTCCTGTGTCTATGTCATATTCCCCAGCTAGCATTCCCTTCACTTGCCAAGTAAACTCCTTGACTTTGAGTCATGTGTCAGAGTCTGGTTCTAAGGAACTCAAACCAAGACAATGAGATTCAAACTTAAAGCTTTTGATTATACAATCCACCACACTATAAATTGTAGGCCCAACTGTGAAATTGTGGTATTGGGCCATGTTTTTTGACCTATAAAAATGGTAATACCATACAGTTCAACTGATAGTAGTAGAAATACATGCCTATGTGTATACATGTAAATAACCACATGAAAATGCATACACAGAAGAAATACATATATGTGCATGTAATATAAACATAGCACGCTTTTTATAATGCAAAGAGACAACCCACATGACCTTTTTAAAACAAAACTCTTTATGTCTCTCCTCTTCATTAAATTTTTTGGTAATTATAACACTGCGGTGGTCAAATCCCAGTTTCATAGAACAATATTGATATCCCATTATTTTCTGGCTTCAGCCTTTTCCCCTGTGCTTGTTCTCTGCCCTCTTTGTTCTGTTCTGATAGTACTGAACTGCTTAGAATTAACAACAAAAGAAAAAGAAAACACTATAGTATCTCCCAAGTCTTTTTGCCCTGGGAAAACATTCTACCACCAGAACAACTCAACAGCCAGAAGCTTTTCCAGATTGAATGAGCCCAGCCCTCCCAGGACCACCTCTTTACCTTGGATATGAATCCCTGATTGTATTAATCACACTGAACTACAGTATTTTCTATTTGCCTATCTTCCTGTCTGACTGTGAGCTCCTGAAGCCAGTGTCTGGTTGTAATACTGTCTGTCTGTCAGGTGCCTGTCATAGTGCCGGGGGCAAAGGAGGTACTCTCTTAATGATACTGAGTGAAGATTAAGCCAGACCTTGCACTTTGTTATCTAGGCTTCAGGAAAGCATTGTGTAGAAGGTATATGGACAATATCTGTTTCTTTATACACAAACAACAAAAATAAAGATATATGATCTTCTGATAACGTGGTCCAAAACAGATTTGAATATTTTGACCCAAAGTATCCTGGGAAAATGGAGATCAGTGTGAAGTGTCAACTCCAACTGCCTGGGTCCAGGGACTGTCTAGTGGTATGACCGTAGGCAGGTTTCTTTAACCCTCTTGTGCCTGAGTTGCTCCATCTGCAAAGGGGCATGAGAAAGCAACCCCCCTCAAAGAGCTGTTGTGAAGATGTTTCAGTCCTGGCAACAAATACAGGCTATTCTAGGATCACTATAATGCTAACAATTCCATGGCACTTCCCCTGAGAGTTCATGCAAACACCAAGGCTCTGTTTGCACAGCCCTACCTCAGACAGTGATGCATTAGTTAGTAGAGTGAGCATTCATGTATCTGTGCTTTGACCAGGAAAACAGCAGTGATGAAGACTGACCGAGGACTTCTCTTCATGGACTTTCTTGTCTAGTGAAGAGAAACAAACTGGCGACTCTAATATCATGTGAAAGAACAGTGAGTCAGTGAGGAGTCTTCTGGAAGCTCGTAGAGAAGACAACTGCCCTCAATTAAGGGAGTGGGTGTGTCTTGCAAGCCCAGGACAGAGAGCGAGCTAAGTCAGAGGGGCAGGGAACCAAGAAGCTAGGTCAGAAAGTGTGGAGGCTCTTTCTTAACAGAACTGAATTTTAACCAGAAAAGGAACATGGACTCCATGCATTCTAGTGGGATCCCTCAGGTACCATGTGCAGAATGGAACTTGCCTGGGAAGCCCAGAGGCAGGGTGGGAGCAGGCAGATCTGTAGGAAGCGCTTCTAGCCAGCCATCCAGGGAGGAGCTCATGGGAGCCTGATTCAGGAAAATGATCCTGGCATGCGTATTAGTTTCCTAGGGCTGCCATAACACAGCATCACATGTTTTGTGGCTTAAAACAGCAGAAATAGATTCTCTCACAGTTCTAGAGGCTAGATGTATGAAATCAAGCAACTGTCAGAGTCATTCTGTCTCTCTGAAGCCTCTCAGGGAGGCTGTTCCTTACTGCTGCCTGGCTTCTGGTGATTGGCTGTAATGTTTGGTGTTCTTTGGCATGTAAATTCCAACCTCTGCCTCGTGGCATTCTCCCAGTGCATCTTTTTTTCTGTCCACAAACTTCTCTCTTTTTTAGAAGAACACCAATCATTGCCTTAAGGCCCACCCTAATCCAGGATGACCTCATCTTAACTGATTGCATCTGCAAAGACCTTATTTCTAAAAAAGACACTGAGGTTTAGGGCCTGAACACATGTTTTTAAGGGAGACATGTTTCAATCGATAAGTGAATGGAATCAAGGAATCAATTTGGAAGATATTAGCAGGTAACTGATTATTGGGGATGGCAAGGGGTACAAAGGAACTAAAGATACTCTTCAGAATGCTCACTTGGGTAAATAGTCTGTGAATAGTGGATTCCTGGTGAACAACGGTGCAACTTATTTATAAAGGAAACAGGGAGAAGAGCAAATTTCAAGGGACAGAAGATATGTCCAGTTTAGATATGCTGCTGGAGATACTACTTCAAAACTCTTGAGAACCATCTGTCTCAGTAAATTTGAGAACTAGGGAAGACAGGATTTCTTAGATGGTAGGGCATCAGCAGAAATCATTAAGAAGCAAAATTTGAGATGACATGGAAGGGAAATGTTTCAGTAGATTTGAAAGAACATGAAATTGGGAATCATACGCTTTGTATACTGAATGCTTAGCAATTATACAGGAAAGAATCTCATATATGTCTAGGACCACCAACTTTCTAGATTAATATAAGGACTCATCTTAATATTTGGGTAATACTTCAGATTATAGGATATTACTATATATATTATACAATACTGTATGTAATATATATACTATACTTTAGTATAGTTTAGTAACATAAACTAAAGTATAGTATATATATTACATATATATTACATATAGTATATAGTATATAATATTGAGCAGTTCTGCAATATATATAGTATATATTATTATATATAATAGTATATATTATACTATACTATATTATATATAGTATATACTGTGTGTGTGTGTGTGTGTGTGTGTGTGTGTGTATTTTGCAGGACTTCTCAGGGCCTTTGGTGTATTAATGCATACACTGAATCTCTAACAAGAGGTCTGGCATGAATGATTATTTGCTAAATTTACATGAACATAAACCTTTCATCACAAAAGACCCTGGAGATAAGTATATATATTTCTGTGTATGTACACAGAAAGATATTTCCCCATTTTCCTCAACTCAAAAGATCACCCTTCTTAGAAAGTAGAAGTCTGTGAGAATATATGGACTTAGATCCTCTATCTCTAGCATTGTCTGATATTATTTTTCTTTTCTTTTTTTTTAAGATTTTATTTGTTTATTTGACAGAGAGAGAGACAAAGTGAGAGAGGGAACACAAGCAGAGGGAGTTGGAGAGAGAGAAGCAGGCTTCCAGTCAAGCAGGGAGCCCAGTGTGGGCCCTGATCCCAGGACTCTGGGATCATGACCCGAGCTAAAGGCAGGGGCTTAATGACTGAGCCACCCAGGTGCCCTAATATTATTTTCCAGAAGAAGGAAATAATATATCTTTGAAAGCAATTCGATGTTTTTAGATTATAAAGTGCTGTATGAAAGCAGGAAAATGATTGCAAAAGAGCACTAAACAAATAATGAACCTAAAAATAGAATTCCAAATATTGCTTTTAAAATGTTCACCAAATGAAAATGAAATAAAATAACATATTTATCTCCAAATATTTAAAGGGGAAGGGGTATCCTTGCACTTACAATGCTTAAATGTTATAACAACAAACTGAACTTTTGGAAATTAATAATCCAATTTTTGTCTTCCTGGATTAGCTATATTTAACTTACTACTTCAAGGAATTGACTCCATGTAGGTAAATAAATAGTACAATTTTTATTTTTTAGATTTTTCTCAGTTTTAAACTTTTTATTTGCATATTCTAAAAATATGTATTTTGATAATCAGCATCCTTTGAACAAGAAAAATGACTACAGATTAATCTGCATTTAAATATCACCTTTTTAGAGAAGAGGGGGTGATGGTGGAAATTCTGAGATGAAGTTAAATGGATTTACTTATTGCAGGACTTCTCAGGGCCTTTGATGTGCAAAAGTAAAAACTGAATCTCTAAGACGAGGTATGGCATGAATATTTGCTAAACTTATGTGAACATAAATCTTTTTATCACATAAGACCCTAAAGACAAGCACATCATAAAATACACTTTGGGAAAAAAATTATTTTTGTATCAGAATGGGTGAACATTTGCCTAATTTTGAGAATCAGTAGACCAGAGATTCCTGATTTTCCTCCAATAATTAATTCAATATTTAACTTTAATTTGAGCCACATGTTTTTTAAAAATGTGACTTAAATCTCAGCTCCTATAATATGAACTGTAGTCAACCAGTAAGGGCATGCATAACATGTTGGGTACTGTCTTGAAAGAATACATGTCAGCAAATATGTCTGTAAAGGAATGTGTCCTTTCTGACACTGAAGACTTAAGCTCATCCATCCTTCTAAAGTCTACATTTGAGAACTGCAATTCTTCTTTCTTCTTACAGAATTGATTTAAACTCTCTTTTTAATTCACTTTCACCTGGCAGAGATCTGAGAGTTTGTCAGATCGATGTCCTCAATGGAAAAAGGAAGTGTGAGACCAGAGAGGGAAATAACTGATCCAAAATTATACAGTAGTTCAAGATGGAGGTAAGCTCCAACTCAAGACCAGTCAATCCCCTTATTTTTGCTACACCAGCAAAGGGCCTTCCCTTTGCTCATTGCTGAGCCCTCAGTGAGTTGCTCAAGTCCTTAGGCTATAGAGTCCTCATACATAGAACAGTAGCTTGACTGATTCTTCACCAGATGCAAAGAACTGCTTTCAATCCCACCCTCCAACACTTCTATCCATGGCAAGTGGCTACAATGGAGATAAGAGTGGGATTTAAATCCTATTCCTGCCACTACTTCAGTAGTGAGAATGGGGACAAGTTTCTTAAACCCTGGGCCTCAGTTTACTCATCTCCAGTTGTCAATACCAGTGACAACTACTACCATCATAATAAGGCTTTAAGGTGGTGCTTAATAAATATTGTTAAAACTAAACATTCATCAGATAATTTAAGAGGTTAATTAGGTTTAGCCTCATGCCCAATGACACACAGGCAGCGTTGGCCAATACATGGTGTATAGCCTACTTCTCTCTCTTCAGTACAACACTTCCCTGGGACAAGAGAGTGTATAGAGCATTCAGGAAACCCTAGGAAGGGGGGAAACAGACTGAAAACAAAATACAATTTAACATCTTAAATACAAAATACAAATTAACAAGCTGTCCCATTACATGCATATCACACATTGTTTCAATTACTAGCTGTATATGTATCTCATTTTTAAGCCCTTGGAGAACAGGGAATATGTTTTGTTCCTTTTTGTAGCATCCAAGCGCATTACACAAAGCAGTTCCTGAATCAGAGCATCCCGTTTGCTAAGTGCCTATTGCCTAGAGACTAGAAGGAATACGTAGTGGAATGCGTGAGTTCTCTGGCATTCCCACTCCCGTGGCCCTGCTCATTTCTTTTACAGTCTCTTCTGAACTAGAGCGCCCCTCTATAGGGCAGTCTTGTTTTTCAAACCACCAGCACTGAATCAAGACTTGCCACCAAACAAACCAGCCCAACATTTGCTTGGACAAAGAATTATCTACAGCATCATAGAAGTCCACATCTAAAGGAAGTACATCACACATTTAACAAAAAAGCAAGATTGTGACTATATCTCAAGGCCCAGTGAGTAGCAGCGCTTTGAGATACAAAGAGAAGAAAAAACTACTCACACACGGCAGACCATTACGCCCGAAACTAGAAAACGAGAGTGATCCGTTAGTGTGGGATGTGACACACCAGAAGGACCTGCTGTCAATGAAACATCCGCCTTCAGATCAGACGTGTGGTGTCTGGAGAAGGCTGCCAACCCCTGCCATCTGAATTTCATCACTGACACCTGGGCGCTGCTTTCTCTGCTTTATAGTTTATGACAAAGTCTCCAATAAAAAGCCTCTGGGACTTGGGCTCCGAAGACACATGTCTGTAATTTCTCTTGTCATATTCCAGGAAGTGAAGATAAGGCATGGTCACTGTCAGTCGAAGTGAAGCAGGGCAGTCCTATAGAGAGAAGTTTCGAGGACAGACGTGGGTGTTTACAGATGCTAGCAGCAAGGAGCACAAGTTCTCTTTTCACAGAATCTTGTCTAGTTAATTTCTTTCCGCTGGGATCGTTTACCTGCAGCATGTGTGCACCTGGTCTGCACCAGACCGCCCTGCATTTGTTTTACACAACCTTGGTTAAGGTTCTGGTTGTTCTATGTCTGTAGTTAAGACCCGGCAAGTTCCACACTTAACTGCCAAGCCTTTCCCAAAGCTGCCTGAAGGACTGGCCTGGGTAATCTCTGAATCAGCTTGTAGTTGTGGGATTTTGGACTTTGGAGTCGGGAGAACTTGAATTCAAAGTGTAGGTCTAGCCCTGCTCACGTATTCCCAGATAAAACAGGGAACTTCCCCTAGCATCCCTTTCTGGACCTGTGGGGGACAATAATCATGTCCAGACAAAATAATTTGTGATCTAATGGAATGATTGGAAATAAGCCAAAGGTCTCACAAATTAAGGTCCCATAAATTATGTACATCCATACCTTGGGGGAGCTCTTCCCCGTTTCTGATGTTTCCTTTGATGTGGAGGAAAGTCCACTAACACAGTCATCTCTAACTCCATTGCCCATTTCAGTCTTCCATAGGAAAGGTGGGGGTGACTTTTATAATTGGTGAGTTTGGAAGAATAAACTTGGCGTGCTTAGCATAGTTCCTCTCTCCAATCTCTTGGGAATGAGAGGCCCACAGGGGTCCTTCGTAGGAGCGGGACCTGCCTGCCCAGCACTGCCTGGGGCTGGTAGGAGAGGATAAAGCTGTAATGTTCTGTATTAGGAAAGCAATCTTCAGCTACTCACTGCTGTGTCTAATATCAGCTTCATCAAAGATGAAGGTAATACTTATATCTCAAATAGTTCAGAACTCAGGTAGCAAGGATGGTGGCTATTTTGCAGGTATTCTCAAAGTTCTAATATAATAGCATGAAATATCATGCTAAATATTTAAAATAATTTAATCGATCCATATTTATTGACAGAATGATAGAATGATGCTCATCATATATTGTTAAGAAAGAAGATTATGAAATAGAATATATGCTATGATTCTGGTTTTGTTTCAAAAACCTATATTTACTTATATGTAACATTTAACGGTAGAAAAAAAGTCTGAAATGGCAGCATGAATGCTTAATAGCAGTTACTTTGAGGTGGTAGATTTATGGGTTTTAAAATATTCTTTTAGATTATATGCATTTTGAGTCTACAACCAAAAGTATATCCCCATTTTATTGAAGAAAATTCCAAAGTTATTCATTTGCTAAAAAAACCAAAGTCATTTTTGAAATTGTCAAAATCACAAATGCCTCGCGATTACCTTTTCATGAGTTCATTGCTTGGTTTGTTAGCTCAAGTCAGAAGTAATTATATATTTGGTTGGGGACCATCTGGTGTCACTGGCTTTAAATGGGCAACTTTCCACAGGCTATAAATCCCTCTGAGTTTCAGAATAGTAAGGAGGGAAAAAAAGCTACTTCAAATTTGAATAATGCTATATGCTCAGAATGTTTCAAATAAAAGGAAAGGAACTGGGTGATTAATAAACAGATCATGTGGGATATAGAATTGTCCAGGTAGAAAGAACCATAGGGTTGTTCTAGCCCACTGGAGAAGGAACCGTGGCATGGTGTTTCTGTCGGCTCTCCTCATGGCAGACAGTGGTACTCAATAATGGCCTTTTCTTTCTCTGCCAGTGTGTTTCTGTGCTGCGTCTTTCACTCCAAGAAGCCACTACACATCATCAGCTTTGGCAGGACAAATGACACCATCGGCCCATCTGTCCTCTATCTGAGCCATTTATTTCACAGATCAGGATATTGAGTATTATTTCCTTTTGAAGAAACACACAGCTAACAGCAGAACCTGACCCCTAATCTTCAGCTTACTCAATGAGAACATTTTTTTTAAAGCTTATTTTATTTTATTTATTTAAGTGATCTCTACATCCCATGTTAGGATTGAACTCAGAACCCTGAGATCAAGAGTTTCACACTCCTCCGACTGAGCCAGTCAGGCATCCCTCCAATGAGAACACTCTTAATGAGCCTTTCACATGAACAAATCACTGTCCTAGGATTTGCAGAGATGCTTTGATGAGTAGGATATTCACTTGCCCTCAAAAGGTTTGCTGTCTCCTTGGAAAGGTTCTGATGCATGCAGCAAGTAATGAAATCCTATAATGCAGTCGGGTGAGGAGGGCAGGGAAATGACACACCATGAAAGAACAAGGGAAAGGAGGGTATTTGTGGCAGAAAATATTGGGAAATCCAGGGCTCAATTCAACCCACTACACTCTGAAAAACAATATGTTACAAAAATGGGCCTAGTTTTATAAACTCAATGAATGCTAACTGAATAAATTTGTATATGAATATTAAAAAGGATAAAGAGGTATAAGGACAGCTAACTAGATAGATATAGAGAGATATAGATTTCAAGTAAATATCCCAAGTAAAAACATTCCAATAAGTGCGTATATCTATGAAAAAAGAATAATTACCTAAGCGTGACTATTTCCAAATGTACTCTTTAGTATGCTATCCTTCATTAATTTTGTTGTTTACTAGTTCTCACTAGGCAATAGGTTAATGAGTTAAAGGAGAATACGAAAAATTAAGACAATCTATCCACTAACTTATTTTTTATCTTTTATGAATGAGAAAAGACTATATGCATCTACTCTTGGAGGTGTAGTAACTCAACATTTACTTGAAATACTTACTGGTTCTTAAAATATTATTTGGAATATTCTTATTACCATAGAATTTTTAGGAATGTGCCATTATAAAGTGTTAATGCCTTAGAAGTATTGAAAATATAATATTAATAAGGTTTGATGACTAAAGAAAAAGTGTGAGAAAATATTTGTAAAAATAGATGAACTAAAAACAGTAAGAAAAATTTAATATGTAAAGAGCTTCTATAGATCAATAAGAAAAGAGATTCAGTTTCTTAAAAAATGCAAATCCTAAGTGAATAAATAAAAAAGGCCATGTTCCTAAAAAGAGTGTTAGCACAGAATTAATCAAGTAAATGGAAATTAAAACAATGAGATAGATATCTTACCTAATCAGACTTCAAAGATTGAATATTACCAAATATTGATGAAGGGGCATGGAAACACAGTTTCAAAAACACAGTTTCACATACCAAATACCTTGGTATTTTCAAATACCAAAGAGGGAGATTTGACAATATGAATCCAAATTTCAATGTGCATACTCTTTGATCCAGTAATTTCACTTCTCAGAAATTATCCAAAAGAGTCAATAAAGAGAGTGTGAAAAGATGCCTGGTAGTAATAACGAAAATAGTAATGAAACAACAGGGGCCGTCTGGTGGCTCAGTAGGTTAAGCGTCTGTCTTTGGCTCAGGTCACGATTCCATGGGTTCTGGGATTGAGTCCCACATTGGCTCCCTGCTCAGCAAGGAGTCTGCTTCTCCCTCAGCCTTTACCCCTGTTTGTGCTCTCTTGCTCTCTCTCTCTCAAATAAATAAAACATTAAAAAAAATGACACAATAGTAATTAATAGCTATTGATAGAGCTATCTACCAGTGATAAGCATTTTATACTCATTAACTGCTTTAGTTCCAAAAAAAGAGAAAAAATACTTAGAGGGAGATACTTCTATTATCCCCATTTTACAGTTGAGAAAACTGTTTTTTTAGAGAAGTTAAACAATTTAACAAATTTCCTTGGGAACTGTGAAAGCAAAGCGATTGTACTATTGTTTATAATAGTAGACACTTGGGTGCATCTTAGCAGATCAGGTGGTTCATGTAATAAACCAGGGTACATTTACACAGTGGGGTGCCTCTGTTGACAAGTATGAAGCATATATATATAGAGAGAGAGAGAGAAAGAGAGAGAGAGAGAGAGATGAACAGATAACCATGATTATGAAGTCTATTTAATGAAATATGTATTATTTTCATCTTAATAAGAAACATGTGTTATTGTAGGGGCTCTCCTGAACAAAGCACTCATCTTCTTCCCTGAGGCTGATATCAATTGTGATACATGACAAAATAGCAATGAAACTAGGACCATGAATGATATTATCATTACTAATGAAGTTCATATAAGAGATTCCAGCCTCCCTCAACCCCAACCCCCAAACTTGGGACACAGCCTTTAGGGCTAAGTTTACTGCAGGGGCCAGGCTGATATAAAGATGACTCTTTCTCTTGTCATACTTGCCCATCAGATTAAGTCCCTTCTCAGCTAGAATAGAGAGGTGGTGGAAGTCAGAGGGAGATCAAGGTGATACAGGGAAGTCAGATCAGGGGAGGAAAAGTCTCCCCCCAACGAATGCTTCTTTATGATCAGAAGTAGGGCCAAATAAGGGTCCCCGGAGAGACCCAAGTCTTAATCCCTGGGACTATGGCAATATCATTTTACATGACAAAGGGACTTTGCAGATATGATTAAGTTGAGGCTCTGGAGATGGAGAGATTATTCTGGATTTTCTGGATGGGTCCTAAATGTCATCACAAGTGTCCTTATAAGAGGGAGGCAGAGGCAGATTTGACTACAGAAAAGGCAAAGATCATGTGACAATGGAAGAAAGCAGGAGAGATAGTGAAAGGTGATGACACCTGCTGCTGGCTTTGAAGATGGATGGAGAGGCCAGGAGCCAAGGAAAGCAGAAGGCCCTGGAATCTGGGGAAGGGCAAGGAAACCGATCCTCCCCTCAGAACCTTCAGAAGGAAACAGCCCAGCCAACATCTTGACTTTTACCTGATAAAATGGATTTGAGACTTCTGACTTCCAGAAGTATAAGACAAAAAATCTGTGTTGTTTTGAGCCATGACGTTTGTGTTCTGCTGTTACAGCAAGAACAGAAAACCAACACATGATTCTGAAAAATGCAGTAACTATGTCTGAGATTTACAGGAAGTCTTTAGAAGGCTCTGTTAACTATAGCTTAGTAGAAACACACATCCTTTCTCTTCCTTGCAATTATGCACTGTGCTGTGGAAGAAAAGATATATTTGGAAGAGGATAGTTAGTCCAGTATTTTGAAAACCAATTAAAATAATTTAGACTCAATATAGTAGGTTATTTACTCACTAATAAATCAATGTGTCCATTCAAAAAAACAAGAAAAGAAAAGAACAGAAAAATACAATGTGATAAACTCTACTTAAATCGGGGATCTATCTCTGCCTCAAATGCTGGGAGATTTTACCTCTCTAGCAGAGTGGATAACGAGAAAAGTGTATCAGCCAATTGTCCAGATAGTGAAGCTTCCTTTTAAAGTGCCAAAAGTTCAACATCTTATCATTTGCCAGAAGTTTTTCTTGGAAAATCATATATTCCCAGTTTTCTTCAACAAAACACCCTGAACAGATTTAAGGCTTCTCCTTCTCCTTCTCCATCTACCTCTTCTTCTTCCTCCTCCTCCTTCCTCTTCCTCTTCTTCTTCTTTTGGTAACTAAAGGTCATAAGTAACTATGTAAGGTAACATCCATGTATTTAAATGTGGTTAATGTACCAAGGGATAATATAGACTGTATCAATTTCTACCCCAACTCCCAGACATCTCTGGTGTCTGAACTCTTTGGCCGGATTACTATAACTGCTCTCTTTCCTTGCTCTCTAGATGACTAGGACACCTCTATTGCAGCTGCTTCTGTGTCTTCTTGAAGCAAGCTCTAGCCTTTCTTAATTGCAGCTTCTGATATACAATTAGGAAATCGGAAAACTAACTTGTAACAACAGTTTCTGAAATAAATAAGCTCAGCTTTCTAAGAGGCTTTCTAGGAGGTGAGTAAAGCGCATACACGCTTCTTTATGAGTTTGAGGCTTATATGAGTTAGGGACACAAAGCCTATGCAAAGGCCCTGTGGCCTGATTTCCAATACCTGAAGCTATCTGTTTTTCTGTCAGGTTACGAGTTCTCTGATGCAAAAGCTATATCTTAACAATAAACCTTAAATAGTAATTATTTATTCTGCACCTTCAATTATGTAACTACCTATGTGTCAGGCACTGCATAAAATACTTTACAAATCTCATTTAATACACACACACGACATAGTTACTCCAGTCCTCCTTTGACAAAAATGGAAACTGAGATTAAAAATACGGGGTGACTTGTCCAGGACTGATAAAGAAATGATCTGTTCTGGGAACTAGGCCACCCTGTAATGCCTGCCAATTATACAGCTGCCAGCACGTAGTAGGTGCTCAGTAAACGGTGCTGAGGAATTGAACATGCTTCACCACACTGCCTTGCTACAAAGAGCGCAAGGCCTGTAGAGCGCCATCGCTAGAGTGCATGGCACGTAACATCCGACTCCAGTGTTTGCGAAATGAAAAGCTTGAATTGCGCCTGTCACTGCGTGCATCGCCCTCAAACGGTGCAATAAAAGGGCAGCGCATTCACCACGAATTCCCAGGAACAGAAACCGCTAACAAATGTATCTTGTTAGTCTGCTGTCAGGAGCAAGATTTTTATCAGGAATGTTGTATTTCTGAAGACACCGGAATAATTTCCTCCTAATAAATTTCCATCTTATTCCGAGAAGCTGAGATTCTGCCAGGAGCTCAGAGCCTCCTGGGGGTAGGGCTCAGGCAGCTTTGTAGTGCTGGATTAGATGTGTGTGCACGTTTCCAAAAGGCAGGCATGAACCCAGCTCCTGGAAGCACACTGGGGCATTTAAAACAACAGCGCAGGCGCACACGGGGCGTGGGGCTGGGTTCCTAGCTCGGATTTGAAAGGACCTGAAATTTGGCCTTAATGGGATTTCTTCCTCTCCCAGTAAAGGAGGAAGTAGGTTTGTGTGTGCATTCATTCTTTCAGAGGGGAAAGGAGATATTTTCCTATATCCATTTCAGATTTGATTCACGGAAGTTTGAGACACTGTTAAGGTGCCTGGTCCGGGTTTTCCTATTTTCCATTTGGGGTTTTTTCTCATAAATTATCCATTTGCACCATCACCCACTCCAAATATATCAAGAAAACACCCTTAAGGAGGGAATTTCTGAAGGCCCTAGTGGATTAATTTCTGCAAAGGGGATAAAACAGGTTTGATTCTTTAAATGTGGATGGCGTTTATTCAAATAGGTAAATAAGTTCAGCCTCTCCCTTCTTTCCTCTGTTTCCAGCTCCTCCCCAATTCTTTAATAAACCAAAGTTGAGTCTTGGATTCCTTTTGCTCTTTTTACTGATGCCAAACTATATTTAAACCCCAAATTCTTTTCTCTCCTCCCCTGGGATCACCAAGCAAGCTCCTCTGAACAACGACGGCAATGAAGAGAAATGGTGTGGAATTTTTTTTTTCTTCTTTCAAAAATACCATTCCAGCTTGCAGGCTAATTCCATTTGTGATTTAGAGGGCATTGCACCTTCCCCCCAGAACTTCCCTGGGGAAAAGGATGAATGGCCATCCTAGTGTTGCATAAAAATTAGTATCAGGCCACAAATTATTGGACCCTATTAGGGTTTTCTTTTAAGTAAATTAAGGTTATATATCACAGTCTTCCAAGAGGCTTGGGTGCTTTGAATCCTCCCAGCTAAAAGAACATTTAAGATTTCCTGAAACCTAATCGTAAATATGATTAGAAGACAGGGCTGGTTGTTACAAACGTGGCTTCTCTTTTGTGACAACCTCATTTTAAAATAATAATAGATATAAGATGATGGATCTTACAGCAGAAGGATTTTCAGCAAAGAAAAGGGATTTCATATGATTAGCAAATCATATATCATGAGCTCACCATGAATTTGCTAATCCATCAGGTCACCAAGAAATTTTAAGAGAATATGTGTGAGTGTGTGTGTGTGTGTGTGTGTGTACATGCAAGTGTGCGTGCATATGTATGGGTGTGTATATGTGTGCATGTGCACGGGTATGTGTGCATGGGTTTGTGTTGGGTATGTATATGTGTGCATGTGCACGGGTATGTGTGCATGGGTTTGTGTGCACGTGCGTGGG
This sequence comes from Mustela nivalis, assembly GCF_964662115.1. Classification (NCBI taxonomy): domain Eukaryota; kingdom Metazoa; phylum Chordata; class Mammalia; order Carnivora; family Mustelidae; genus Mustela; species Mustela nivalis. Next base: position 54,939,687 of record NC_139023.1, on the reverse strand, counting down.
TGTGTGCGCACATGCATAGCTGTGCAGTGTTTGTGTGTGCGTGTGCATGGGTGGGTGGGTGTGTGCACATGCACGGGTGTGTATGGATGTGTATATATGTGCACACACATAGGGGTGTGTGTGTGTGTGTGTGTGTGTGTTTATGTTTGCCTGGGTGTTTCAAGCCACACAAGGGCAGTTAATATTTCCTCCAGCCAGACATATCTGTGTTAATGTGCCATGTCTACTTCTTTAGTAATCAAGCTTAAGCCAAATTTTATTGTCTTTTTACATCTTTCAAGTAGCAAGTTGATATTAAACTTCAGTGTTCATGCACTAATGAGGAAATCTATATATTGCCTAGCATGTGACCATGCTTTTCAGATTTCATTTAATTTCATAAAAAGTCTCACCAAGGGCACCTGGGTGGCTCAGTCAGTTAAGCGTCTGCCTTGGGCTCAGGTCATGATTCCTGGGGTACAGCCCTGCATGGAGCTCCCTGCTTAGTGGGGAGCCTGCTTCTCCTTCTCCCTCTGCCTGCTGCTCCCTCCGCTTACGCTGTCTTGCTCTGTGTGTGTCAAATAAATAAATAAAATCTTAAAAAAAAAAAAAGCCTACGCATATTTAGGCAGGAAGACTGTTTTCTCAGGGCAGGTTTCTGCCTTAGGGATGTCCTCAGACCCTCCACAATGACTCCCTTCCAGAATCATAGTCCATATTCCCTTGCATCCCCAGCCATGGCCCTCTCTATTCTTCTGTTGAGACAGTCATGAGGTACATGACCTTCCGCTTACAGTTCAAGCTTCAGTTATAGAAGGAAGATTGTTCTCACAGCTGCTCACCCCAGCAATGATTATTCTAAAGGAAGAGAGAGGGTGAGTATAACCAGCCTGCTCTCTCGTGGTCTTCACTCCTTCCTACCACCTCATGGTTCCAAAAGCTCATCCCTCACACGCTGCTCCCCCAGGCTTCTAGGATGATGTCAGGGAAAGAGCCCAGGGCTGGGAGTAAAGAGGTCCGGATCCCCCTTCCAGTTCTGTCACCAGCAGGCAGAGCTAAACCCATTGCTCTATGCTTCACCCTCCAAGTGAGTCAGCTCACTTCATCCTTAGGTTGCCGTAGGAAGTAGGCACAAGTATGACCCCATTTCAGTTCATGAAGCTGAAGCTCAGAGCAGGAAAGTGATTTGTCCAGGGGAGTAGCTGGCATGGAACCCAGGCATCGGGACCCAACGTTGCTGACAATGGGCTACGCACAGTCCCTGGGTTTTTGTTAAATGAGAGGGTTGCCCATTCAGCCTCACTTCTACATTTCCTTCCAGCTCTAACATGCCACGATCTTCTCTGTGCCTCAGTCTGCATGTTGCATTATAAAGAAGACAAAGATCCGGTCACCGCAGCTCCAGGCTTAGGTTCTGAGTGGGGTTCTCAAGCACAAGAAGTTGACACAAAGCCTAAACAAAATGTAAGACTTTTTTTTTTTTTTTTAAGCCCCATCCCAAAAGATTAGCAGTGGGATTACAGATGTTTCTGTTCTTCATTTCTGCCTGCTGAAAATAGATTCCACATGTGTACAATGTTGCCTTCCCTAAGCATCCTCTGTTACAGAATTGTGCATAGTATTTATTCATTTTGCTGAAAAAGACCATTAAACACTTAGAAAAATAAAAATTTGGAAAGATACATTGCAAGTTGTTGACAATATCTTTGGGTGGTCAGGAACTTAAAACCCTTTTTCTTGTTTTTGGATCTGATTTTTCCACGAATTTATATGGCTTCTGTAAAAGGAATAAAGAACAATAAGCCCAAAACAAAACAAAATAGAAAACCCACTCATTGGCCCCTCTCCTCCCTGCCCCCCACCACGGTACCCACACAGACTCTGAAATCACTATGATTCCAAACTAAGGAAGGAAACAGGGTGAGGCATGGTAGGGGGCAGGGGTGCAGAGGGGAGAGAGTTCTCTGACACGGAATCTAAATGGCACAGATTCTCGTGTGCTTCATTGAGGCGCGTTATGGTGGGGAGAAGTCTCAGAAAGACTTTCCTCCAGATTTCTCCAGAGGATTTTCTTTTCCAAGACAGCCAATGGCTTGAAAATGAGATTACAAACACTGTACCCTCTTTTAACTACACCTTATAGCTTCCCAATCCCTCCTTTGGAATTCTGAAATCCAAAATGCCCCCAAATGGAAAGTTTTCTTCAAAATTAATTTATGCTACAAAACCTAACAGTTAATTGATGATCTTTATCCCATTCGCTGTGTTTACTGATATATTTTCCTGCAGGAATAATAAGGCTAGAATACCAAGGGCCTCCCATCGTTTCTCCTGGGAGAATCATGGAACATATCCAATGTATACACACTGAGTTACCTTTCTAAAACTTCAATAATTCTGAATTCCAAAACAAACAGTTTGATCCTAGTATCTTGGCTGAGGGCTGAGCGACCAGTATCTAGCATTCAGTGCTATTTAAAACTTACAAGGGGCTGTAGCTCTACTGTGTGTGTACAGCTCCCTCTCACAATTTTCCTGCTAAGGTTACCCTTCATGACACACGCACATCATATAGGATTTGTCGAAGGAGCACAGGGTATGGTCTTGGGAGGATGAGACTAGGAAGAAAATGTCTGTGAACAAAGTAAAATGTTAAGACAAGTGAAAAATAATTGCCAAAGGAATAAACCCCTTTTATCCATCTCTGCCCAGAAAATAGACCTGTATTTCAAATTAGAACTGCCCTTGGCTTGTTCTTATTTTATTTTTTAAGGTTTTACTTATTTTTGAGGGGGGGAGGAGCACGCATGGGCGCGGGGTACGGGTGGAGAGCGAGAGAGAGAGAGAGAATCCTCAAGCAGACTCACTGCTCACCACAGAGTCTGACTTGGGGTGCCATCCCAGGACCCTGAAATCATGAGCTGAGTGGAAAACAAGAGTCTGATGTTTAACCAACTGAGCCACCTAGGCACCCCTACATGTCCTTATTTTAAATATGATTTTCTCTTATTGGTAATATTGCACATAGTTAGCATACACATATAGAAGGACAGAGTTGGGCATATTTTTACAGATGGGCACTTCAACCTTCATAAACACTCCAAGTGATTACATTCACTAGGATGCCAAGCAGTGTATCAAGAAGAGAAATCACTTTAGGCATCCTAACTTGGGTAAATGAGTCTCTTCCATCAAATATTTATTTTTTCACCTCACAACACAAATAATGTGGAAGAAGAAAGATGCTCTGGAGGTGGTATCAGTACAGATCAGGCTGCTCAAGGAGAAGTAGGCATTCAGTATACAGTTGAAACCTTTCAGGAAACTGAGCTACAAAATTCATGGGCATTTCTTCCTATCAGATCACAAACCCATCAAAATCTTTTTTAGCCTCAGGCACAGATCCAATCTCTTGTTCACCTTGATGAACTTTCTGTGGATCAAGACAGATTTTGTTTGTTTGTTTTTTGTTTTGTTTCAGTAAGCAAAGACCCAGATTAAGTTAACTAAAATGAGCTGAGGGAACTGTTGTGGACTGAATATTTGTGTCTCTCCAAGATTGGTCCTTTGAAGTCCTAATCTCCATTGTGATGCCATTTGGAGGCAGGTCCTCTGGGGGTAAATAGGTTGAGATGAGGTCATGTGAGTGGGGCTCCCATGATGCAATGAATGTCCTCATGAACAAGGAAGAGAGACCCAAAATCTCTTTCCATCCTGTGAGGATGATCAGTCTGCAAGAAAGCAGCCTTCTGGGGTGCCTGGGTGGCTCAGTTGTTAGGTGTCTGCCTTCAGTCGGGTCATGATCTCAGGGTACTTGGATCGAGCCCCACATCTGGCTCCCTGCTCGGCGGGATGCCTGCTTCTGCCTCTCACATTTCCCCTTCCTGTGTTCCCTCTCTCACTGTGTGTCTCTCTACCAAATAATAAATAAAATTAAAAAAAAAAAAAAAAAGGCAGCCTTCTGCAAGAAAGTTGTCACCAGGAACCAAATCATGCAGGACCTTGATCTTGGACTTTTCAGTCTTCAGAACTGTTAGAAAGAAATGTCTGTTGTCTGAGCCACCCAATCTGTGGCCTTTTGTTATAGCTGCCCAAACTGACAGAGAGGGGGACCATACCTTCCAAAAAGGATTCACACATTGACCCTTCACAGAGCAATATATGATGAAATGGTTTCTTGAGAGTTAATTGTTTTTTTTTCCTTCAATACTGAAAACCAAGTTCTGCAAAGATAAAAACTGGGAAAAAAAAAAGAAAGCAAGGAAGGAAGGAAGGAAAAAAAAAGAAAGAAAGAAAGAAAGAAGAAAGAAAGAAAGCAAGAAAATTACCTGTTAGCTCCACAGCTGCGCTTCAAGGTTTGTTGGTTTGACTCAGGATCCCCAAGCACCAGAGTTTGGCTGCAATGAAGAGTCTCGGTGCACAGCTCGGGTACAATAGTGCTGGAGCAGAATTTGGGGTAATCAAGGGCTGAGAGAAGGCAACTGAGATATCTTAGGAGAAAGATGATCTAAGCAGAGCGGTCTACAGCGGGGGCATGGAGGTCAGGAGGGCCCGGGATTCCTCCTGGCACTGAGACGGGAACGCTGTGGGTCCTGGAGTGGGTTTCTTCCACCCTCTGTGCAGTTTTCCCATATTTGAAACGAAAGCATTCAGACTTGCCTGTTGACATGAGGATGAAATAGGATCATGTACGTAACAAGTTGAGCAATGTGCGAGGCATGTGAGAACTCAGTACATTGTACTTTTTATGATCTCCCAATATACCATTCTTACCTCTCCCCAACCATGCACACCTCCTGCCTTGCACTTTTAAGATTAAAGAAATGACAAACCACAGTTTCAGACTTACATTTGTGGGTAAGCAGAGCTCTCCTTGCACAGTTCTCGCAGAAAGCCTCACAATTAAAAACTAAAATAAAACTTTCCCTCTTCAGATTTTTATTTTAACCAGCCCACAAAATTTTTTTATCCATCTTTGCCTTTCAGATCCCCTGCAGCTGATGGCAGGGAAGTCAGACAAGCAGCCTTTAGATGTCTCAGATTCTTGAATTTTCCGCTACTGATTAAAATTCTATCTCACCCATAGCCTGATCCCACAGGCCCCTGACTGCAAAGACTGCAGAGCAGAGCCTGCTCCCATTTTATTCATTTATTCATCAAACATTTATTGAGCGTCTTCTATATGTCAGGCACTGTGCTAGGCTCTGGACCAGCTCCATGATCCATGGCTAGGATAACATATCTATTCTCAGAGAGCTCACAGCCAGGAGGGGACTCAGATATATATATATACATATATACACACACACACACACACATACACACACACACAGACATACAGAAACACACACACACATATACATACACACAAATATATACATACATACATATATACACACACATCATATATATTTAAATATATATATTATATAATATATAATATATATAATATTTAAGAAGTTTTATCAGGAAGCAGAGGCAAGGTCTTATAGTCCCTCCAGAGGGTACAAGAGGGGCAGTAAGAAAGCAAGCCACAGGAGGTGCCTGGGTGGCTCAGTGGGTTAAGCCTCTGCTTTCGGCTCAGGTCATGATCTCAGGGTCCTGGGATTGAGCCCCCGCATCGGGCTGTCTGCTTGGCAGGGAGCCCATTTCCCTCTCTCCCTCTCTGCCAGCCTCTCTGCCTACTTGCTATCTCTGTCAAATAAATAAATAAAATCTTAAAAAAAAAAAAAAGAAAAGAAAAGAAAGCAAGCCACAGGACTGACCTTACTGATCACAGGGCTCAGAGGTATAAGACTTGTCTTGTCGAAGGCCTCTCCTCTCAGTCAAGGAGACGTCCAAGAAGGCAACCCTCCTTCTCTCTCCCTTATGATCATTCATTATTATTAGTAGTCACCTCTCCCCACTTTCGTCATTCACTGCCGTGTCTCTAACACCTTGGAACAGTGGTCTGGTACATAGTAGATGCTTGTTATTGGTCTGAACAGCATCCCCTGAAAAATTGGTCTATTGAAATCCTAACCTCCAATATCTCAGAAGGTGACTCTGGAGATAATCTCTAAAGAGTTAATTAGGGAAAACTAAGCTCATTAGGCTCAGCCCTAAAATAATCTGACTGGTCCTTATAGGAAGAGGTTAGGACACAGACACGTGCCCACGGAAGGCCACGTGAAAACACAGGGGGTAGCCAGCTTCCTATGAACTATGGAGAGAGACCTCAGAAGAAAGCATGCCTGCTGACACCTTGATCTTAAACTTCTAGCCTCCGAAATAGTGAGAAAATACATGTCTCTTGTTTCAACCAAGTAGTCTGGGGCATTTTTGTAATGGCAGCTCTAGCAAAGTAATACAACGCTCAAAATATATTTGCTGAATATATCAACGAAACATGTTTGCATTTTAACTAAGATATGTCTAGATAGATGATTGACGGATGAATAGACGATAGGCGAGAGATACATCCATAGATACACAGATGCATAGGAAGACAGAGCGGAGTGGACGCACATGGATATGTACCTTCCTGCTGCCGTCCAACGGTGGAGTGCTGACCGGCTGCCATCTTCCTGAGTGACACAGGAAGTGCTCAACAAATCTGTAGGGTCAGACTGGAGGTTTTGCTTCTTTTTATTCATTTCAATTTTTATTTTACCTGAAGATTTTATTTATTTATTTATTTATTTATTTGAGAGAGAGAACGTGAGGAGGGGGGAGGGGCAAACGGAGAGGGAGAGAGAACATCTTCGGCAGGCTCCCTGCTGAGCGCGGACCCTTGCCAGCTCAGGCTCAGGACCCTTAAGATCATGACCCCAAACGGAAACCAAGAGTTTGATTCTCCACCCACTGAGCTGCCCAGGGATCCCTGTTTTGCTTCTTTTTTAAAAAAACCACATTGGGAAAGGTTTTGTTTCATTTTGACCTTGTGATGTAATTGCAGGTGACAAAAAAGGAGAGTAGGACAAGATGAATGCCAGTGGTCACTTGACCCCTCTCCCGTGCCACCCATTGGTTTGGGAGCTTTCCCACAACCATGTGGTTTACTTCTCACCAGGATCTGGGAGGCAGGTATGAATATTCACATTTACAGATGGCAAAACTGTAGCTCAGAAAGTGCTCTGTTGGATGTCCTAGGTCGCGTCCACGGTTACGATGTCTAAAAACTGGTGTGTGTACAGCATTTTTCTCTCGCTGATGCTTTTATGTCTACCTCATTGGCTCTTCTCATCCATTCTGTGATTTGGAAAACCTAAGTGACTCATCCAGTGTAAAGTATGCTTGCTTAATTTATTAAAAAAAATTTTTTTTGCGCTAAAAAATAGAAACCAAGTACGGAAGCATGCAGCTCATGAGGCATGTTGATAAAGCGGCTAGAGTACGTGTGTGTTAAATGTAAATGAAATGAATGGAACAAACGAGAGTGTTTCTGGATGGAAGAACCCACTCATAAGGTGCTCCGTGCCAGCGGTATGCTGGTGATTCACGCCCCCCACCCCGGCCACACCCCGGTACGCACACACCTGTTCCAATTCGTAATATCCACTGTGGTTTCATTCTGGCTGTGGGTGTGCTCTGCCCAAGAAATATTGATAAAACCTGTAGGGCTCAACAGATGATGGGCCAGCCAGCCATGCTCGCTCCCTTCCCCGAGTCTCTCCAATAGAGCAAGGGACACCCCTCTGCCACGCCCCTCTCTCAACCCCAGTTCTAACCCTCCACATCGCACTAACAGTGGGGAAGACTTGTGAAGGGGAGGGGATGGGTGGGGAAAGAAATATATAGGAAAACGGGCTAACCCAGAATCTAGCCTACTTGCACCCTATCCTAAGCGTGCTAACCTGTACCTTCTATTTTCTATTGCATTTTGCACTTTCTAACATTGATCAAATAAATGAATTCAAGTATCTTACTTTGATCTATGAGCCTTCTTGTTTTGTGACAGGCGGGAAAGCCTGCCTCGTGTTGTACTTGAGACCACCACAGTGATTTCCTACACAACACTTACCACGTGTCTATCTACCCCCAGATTCCTTTTCCTCACCACCCTAGGCTCTTTCCCTGTGAATGCCTACTAGAAAAGTCTATCTTCCTGAAAGTGGAGTATTCCTCCCACGCCAAGAAAAAATAACATGGTGGAACTTTTGGTTCTATACAAAGTCTGATTTTGGATCTTCATTTACATCAAAGCTCTATAAACTTGAATCAGTATTTAAGTCACAAGTGTAGAGCAAACCTTTTGAAAGTGGTCAGCATGATGTGGGTCCTTGCTCCATCCCTGCAGCTCCTGAGCTGTGCATTTCGATATGCCACCCCACCTGAAACCTGGAAATGTTTTTCTGCGCTCTGGCTTTCCTGCCCAGAGGTCGGAGGGGAGCAAATGGATACCAGCTAATTCCACTATTACACTGACCTTGTGTGTAGCGCTGCTGTAATTCTCCCAGTAGCCCAATGTGGTAGGCACTTGAACTACCTTCACTTTACAAAAAGGAGAACTGAGTGATGGGGAGGTTACATGGCTCGCCCAAGGTCACATGGCAGGATAAGGGTGGAACTGGGATTTGAACCCAGGCCCTTGGGCTCTTAAGCACAACATCAGTGTAGATCTGGTGGCACACTGCTCTCCCCAGCCCTCCCTGGGATCGCCTCTCCCTGCAAGGTGGATGAACAGGAGCCAGCTGAAAGGTGTGACAGAGGGCAGAAGATTTTCCAAATGAGCAAACAAACAAATGGATGAGGGAGCAGCAGGCTGGGTATCACCAAATCCAGAGGAGAGTAGCTACTTTTGCTGGGGCGAGTGTGAGACCTTCACAGAGAGGTGACAACAGGGTATGGTCTCCCAGTAAAGCCAGGGGAAGGAAGAAGGAATTCTGCCCCCACAGGACAGTAGATTCTGCTGCTACCAAGCACCCCGGAAAATGTTAGCTGTGGCCATCACTACTCTTAGTTGTTAAAAACGTCCTCAAGTACCTCAAGTTGGCCCTGCACTCCCACTACATTAATTTTCCATCTATCTACCACTTCCCAAGTTCTCCCTCCATTTGTGAATGCAAAGGCATTTTTTCTTTTGTTTTCTTCTGCTCATCCACGCCCCCAGGGTTTCTTCCCCAAGAGGTTAATCAAAGCATTTTCCTCAATGTATCCGCTCCCCTAAAACAAATGCTAATGCCAGCTACTAATAATGCTTTGTCCACCCTACTCCATAAATTCTCGCAACTGCTATTGTTGGTGAGGTTTTTTTTTTTTTTTAATACTGCTATTGTTTTTGTAGGAACATATCTGCTTTGTTACATAACGTTTGGCTTCAGCTTTAACTCTCAGAAGAAAGATAAAACCTCTTAATCTTGAGGCTCTGATTTGAATCACTCCCTCCTTTTCTGGAAATGCAGAGAGAGAAGCCAGAGCTCTTGCCGAATCTGGAAGCCCAGCCAGCACTTCCGGGAGAAGCCAAATTACAGCCTGCCATGCGTGGTGTCCTGGGAAAGAAGAAGTGGGGAGAGGCGGCCTTGCCAAAGGTCAGAATATAAGAATAAGAGCTGCTGTCAGGGAAAATTTCAGCTAAATGTTTGCATTTTAAAAGAGGCTTTCAAGAGAACATTTCGTCCCACAAAACACAGGACCACGGTTGTGGTATCTTCAGGGGAGGTCTTTACTAGAAAGGGTCAGCTGGGAGTCCGAAGAACACCACCAAGCCCCTTAGACTCAGTCCCATTCCTTACAATGGAGCACTATCCAGATTTGAGAAGACAAGGGGACTATCTATGGCAGACAAGGAAATGTCCATTTGTACCACACAACGTGAGAATTTCAGACAAGGAAGGTTTTGTGTTTTTTTTTCCTTAATTTTTTAGTCTTTTAGTCTAATTTTTCTTCTATGTTTATGGAATCATAGACACACTTTTTTTTTTTTTTTTTTAAGAGTCAGAAAGAACCGGGGTGCCTGGGTGGCTCAGTGGATTAAGCCGCTGCCTTCGGCTCGGGTCATGATCTCAGTGTCCTGGGATCGAGCCCCGCATTGGGCTCTTTGCTCAGCGGGAGCCTGCTTCTCTCTCTCTCTCTCTCTCTCTCTGCCTGACTCTCCGCCGATTTGTGATCTCTCTCTCTGTCAAATAAATAAATAAAATCTTTAAAAAAAAAAAAAAAAGAGTCAGAAAGAACCTTTCAAACGTAAATGAATCCTTGTATTTTGGAAAAGGAGATCAGTCCAGAGAGGTAAAATGACTTATCCGGGGCCACACAGCCAGGAAGGGTCAGGGCCAGGATCATGGTGCACCCTGACTTGGTAGAAGTTTCTCAGGGACTGGAAATCACCAGACCCAGATTTCTAGGAGTAGCTTCCTCTCCTAGTGGGATCCTTATAAATGTTCCTTCCCTCCAGATTATAAGATTCTCTTTCCTTTGATACCCACACCAACTTGAGAGCAAATTCTCATCTTTGGTTACAGGAGAGATTGAGGCTCAGAGAGTTCAGGAGAGCCTTACCAGATCTCAGGGAGGGTGAGTGAAGGTTCCAGATGTCAAATATAGAAAAACTCATCCCAAACCCCAGGCCACCACATTATGTGATCTGAGCCCAGGAATACCTCTATTTCTGCATTATCCCCCATCCAGTCATGCCCTGAGATCTGATAGTCCTGCTATCCCCTTTTGGATGCTTTCTTCTAGCTGGTTCAGGTCTTTGTCTACTGGAAGTTGCAGGGCCCTGAGAGCGAGTACCCCTTATACCTCAGGCTCTGGGTGCAGCCCTCTCCACGCCCCAGCCCTGCCTTGTTGACACAGCTTGTTGCCTTTAAACCCATTCTCTAGTCTATGGAGAAGGTGTTTTTCAGCCCACAGTACCCTAATAATTTTAATATTTCCATTTAAAGGTGAATGTTTCTAGCTTATCTTGAGAAGGCTCTTCATGCCTCAGTCTTTTTTTCTCAGTAAAATTTGTTTTCTCAGTAATAACACAGAATAAAGGAAACTGTGCTTGACCAGTGCATGTCATTGTCAGTAGAATGACAACAGATGCTGGTGTGGCCTTTAGCTGGAGCGGAGATGTGCCTGGAAGGAGCAGGAGTGCTCCACAGTCCTCACCCCTCCCTTCTGCATGCCTCCTTGGAGCCCTGTCCCACCTTTAGGATGTCTGAGTTTGTGCCTCCAGATAGAGTCCCCAACTATCCCCACCCTCTATTCTCCCCACTTCCTGTCTCCGATTTTTAGGCAACACTGAACAGCTTGCATTTCCTCCATATGATTTCTCAGCCTGAATCTGAGTTTTGTTTATTCATAACGCATGGCATCTGTACTTTGCCTGCTGACCCCACCGAATGATACTGGCTGACTCCAGGCAGGGACATGAGAAGGCAACCCAGGGCCGAGTGTTGGGCAAAACTTATTCCTCAATCAAAAATTGAAAAGAAAAGAATGATTAAAACCATCACCCTTATAATGCTCAGCAGCATTTAATAATAATTGAGATTCCTGTACGTATTTTTTTTGCAGGGATTCTTATTTGAAACATGTAAAAGAATTAATATGAGGACCTATCGCATTTGGAAGAACTATATAATTCTATTTTTTATACCAGTTATTTGACACTTTTTAATGCAATCTTAACAAAGTCATTGTAATGCTAAGTTTAGTACGATAGTGTTTATATATACACATGCATTTAAACTATGCATGCGTAGGCATGCTATAAAAATAGTTAATAAATTCCTTAGTGAATGACAAAAAGAAAAGAAATGCATAGGTCAGTGCCTGTCTTGTTTGCTGGTTGTATAGGACAAGTGCCCAGAGCCACTGGAAAAGAGGACAGGAAGCCTCTGTCACAAGAATGGCCCATCTTTACCAGGATCCCAGGAACCCTCATCACCAGCTCATGTTGTATTTCCTGTCCCTCGCACTCCCATGGGCCTAAAGGGGCCTTTCCTTAGGAGTCCCTGGAAAACACAACAGCATCACTGCTCTCTTGGGTTTCAGTTTTCCCCCGTGTCCAGTAGACAGGGTTTCCCTAACAAGGATCACAAGATAAGACCTCATCCTAAGAGATAAATGAGGAAGGGGGGCAGGAGGGAGTGGGCACCATATTTTATCTTACCAAATATCAAACACCTGTCTCCCACAGTCTGCTCTTAACCTCTTTCTGTAATTCCATTCAGCTTTTTTGATCATTATCTTCATAGGGGTCTACCCATCACTTACCAAAATGCAGTGAGCAGGGTGATCATGTTTCTAAAGATAAAAATGACATATCTATTCTTCTCTCCCTCCTAAAGTTGATACTTGTCCATTATGGTACCTCTAAGTCTTTTTGCCTCCTTAAAGTGGCTCATGGCTCCAATTTTGTCTGTAAAAGTTGGGGAGACAGAGAGTTAAATCATCAACTAGAGAATTTGATCACTGCAGACCTAGACTCCTGGTAGTCCAGTGCAAATGAAAACAGCAAGCTTCTTTTTGCCTTAATTACCTGTGTAATTACCTTAGCCCAAAGAGACAGGTGCAGAATCTCAAAAAAGGTGTTTTGTTTTTTGTTTTTTTTCTCTTAATCCTTCAGTGGCATAGTCAGCAACATTTATTAGGTGCCAACTGTATGAAGCAACTTTGCATTAAATGTTGAAAGGGAAACATACTCAAGAGACTTATTATAGATGTTGCTAATGAACCTTTAAATAACCCAGCTACAGAAACAAGATCTTTGGAATACCTGAGGGGTACCCGGCAGTGGTATACCAGCAGAAAGGGTTCAAAGACATACAATTTGTGGACCTAAGGAATGTATAGTCTAGTATGTAAGATTAAGCAAGCCAAAAAAAAAAAAAAAAAAGGGTGGGAGGTACAGTACTTCTGTGATACTGGCTCATAAATGTAGCATGAACCTACGGAAGGAAGTGTTGACATACATGAATGGTCCACCAACACCTGATGGACACTTGTTTCAGGCCAGACATTATCTCATATTTTTGTCCTGTAGTCATCACAGAGTTTTACAGTTCAAGTGCTGCCTCTTCCATGAAGGACTCCCAACCCTCCAGACAAAAGGAATCACTCCTCACTCAGTGCTTCCACTACGTACAACTATTTAGCATTATCATTCTGCCCTATGTAGAACCGAGAAGTTTGCAAGCTTGTTTTGACCACTATGCTTCTTAAGGGTTAGAAGGTTTGTCTTACTCATGTGTTTACCCTCAAGAACACTCATTACCTTGACGTGCACAGAAGGGTGTGAGCAGTTCCCTCTAAGAAAGACCTGTGATCAGAGGTTACCCCTGAGGAGGCTCCTTGACTCTCTTCCAAGGATTCCTCTCTTATTTTGTTTTGTTTGCTGTCACAGTTGTTTTTAATCTCAAAGAGATTGAAATTTGGGAGAAACAAGGCACAAAACAAATGGATAAGGTTATTTTTTATCCAGATACACTGTTTATTTCCTGACAAATGCAAGGCCATGGCCAATTGAGATGTCACTGGCCCAGCCGCCACTTCTCTGCCCAAGTGCGGTTCTTCCATTGTGCAAAGGATACTCCATTGTGAGCTGACATGGAATCACTTAATAATCTGCAGGCAGTGGAGAAAAGGGGTATCCGTATGTTCTCAGGCCAGGTGGATAATCCTTCTCCACATTTCTGTTCCCGCATGTTGCCCCCTCTAGAGATGAAACAGACCATAGTCACAACTCTTTGCTGCTGTGCAGACAGAAGACCAAGTGTTTTGCACGTTTTGCATTTCTATAATTGAAGCATAGAAAACAAGATAATAGAAACCATAAACAAAGAGGGTTGGGACAAAAAATTATTCTGGGGTGATATGTTTTTCTGTCTTTGATGTGGTCTACTTATGGAAAGGAGAACATAATTTTTTTTTTTTTTAAACAATGTCACCGTCTGCTGGTCTAACTTGCTGCTTCTGAGCAGGAAGTCATCCCATGGTAGCGTTTTAGGGACTCAGAGTCAGAGAATTCCCTTCCAAGTCTTCTCTAATACAGACAGCAATGTATTGATTCACACGGAGAATGATGTCCACTGGGCCACAGTGCCCTCTTTGGCATAGCCAATACCTTCCAATTCCTGCAGGCCAACCTGCTCAGGGAGCCATACCCCAATTACAAAATGCTAGGTGAGCACAGATTAGAACAGAATGAGTTTGTCAAACTATTAGAGTGTTTATCTGATTGGTTCCAAAGAAGACACTGTACCATCATCTTCTCATCAAGTTCTGAAGACAAAAATGTGGGCTGCTCTGAGAAGAATCTTCTCTGGTGTTCTGTGGGACCCTTTTGTGCTTCATCGTGGATCTTCTCAATTGCCTACCTGTTCATTCAAGTTGCAGACGTGGCTTATGGCTCTCATTCTTTCTCCTTAAAAAGACTTTGGATATCTCTGTCATGATTTTTTTAAGCTATTAATTTTGTATTTGAGCTCTCAGAGGGCAATTTTATTTCCTCTTTTTTCAAATTTATGAGGCATCACATCATAGATTGTAAATTTGACAAAAATAAAGAATCAGAAAAATACTTGTTAAGTATGAAAAGGTGTTATTGGATCTGGAACTTCAACATGGTGATTAGAATGGGTAGAGCTGGGATGGAAGCACATTCTATTAGAATGGGGAAATGTAAAAAAAAAAAAAAAAGGATATGAACTTGAAAAATTTCTGCCATCTCTGGATTGTTTCTTGAGCAAATTTGGATACTTCTGGGTGGATTGTTCATATTGACTTTTTGGAGGGTGGGTTTAGGGACTGAAATGCCCTTTTCCAGTTGTTTAATTCCTTTTCATTTTTCTTTTTAATTTAAATGCTAGTTAATTAACTAGTGCAAACTACAGTGCAATACTAGTTTCTGGAGTAGAATTCAGTGATTCATCACTTTCATAACAACACCCAGTGCTCATCACAAGTTCCCTCCTTAATGCCCATTACCCACCTAGATCCTCCCCCACCCACCTGATTCCATCAACCCTCAGTTTGTTCTCTATTGTTAAAACTCTCTTATGTCTTGTTTCCCCTCTCTCCTTTTTTCTTTCCACCTTCCCGTATGTTCATTTGTTTTGTTTCTTAAATTCCTTATATTAGTGAAATCATACGATATTTGTCTTTCTGACTGACTTATTTTGCTTAGCATAATAGCTCTAGCTCCATCTATATCATTCATTGAAAATGGCAAGATTTCAATTTTTTGGTGGCTGAGTAATATTCATTGTGTAGATACATATATACATATATGTGTGTGTGTATTTATATATATATGCTATATCTTCTTTATCCATTCATTATTCAATGGACATTTGGACTCTCTCCAATAACTGACTACTGTTAATAATGCTTCTATAAACATCAGGGCACATGTACCCTTTTGAATTTATATTTTTGTATCCTTTGGGTAAATACCAAGTAGTGCAGTTGCTGGACCATAGGATAATTCTATTTTTAATAGCTTGAAGAACCTCCATACTGTTTCCCAGAGTGGCTGCACCAGTTTGCATTCCCACCAACTGTGCAAGAGTGTTCCCCTTTCTCCACATTCTCACCAACTCCTGCTGTTTCTTGTGTTCTTAATTTTCAGCTAATTCTTATTCTTCTTTTAATATTTCAATATCCAAGATGAAATGGTGGGAAGGGTAATGGGAAGAGAAACAATGGTAGAAAGGAAAGAAAGAAGGAAGAAAGATTGCATCTGTCATCCAAATCCTGGATTCAAATTCTGGCTCTGCCACATAGCACCTATGTCACTTAGACAAATGTTTTCCTTACCTTTTCAAACCTCAAGTTTCTCTTTCAGGAGAATACTACCTACTTTCTAGTATATTAACAAGATATTGACCATGAGAACATATATACAACAGCATAAAATGAGAAATAACTAATAAAATACGTCATATCAGATTTAAAAAACCCAGCTAAAATTTAACCACCAGTGTAAAAGCTTACCTGACTTTCCAGCCGCAGGTGATTTTCCACCTGCATACTCCCATTCCATGAGTCATGCACCACTATTACAACACTTACCATGTCCTACTATTCTTTCATAGGTCCCTGTCCCTTACCATTTTAGAAATTCCTCAGTAGCAGGCACCAATCCATGTTCACTCCTGAACCCCGAGACCTGAGGTGGTCTCTTACACAAAGGAAGTCTTTACAAATACTTACCAAATGAATGAATGAATGTCATCAAAATCTCCAGACCTAACAAATTCAGAAAATAAAGGTGTCATTATTAATTCTGTTATGAAAAATTTCTCCCACGCTGTTAAACCCTTTTACTTTCCAAAGCACCAGCATATATGGCATTTTGGATTTCAATTTCCAAAATACATTTGCAATTAACCTCACCAAGGCGGGTCTTTGTGGGCTCTTGATGATGTAAAATTACCCAACAAGAGTCTTATGCATATAGGAACTACTATATCTATTAGTTTTGTCATGTTTTTCTTTTACTAAAAGGAAGAGTGAAGCCCTAACTCCTAATTGATGTCAAAAAACCATTTCTTCTCCATGGTTTTGGTCTTTTATTGCTTTATGTCATCAATTATAATTTTACAAGAGAAATTATTTCATTTTCCATGTGTTCGTGAAGATTTTAAGAGTTGTAAGCTGGCTTCTCTTATGTGTGCACATAAGGAAAAAAAAAAAGTGAGGCGATCTGGGGAAAGAGAGTAAGTGAAAAAAAAGGGTGAAAAGGGTCCCTAAAAAGAATTTGGAGCTTAAACTGGCTTGCTCTAAATTTTTCATACTGAAGGCCAGAGCAGATTCAGGGTTTAAAATTAATGTGTAGTTTGTTGAGAGCCTTTTCTTTGTTTTAGCTTGAAAAAGAATATGATGAAGCAAGTTCAGTGGATTTTTCCATTAATAGTATTAAGTGAAATGTTAATTTAATAAAATGCACAGATTTTAAGTGCAGTTTGATGAGTTTTACAAATGTATATACCCATGCAAATACCATCCTAATCCAGATATAGGGCATTTTCATTTCCTTAGAATTTTCTTTCCTGCTCCTTTTTGGGTCCTTTCTCACACACTGCTCCAAATCCATGCATCTTAATACTTGGAGCTCCTTGGATTTTATTTTAGTACCAGATAAAAGCTGGCAAGTTGGCCATGTGTGTGGATGCTAGATGAAGGACCCCAAGCAAATTTTATTAATTCTTTTATTTATTCAAATTATTAAAATCAGATTATTGAGATTATTAAAATTATTAAAATCTTTACTGAGTTCTGACTGGGGGCTTGAGGTAGGTGTTAAGCAGACAGTGGTAAAGGAAAATGGCATTGTTCTTCCCTCTTTGATTTACAGCAAGGAGAAAGGCAATCAACAAGAAAGCAAGCCAACAAAGACAGAATTTCAGACTGTAATAAATGCAATGAAGTAAACTATTAGTCTGGGTGTAGTGACAAAGAACAGCACAAAGAAGCTATTTTATAGATTCAGGGAAGGCCTCTCTGAGGAGTTGACCATTTAGTGGAGACCTGGGCATGAAAAAAGCTAGCCATGCCAAAAAGTAGAGAAGATCTTTTCAGCAGAGACAACCATTTGCTCCTGCCCTGTCTCAACTGTCCTTCCCTTACCCTCTACCCACTTAAATTCTGTCCTTAAATACAGAATGGTAATTCTACCCATTCACAAATATTAAAGGAAGATTCACATTTTCACATGATGCTACTTTTAATTCTTACTAGAGTAATTTTACTGATTTTCTATTGGTTGTCACTCCCAAATCTAGTAGTTTAAACAATAATAATGATTTTGTTATCTATCATTATTTTTGTAGTCAGAAATTTAGGAAGGATTTGGCTGAGTGGATCTGGCCCAGGGTTTCTCTTGGGAGTTGTAGTTAGGCTTGGGTGGATCTGGAAAAGCAGGAAATGGGTAAGGATTCTCTTTCTTAATTTGGCCTCAGGGATATTCCACATAGTATCTTTGGAAGAACTACTTTGAGCTTCCTTGCAGCATGGCAGCGTCAGGGCAGTTGGACTGCTTCCATAGTAATTGAAAGATTCAGGAATGAATATTCCAATGAGAAGGACAGAAGCCAAATTGTTTTTTATGATGTAGTCTTAGAAGTCAGAGTGTTATTTTCACCATGTTTTTTCATCAACCCATCAAAATATTTTAATTAGATATATAAGCTTGATGGGAGAGTAATAAGTTTCTAGCAGAGCATATGGGATAAGAATATTATTGCAATTATTTTTGGAAAATATAACCAACCATGGGGCAGAGCAGGAAAGATAGAGAAGAGAGGAGAGGAGTAATTTCAAGGAGTGTGGGGATGGAGGATAGCTCATGAGGTCAGGTAAAATGTGGACACATTCAGAAGATTCAAAAAGAGAAAGAGAATATAATTTTGGATATGTTTAGTCATGCAAAAAAAAAAAAAGGATGAGACAGAAAAACTCTGATTCCATTAAATTGAGCAGTGGGGATTATTTTCTTATATCACATCAAGTTCAAAGGCAGATTAGGGATCAAGGGTGGTTGATTCAACAGTGGCTTAACAATACCATCTAGAACCCAAATTCTTTCTGTAAAGAAAAGAATTTGAAGGTGGAAGAGCTTCAACATGTCAGATTTCCTACAAGATGGCTCCCTTTATGGCCTCAAGGTGGCTGTCACTGATCCAGGTTTACATATAATGCATGATAGGTATACATATGCATATATAGAGACCACATTTATTCTTCCCAAGATCTCTTATGTGTGACAAAATGTCACAGAGACTTTCCATGATTTCTCAATGATCAGCTCTGGTTCACATGCCTACACCTTAGTCAATTACTAGTAGAGGGAATGAATGGATTGTTATAATTGACTTAGGATGTTCTGAATCATATGGGACATGTTTAGAGGCAGGAAGAGATGTATTGATGGTAAGTAAGTGATAGGTCAATAAACTTGGGGTCTTGATAAATAAAATAATTGCTAAATTGAGAGTATGAAAGTATGTTGGAAAGACAGGATAGTTAGAAACAAATGCTTGAGATCAAGGCTGTGACAAGGTATAGTGTGTGACTATGACAGTGGAAGGGTAAGATGGTAGAACATCAAAGATCATGGAGTCAGAAGTTAGAAAAACCAAAAGACCAAGAAAAACATGATCCATGTTTTTCTGACCATGTTTTTCTGTCCCATTTCTGACTCAAAATGGGACAGAAATAATGGTAGAAAAAAATGGTGAAAAAGCAATTAAATGCTTTTCTATGAGATTAATAACTTTCATATGTCATATGTGAACACTTATATGGCCTACACCAGTACAAACTTATAAGAAAATATTGATGGAGTCAGAACTTCACCAGCCTCCAGATGATTCCCTTGATGCCAGTCTTCTACTCTGTAGCAAGAATAATCTATGTAAATAGTATGTTTCTTCACCTTAGTATTTTATTTAAGGTCTTCTAACTCTTCCCAATGCCCTCAGGATAAAATACAAACTCTTTAACATGACTTACAAGGCTCCTTAATTTATGGTCCCTGCCATTAATTCCGGTGATTTTTCCAAACTCTTAATCATACATTCTAATCAGAAAATTATTTTTTTTAAAGATTTTTACTTATTCATTTGACAGAGAGATCACAAGCAGGCAGAGAGAAAGGGGGAAGCAGGCTCCCTGCTGAGCAAGGACCCAGATGCGGGGCTCAATCCCAGGACCCTGAGATCATGACCTGAGCCAAAGGCATAGGCTTTAACCCACTGAGCCGCCCAGGCACCCCCGAAAAATATTTTTTAACATGCATTCCTAATGTATATCTGTTTATATACTACTGTATTAACATAGTATTTTGTTATAAAAGATATACTAAAATAAAAATAAAATGAAATAAGAGAGGTTATTTGAGCAGCTACAGTATAGAAAGGTAAAAGAGACAGTTTTAGAAATCCACAGTTACAGTTAGAGACCCCAGCACCCATCTCTCAATAACTGATAGAGCAACTAGACCAAAAAAAAAAAAAAAAAATCAGCAAAGATATAGAAGAACTAAGTAAAACTAGCAAACAATAAGATCTAAGCAACATTTATAGGACAATAACAAAGAATACTCATTTCATTCAAGTAAATGAGAATACTCATTTCATTCAAGTGCCCAAAGAACATATACCAAGATAGAGCCTATTCAAGGAATAAAAGAAATCTCAATAAAGTTAAAAAAAAACAAAACTGAAATCAAAGTACATCCTCCAACCACAGTGTAATCAAACTAGAAATCAGTAACAGGAAGAAAAGAAGAAAATCTCCAAACATTTGGAAACTAAATAACACACTTGTAAATAACCTATGGGTCAATCTAAGTCTGAATGGAAATTATAAAAATATATTAAATGAAACAAAAATAAAAATACAACTTAACAAAATTTGTGAGACACAGATGAAGCAGTGTTGAAAAGGAAATTTTTAGCACTGAATTTAGGGATTAGAAAAGGTAAAATTTTTAAAATCAATAATCTCAGCTCACACTTCAAGAAATTAGAAAGAGAAGAGCAAAATAAATCCAAAGCAAACAGAAAGAAAGAAATAATAAAGATAAAGCAGAAATCATTGAAATTAAAAACAGAAAAACAATAAAAAAATCAATAAAATAAATAGTTCTCTGTAAAGATCAATAAAATCAACAAAACTCCAGCAAAACTGACAAAGAGAAAGAAAGAAGACACAAATTACCGGTATCAGAAATAAAACAGGAGATATTACACTCTTTGTGCATCAAGAGGAACATTGCAACCACTCTACACATATACATTTGTGGCAGATAAAATGGACCAATCCCATGAAAGATCTGAATTACCATAACTCACCCAGTATGAAATAGTTAATGTGAATATTCCTGTAACTATTAACAGAATTGAATTT
This sequence comes from Mustela nivalis, assembly GCF_964662115.1. NCBI lineage: Eukaryota > Metazoa > Chordata > Mammalia > Carnivora > Mustelidae > Mustela > Mustela nivalis. The sequence goes on along the minus strand of NC_139023.1, from coordinate 54,918,888 downwards.
TTAATTTAAAGACCACCAAGAAAAAAAATCTCCAAACTCTGGTGGTTTTAACATAGAATTCTTCCAAATGTTTAAAGAAGAATGAAAACCAATCCTACACAATTTCTTTTCAGGTATAGAAGAGGAAGAAATTATTCCCAATTATTTTATAATGCTAGTATTACCAAAACCAGACAAAAACAGTACAACAAAAGAAAGAAAAGAGAAGACAAGAAAACCTCAGCTCAATATTCCTCACGTATACAGGCACAAAAATTCTTTCTTTTTTTCTTTTTTTAAAGATTTCATTTATTTATTTGACAGAGAGAGAGATAACAAGTGGGCAGGGAGTCAGGCAGAGAGAGAAGAGGAAGCAGGCTCTCTGTATAGCAGAGAGCCTGATGCGGGGCTCAATCCCAGGACCCTGGGATCATGACCTGAGCCAAAGGCAGAGGCCCTAACCGAGTGAGCCACCCAGAGGCCCTAGGCACAAAAATTCTTAACGAAATTTTAACAAATAGAATTCAACAACATATAAAAAGAATTATACACCAAGATCAAACTGTTTTATTTTCCAGTGATATAAATCTGACTCAGTATTTTTAAATCAATCAATATACTTGACCATATTAACTGCTAAAGAAGAAAAATCACAAGGTCTTACCAATTGATAAAGAAAAAAATAAGACAAGGTTCAACACCTATTTAATATAATATACTCAGAAAACTAAGATATAGGAGAATTTCCTCAACTTGATAAAGAACATCTTTAAAAAAAAAAAAAAACTATTAACATTACACTTAAAGGTGAAAGACTAAATACTTTTCCCTTAGGATTAGGGTTAGAGCAAGGATGTCCGTTCTCACTACTGTTATTCAACATGTCAGAAGTTAGCCAGTCCCACAAGAAAAAATAATGAAATAAAAGTCTTATAGGTTATAAAGAAAAGACGATACTGTTGATATTTGAAAATGACATGATTTTATATATAAAAAAACCCAAGGAATCTATATTAAAAAAATTCCTAGAATCAGCCAGGTCATAAGATAAAAAATAAATATATAAAAACCAATTGTATATCTATATGCCAGCAATGAACGTGTGGACACAAAAAATAAAAAATAAAATGCATTTATATCAGGTAAAATAATGCAGACATGCTTAAATGTAAATCTAATGAAGTATGGGTAGGATTTGTATAATGGAAGCTACACAGCTGATTAAAAAAATCAAAGAAGAATTACATAATTGAAGAGACATACCATGTTTATGGATTGGAAGATTCAACATAGGATATCAATTCCTCCCAAACCCATGTATAGTTTTGACACGATTCTTACAAAATCTCAGCAAGATATTTTGTTAATGTAGATACATATTCTGAAATATGCATAGAAAACTGAAGAAACTGGAGTAAGTAAAACAATTTTGGAAAATAGGAATAAAGTAGGAGGAATCAGTTTACCTGATTGCAAGACGTACTATATAGATAGAGTAATCAAGACTGTGTGACAAGAATGAATGTGAGGATAGACATAACAGAATTAGGAAACCTAAATATAAACCCATATAAATAAGTTCAACTGATTTTGGTCCCCCACAAAAAAACTAAATCATTAGAAGTGAAGCAGCCTTTTCAATAAATGGTGCTAGAGCAGTTGGATGTGAAATTTACCTTTGAACTTTCTTAGACCTTATACAAAAATTAATTCAAAATTGATTATGGAATAAAATGTTAGAAAAAATGGAGAAAATCTTTGGAATCTGATGCTAGAAAAGTGCTCTTTAAAAAAAAAAAAAAGAAAGTTATTTATTGATTTGAGAGAGAGAGAGAGAGCCAATGAGCATTGAGTGGGAGGAAAAGAGAGAAAGGGAGAATCAGACTCCACACTGAGCAAGAAGCCCAATGCAGGGTTCAATCCTAGGACACTGAGATTGTGACCTGAGCTGATGGCAGACATTTAACCAACTGAGCCACCAAGACACCCCTAGAAAAGAGTTATTAGGTTTAACACTAAAAGCACAATTCATAAGAGGAAAAAATTGATTAACTGGACTTCATCAAAATTAAAAATTTTTCTTCTGTGAAAGACCCTGTATAGAGAATGAAAAGACCAACAATACATGGGAGAAAACATCTGCAAACCATATGTTTAAACAGGGACTAGCATTTAGAACATGTAAAGAACTCTCAAAAATTGTTCAACATCATTAGCTATCAGGGAAATTCAAATCAAAACCACACTGAGATACTACCTTACACCAGTTAGAATGTCAAGAATTGACAAGTCAAGAAACAACAAATGTTGGAGAGGTTGTGGAGAAAGGGGAACCCTTTTACACCTGTTGATGGGAATGCAAGTTGGTAGAGCCATCTTGGAAAAAAGTGTGGAGATTCCTCAAAACGTTAAAAATAGAGCTACCCTATGACCCAACAATTGCACTACTGGGTATTTTCCTTAGATACAGAAGTAGTGAAAAGAAGGGCCACATGTACCCCAAAGTTCATAGCAGCAATGGCCACAGTTGTTAAACTGTGGAAGAAGTCAAGATGTCCTTCAACAGACAAATGGATAAAGAAGATGTGGTCCAATTATACAATAGAATATTACTCAGCCATCAGAAAGGATGAATACCCAACATTTGCATCAGCATGGGTGGAACTGGAGGAGATTATGCTAAGCTAAATACATCAACTGAAGACAATTATCACATGATTTCACTTATTTGTGGAACATAAGGAATAGCATGGAGGACATTAGGAAAGGGAAGGGGAAAATGAAAGAGGGGAAATCGGAGGTGGAGACGAACCATAAGAGACTATGGACTCCGAGAAACAAACTGAGGGTTTTAGAAGGGAGGAGGATGGAAGGATAGGGGGTTGGGTTAGCCCAGTGATGGGTATTAAGGAGGGCATGTATTATATGGAGCACTTGGTGTTATCCGCAAACAATGAATCATAGAACCCTACATTAAAAACTAATGATGTGCTGTATGGTGACTACCATAACATAATAAAAAAGAAAAAGAACTCCCAAACCTCAACAGTAAAGGAGCATACAATCTAATTGTAAAATGGGCAAAATACATGAAGAAACATTCACTAAGGAAAATATACAGATGACAAATAAGCACATAAATAGGACAATGTAAGTTACAAGTGTAATGAGATATTGCAAGTTAAAATTTAAAAATAGTGACAACACCATGTGTGGGGAGGATGCAGAGAAAGAGGATTACTGATATATTCCTGGTGGGAATGTAAATCTATATAGTTACTCATGAGAATGACCAGTTTCTTAAAAAGTTAATATTAAGCATTCCTCAACCTTTGTCTCAGAAAAAAAAGATTTATGTTTATCCAAAAACCTGTACAAAAATGTTTATAGCAGCTTTATTTGTAATACCCCCAAATTGAGAATAACCCAAATACCTTCAATTGGTGAGTGTTTAAACATAGCATGATACACTCTTATGATAAAATACTACTACTCAGCAAAAAAAAAAGAGCACAATCTATTGATACATAGAATTATGATCAACGAAGAAAGTCAATTCCAAAAGTTTATATAACTTACATTTTCATTTATATAAAATTCTTGAAATGACTAAATTATAAAATAATAAAAGATAAATGGTCATCAGAGGTTAAGGAGAGAGTAGGTTGGGAGGTAAGTGCATATGGCTATAAAAGTAAAACATGAGGAATCTTTGTGGTGATGGAAGTAATTTGTATATTGACTGTATCAATGTCAAAATCCTAATCGTGATATTGTACTAGTTTTACCAGACTCTATCATTGTGAGAAACTAGTCAGAGTGTACACAGGATCTTTCTGTATTATTTTTTACAATTGCATTCCAGTCTACAGTTATCTCAAAATAAAATTTAATATCAAAATTGCCAGACTTCAATTTATAAGTCTGAAAACCAAATGAACCCCAAACAAGATAAATATAAGAACACCATGCAGGCACATCACAGTCAGCTGTTTGAAAACAAGAGATTAAGAATTGAATCTTAAAACAAACCTGGGGTTGTTGGGGAAAACATTAAAAACTTATTACCACAATATGAATTACAACTAACTTCTCACCAGAATAAAAAATGTTTGAAGACAATAGAATGATATCGCTTATGTGTTGAAAGAAAAAAATTCTAGGGTGCTTGGGTAGCTCAGTGGGTTAAAGCCTCTGTCTTTGGCTCAGGCCATGATCCCAGGGTCCTGGGATCAACCCCCACATTGGGCGGGGAGCCTGCTTCCTCCTCTCTCTCTCTTCCTGTCTCTCTGCCTACTTGTGATCTCTGTCTGACAAATAAATAAATAAAATCTTTAAAAAAAAAAGAAAAAGAAAAAATTCTGTCAATACAGAATTCTGTATCTAGCAAATACATCTTTTAAAAAAGATTTTATTTATTTATTTGAGAGAGAGAACATGAGAGGGGGGGAAGGTCAGAAGGAGAATCAGATTCCCTGCTGAGCAGGGAGCCCAGTGCAGGACTCAGTCCTGGGACTCCAGGATCAAAACCTGAGCCGAAGGCAGTTGCCCGACCAACTGAGCTACACAGATGCCCTGCAAATGTCTTTTAAAAAGCAAAGCAAATTCTGCTTTCTAGTAAGAGTGGTGTGGTAAGTAGAATTCTAAGATGCAACCATGACCTCTGGCCCCTTATGTTACACCCTGCAGAATCCCCTACCTTTGAGTGTTGGCTGAGGGAGACCTGTAACTTGCTTTTAATCAATAAGCATGGCAAAAGTGATGGGCTGTCATCCCTGGAACTAGGTATACATACATATATATATGCATACACATCAGATTCACACACACACACACACACACACACACACACACAGACATTTTCTTAGTATGCATGAGAAAGATGAGAGAAACTCCTCTTGCTGGCCTCAAAAACACAAAACACCATGTTGTGACCTGCTTATGGAGAGTTCCATATGGCAGGAAACTGCCACTGGCCTCTAGAAAATGGAGACCTCAAGAAATGCAAGTCTACCAGCAACTGTATGAGCTTAGAAGAGGACCCTGAGTTCCAAAAGGACTGTAGACGAACCAAAATCACAATTGTGACTTTGTGAGACCCTGAGCAAAGGGCACATTTAAGCCATACTCAGGCTCATGACACACAGAAACTGTAAGATAATAAATCTGTGTTGTTTAACCTGCTAAATTGTGGTAATTTGTTACACAGCAATGGATAGGTAATGCTAGTGAAAAAACTTGATGGAAACTAAATAATGATTTAAGTCTTCTCTCTCATATAAGAATTTCAGATAACAGTGATAAAACCTAGGCAAAATAGTCTTAAAAATCAACATAAAGCAACTTAAATATTTTCAAAACACTGAGATCTACAAGGTATGTTCTCTGACCACAATAATATTTAATTAGAAATTAATACCAGTAAAACATTGAGAAAATCTCCCTTATATTTGGAAGCCAGACAAGTTATTTCTAAATGATCCACGAGTCAGAGAATAAATAAAAAGAGAAATTAGAAAATATTTTTATATGAATGAGGTTAAGAATATAACCTATACAAAGTTATGGGAGACAATTTAAAATGAAATCATATTGGAAATCTTATATAAGGAAGAGAAAAATTAATTATCTAGTTTCCAATCTCAAAAAGCTAGAAAAGAGGATAAAATTAAATCCTAATAAAGTAGAATGGAAAGATCATAGTAGAAATCAATAAAACAGAAAACAAACAAGGAATAGAGAACACAAAAAAATTTAACAAAAATAAAAAATTTATTTCTTAAAAAGGATTTATAAAACTGATAAACTCCTAGGGACACTGATCCATGACAAGGAAAAAATATAAATAACCAATCTGTTATGAAAGAGAAGCTGTCACTAAAAACTCTATATACATGAAAAAGATCATAAAAGAACACTTGAATAGAATCATGCCACTAAATGCAGCAACATGGATGAAATAGATGAATATATTAAAATGTAACTTACCAAAACTTATAAAAGATGAACTATAAAATCTGAAGAGATTCATATTTCTTAAATTGAATTTGTTATGAAAAACCATTTCACACAGAAATGTCTAGGGGTAGGGATACCTGGATGGTTCAGTCATTTAAGGATCTGCCTTCAGCTCAGGTCATGATACCAGGATCCCAGGATTGAGTCCTGCATGGGGCTCTTTGCTCATAACAGAACCTGCTTCTCCCTCTGCCGGCTGCTCCCCCTATTCAGGCTCTCTCTCTCTCTCTCTCTGGCAAATAAATAAATAAATCTTAAAAAATATATATTTTTAAAAAAAGAAGGAAAGAAATATCTAGGAGTGGGTGAATTCTATCAAACAAAATAAAGTACTATTCTTTAAAGACTGAATAGCAATTCCACCCAAAAAAAAGAGGATGGGGCACTTACCTACTTATCTTATGATAATAAATTATTTTGATACCAAAACCCAACAAAGACTACAAGAAAACAATATATATATATCTACATCCCTCATGAGTTTAGATGCAAACATGCTTAGAAAATATAATACAGCAGTACATTAAAAGGATAATACATTATGACTAAATGGGATATAAGCAAGTTTGGTTTAACATTTAAAAATCAATCAAAGTAATTCACCATATTTACAGAATAAAGAGCAGTTATATGGTCAACTCAATAAATGCATAAAATTCTACTTTCATTCATAATAATAACTCTTAGAAATTTACAGTCAGAAGGAAAATTATTCAATCTGAAAAAAGACAACTATGTAAAATTTAAAGCTAAAGTCATACTTGAAAGTGAAATATTAAACCATCTTCTCATCATTTCAAGGGCAAAGTAAGGTTACCTGCTGTTCTGTTCAGCATTGTACTAGAGGCCCTAGCCAATTCAATAAGGCAAGAAAAAGAAATAAAATGCCAAAAAATTAGAAATTTAAAAGTAAAACTTCTCTGTTTGCAACTTATAATTGTTTATAAGGAACAATTCTCTGTCTCAAAAAACCTGTAAATTTAGGTCTTACAATTCAACAAGCAAGGCCAACATTGAATCACTAATTTTTCCTATGTATAATCAGCAAACAATTGGAAAAAACTTTTTTTTTTTTTAAATTCCAGTCATAATAGTGTCAAAATACATAAGACACTTAGGAAAAAAATTAATCAAAAATAGATAAGAACTCTCTTCTCAAAACTTTTAAGTCTACAGAAAGAAAATTCAGAAAACCTGAATAAATAGGAAGATATGACCTGTTTACAGCTGAAAACACTTACTATTGTTAAGCTGTCAATTCTCCCCAATAATTAAACACAATCCAAATTATAATGCTAGCAGGTTTTTTAAAATATAAATTTGCAAGATGTATCTAAAGTGTATATGGAAATACAATAATCTAGAATAAGCAAGTCAATCTTCAAGAACACTTATACTAAGTAATTTAAGATGTACTGTAATGCTAAAGTCTTCAAAAGAGTGACATTTGCATAAGGAGAAACAAATCAATTAATGGAAAAAATTGTAGTTCAAAAATAGATCTTTTCATATGGTTAATTGATTTTTGTCAAAGGCACAAAGCAATTCAGTGGAGAAAGTAAAGTCCACTCAAAAAATGCACTGAAACTAAAAATATCCATATGGGGGGAAAAATGATTGTATTCTTACCTCATACTACCCACAAAATTAATTCGAGGTGAATCATAGACCTAATCATAAAAGCCAGAAATGTAAGTCTTCTAAAGTAAAAGAGAGAGAGAGAATCTTTGCAACCTTTTGATAAGCAAGGATTCCTGGAGAGGATACAGAAATTATGAACTATCAAAAAGAAAAAAAAATAGATCATACTTCAGCAAAATTAAAATCATTGATTAATCAGAAGATATCCATAAGAAAACAGTCAAGACACAGATAGGGAAAAAATATTACTGGTATACATATATCTGGTAAGTTCTTTCAGAAAATTCAAACTCAATAATGAAAAAACAGATTAAAAAAAATGGGTTGAAAGCATGAACACTTCACTAAAAAAGAGATATAGGAATAACAAATAAGCATGTGAAAAATTGCTCCACTGATATTGGGAAGCACATAAATGAAAATGAAAATTATAATGAGATATCACCACAAAAATATGACTAAAATTAGATAAAAGGAACATGAAACATTGGCAAGGATGAAGAGCCACTGAAAACACTTGTACGTTCTTGGTGTCAATGCAGAATGCTACCACTACTTACAAAGTTAAAAATTCACCTATCCATTGATTCAGCCATTTCTCTCCTGGGTGCTTATATAAGAGAAATAAAATCAAATGTTCACTAAAATTAGTTTACAGATGTTCATAAATGTTCAAACAATTGCTAGAAATTTGAAACAACCCAAATGTCCATCAATAGGAGAATGAATTTTAAATTTATGATTAATTTATACAGTGAAATAATTTAATAATAAAAAGGAACAAACTAGTGATAGAAATAACACAGGTGAACTTTGTAGACATTAAACTGAGCAAAAAAACTACAAACACACACACAGATATACCAAATGACCAAAGTACAAGAATGCAAAATTAACCCATGGTGGCAGAGCTTAGGAAATGGTTGAATTGTCCAGGGGGTGGAATTTATTCAAAGAGGGGACATAAATGTCCAGGTTAATCAAAATATCCCAAGTTTGTTTGAGGTGGTTATTGTATAGTTGTACAAAATTATTCAAAACTAACTGAACCAAATACTTAACATCTGTACAGTTTATTGTTCATAAATAATATCTCAATAAAAAAGAAGCTAAGAAAAGATTAAAATTTCAGTGAGCAATATTTTATATCTTCTTCAACATGATATTTCATACCACTGGTTTGCTAAGAGCTTAATCTGCTCAGAATTATTAACAATAATTAATAAAAATTCATTTCTCAAATTGCCTTGACAAGGCAACTTTACCTTCCCCCACCCAGACCTTCTTGTCTAATCTGATCATATTGTCATTGTTTTTAGAAACAGATGAAATATGAGCTCTACCATCTTGGTCTTCTATTATGATTGCTTGAACAGCACTGTCTGCAATACAAGTTGTTTTCTTTACTGGGAATGTGTCCAAGTGGCTTGTTTGTTTTGTGAAGGTTAGTTTAGTTATAAGTAGTCTGGCCAGTATTTTTGATTAAGTCTCATTAGCATCAGACAATTAGAGACTTCTGCTTATTTCACATGGGAATTTACTAAGGACCTTAGTACTAATCAGTGCATTAAAAATGAGTAAAGCTGGGATGCCTGGGTGGCTCAGTTGGTTAAGCAGTGGCCTTCGGCTCAGGTCATGATCCAGCGTCCTGGGATTGAATCTCACTTCGGGCTCCTTGCTCAGCAGGGAGCCTGCTTCTCCCTCTGTCTCTGCCTGCCATTCTGTCTGCCTGTGCTCGCTCTCTCCCCCCCGATAAATAAATAAAATCTTTTAAAAAAAGATGAGTAAAGCTTATTTTATTCTTATAAGGACTAAACATAAATGGGCGATCTATCTATACCCAATGGGCCATCGATGTGCCCACTACGTTATCCTGTTCTATCTTCTCATTCCCCTGTTTTTTTTTTTTTTAATTACTACTTATCATTTAGTGTGGCAACCCGTTGCCGCCATTACAAGATGGCGCCGGAGAGCCTCGTAAACAAGTGGTTGGACGCGTGGCCTTAAGCTTATTCTGCCCAGCAACAAGGCTGACCTACCATAGTGAGCCACGTACCCCAGAATGAGACACGCCCCAGCTAGCTTGTATATATGTGCAGCCCTGGCTCTACCCAGGCGCTTCCTGCTTCCATCACCCTACAAACCTCAACCAAGTGCACTTCAATAAAGCGTGATAGAGAAGAATCCTGTGTCGGTGGTCTTCCTTCCTCGCGGGCGAGCGTTGGCGGACCACAGCTGGTGCCGAAACCCGGGATAGTTCGGCGGACACCGCGGGGAGCCTAGAAAGGATTCAGAACTCTACATGCGAAGTGGTCGGCGCCGGTAAGTATTCCCCAGTATGTTATTTTGGACACTTGAGCCTTGGGTAGCTGCTATAGCTATAATTGTCCTTGCAGTTGTAGCCTTGCTTTTTTGCTTTTGGATACGTGAGTGCAAATATCCAGACTTCGTGAGCCCCATACAGGCACTATTAAAAGAGAGGGGGTTAAGGATCTCAGAGAGGACAGTCAAATCCGTTCTTAAAGACATAGATGAGTGTGCCCCGTGGTTTGCCGTGTCGGGGGACTTAAACCTTCCCTGCTGGGAAAAGTTAGGAAGAGATCTGGATGCAGCCAAGGCCAATCAGCAGCTTAAATCAGGCACCCTACCCTTATGGAGAGTTGTACATGCGTGCTTACGGGACGGAAAACACGTAGAGCATCTGAAAAAGGGCAGGCGTGCTTTAGCGGAACATCAGGACAGCCTTTCGGAATCAAGTAGTATAAAGGAAGGGGGAAACAAAAAACAAATGAAGAAGTCAGAAAAGGGATATAAAAGAGGAAGTGAAAAACAAAAGGAAACAGATGATAAAAGTAAGCACAAAGGACATAAGGTAACCGCTCCCAGTGCACCCATCTACCCGAGTTTAGATGAGTTCTATGAGGAATTTGCCGCTCTCAGTGTAAAGCAAGAGAGGGACTCGGGAGATGACTCACTAACGGAGGACGAGGAGGAGGAGTTAGAGGAAGAGGCGGCTAGATATGAGGAGGAGCGATATGGACTGCCGCCTCCGGCAAGAGCTCCGCCTCCGCCTTATCCAGGCAAGCAGAACGGAGGGGCCCATAGGCTCTCTCGAAAAACGCTCAGATGCCTTGCCGAGTTCACCCCGCTGGACGCTGTTGCGTTCCCTGTCTTTGAAAACCAAAACCAGCAAAGATATCATGAGCCCATACCCTACAAACAGTTGAAGGACTTAGTAGAGGCCGCCCGTACTTGGGGGCCCAATGCACAGTATACGTTAATTTTACTGGATAGGATCACCACCGCAGCCCTGACACCAAATGATTGGTGGGAGATAGCTCGAGCGTGCCTAAACACAGGACAGTATCTAGACTATAGAGCAGTGGTTACAGAAGCCGCGCATAATCAGGCGCGAGTGAATGCTCGTACACCAAACACAGCACCCTGGACTGCTGATATGCTACTGGGGCAGGGACAGTGGGCTGATAACCAGACGGCCTTCCCGGTGCCTGTTTATCAGCAGATCGTAGAAATATTTAAAAGAGCATGGAGGATGATACCTAAACGGGGAGAGGTATCAGGAAACCTGACTAAGATAATCCAAGGACCGAATGAGCCTTTTTCAGATTTTGTGGCTAGAATGATAGAGGCAGCTGGAAAAATTTTTGGAGACGCTCAGGAGGCCATGCCTCTAGTGCAACAGCTTGTTTATGAGCAATGCACTAAGGATTGCCAGCGAGCGATCACACCATGGAAAGGAAAAGGTTTAGATGCGTGGCTAAAGGCCTGCAGAGAGATAGGAGGACCACTCACCAATGAAGGACTGGCCAGAGCTATGATAGCGGCTACTAAGCACGGGAGACGTGATGGCTGCTTCATTTGCGGACAGCCGGGACACGTAAAGAGAAACTGTCCTAACAAGGAAGGCTTCAGGGCAAAGGGACCAAATACCAAGCAGCCAGGGACATGCCCAAGATGCAAGAAGGGGAAACATTGGGCCAATGAGTGTAGATCCACAAAAGACATTAATGGACAACCTATAAATAACCCATATGTCCCGGAGTCAAAAAACATGCAGAGGGGCCCACGCCCTCAGGGCCCGAAAATATATGGGGCGTTTCAGGAGGGGATCCTTCAGCCGCCGAGAGCACCCGACGAGCCACGACAGGCTCCGCGGGGCTGGACCTCTGCGCCACCGCCGGACTGGTTTTAACCCCTCGTATGGGTATACAAGCGGTTCCTACTGACATGTCAGGACCTCTTCCTGTAGGCTCGGCTGGGCTGGTTTTAGGCCGATCATCCAGCACCATGAGGGGCTTATTGGTCCTCCCCGGGATCATTGACCCAGACTATCAGGGTACAATTAGGGTTATGTGTCACTCACCTTTTGGCATTGTCTCCATTGCCCCTGGGGACAGAATAGCCCAGCTGGTAATTCTCTCATCCTTGCATGACCGTTTCCCCGCCCAAAATAAGGTCAGAGGAGATAAGGGCTTTGGATCCTCTGGAGTCGATATGGCCTACTTATCTTTGGAGCTAACAGGTCGCCCCATGTGTAGTTTGGAGATAGAAGAAAAGGCCTTCACCGGTCTAATAGATACGGGGGCCGACCGAAGCGTCATGAGCCAACGATTCTGGCCAAGGAATTGGCCGCTGCAAAAGGCCTCTCAAACATTACAGGGGCTAGGCTATCAAAACACACCTGAGATTAGTGCAAAAACTCTACATTGGAGGATGGAAGGGAACAAAGGGACTTTTCAGCCGTTCGTACTGGACCTTCCCATCAATCTCTGGGGAAGAGATGTCCAGAGTCAATTAAATCTAATTCTGACTAATGAGGGAACGTTTTCCAAACAGAGCAAAGATTTGATGATGAAACAAGGCTATATGCCAGGCAAAGGCCTAGGTAGATACTTGCAGGGAGAATCAGAGCTAGTCAGTCCTAGTTTGAAAAATGATAGAAAGGGATTGGGTTTTTCCTAGGGGCCACTGATGACTTTCTAAAAATTCCATGGAAAACAGATAAGCCCGTGTGGGTCAATCAGTGGCCCCTTTCAATAGAAAAGCTCCATGCGGCACATCAAATTATTGAAGAGCAACTGCAACTAGGGCATATTGAAACATCCACTTCCCCTTGGAATGCACCAATATTTGTAATAAAAAAGAAGTCAGGTAAGTGGAGACTGTTACATGATTTGCGAGCCATCAATGCACAAATGGCTGTAATGGGGCCAGTGCAAAGAGGTCTCCCAACTCTTTCTGCCCTGCCTAAAGATTGGCCGGTATACACTGTGGACATTAAAGATTGCTTCTTCTCTATTCCATTACACCCGGAAGATAAGAAGCGTTTCGCCTTCACGGTCCCTTCCATAAATCATGAAAAACCTGACTGCCGTTTCCAATGGCGAGTCTTACCTCAGGGAATGGCCAACAGCCCTACTATGTGCCAGTTATATGTTAGCCATGCATTAGATCCAGTTAGGTGTGATTTCCCTGATGTCCGTGTGATACATTACATGGATGATATTCTCTTAGCTCACCCACGGAAGGAGACCCTTGATAAAGTGTTGATAGCGGTAGATCTAGCCTTGAGAAAAGCAGGACTTCTCATTGCCCCAGAAAAGATACAAAGGACTGAGATAGCTGAGTTCTTAGGGACACGTATCACAGCACAGCATGTGAGGCCTCAGAAGATAAAAATTGCCAAGACTTCCCTTAAGACATTAAATGACTTCCAAAAGCTGCTAGGGGATATCAATTGGGTAAGAAGCTATCTCCCGGTGACCAGGGATGAGTTGAGACCATTATTCCAGATCCTAGAAGGTGATCCTGATCTGAGTTCCCCTAGAACTCTGACACAGGAAGGCTTACGCGCCCTGGAACTGGTAGAAAAGGCGCTGGAGGGTGCACAGGTACAACGTGTCGACCCTCAGGTACCCCTAACTTATTGCATTCTCCCTACTGTAGGGAGCCCTACGGGGGTGTTTTGGCAATCAGCCCCAGTATGGTGGATACATGGACACTCACAAGGTCAACGTACCCTGCACTATTATCCTGAGGCCGTTGCCCATACTGCTCTAGTAGGCCTAAAATTCTCCATCACCACTTTTGGGTACCCACCGGATAAGTTAATCATACCTTATACCAAAGAACAAGTAGAAGTCCTAGCGGGCACGATGAATAATTGGGCTATCTTGATGGCAGCATACTCTGGGGAAATTGACAATCACTATCCTCAAGACAAGCTATTACAATTCCTTTGTCAAAATGTGGCCTATTTTCCTAAGGTGACCTCCTCAAACCCTATCAAGGGCGCCATTCAGATTTTCACAGATGGATCAAAAACAGGTATAGGAGTTTACCAAGTTATGGGACATGATCCTGTCCGATTTCAATTTCGCCCTGGTACACCTCAGGTAACCGAGTGCCTAGTGGTTCTCGAGGTGTTTAAGGCCTTCTCATCAGTGCCTTTCAACCTTCTGTCTGACTCTTCCTATGTAGTTAATGCTGTCCGTCAGCTGGAAGTGACCACTTACATCAAGGAACAGAGCACTGTAGCCTCTATCTTTACTCAAATACAAAATTTAATATTCGGCCGTGATAAGCCCTTTTACATTGGACATATACGAGCCCACTCAGGCTTACCGGGCCCGTTGTCTACAGCCAATGAAGTGGTTGACAAACTCACCAGGGTATCCATGGTAATGGTGACACTAGACCCCGTGGCTCAAGCCACAGATTTTCATACAAAGTTTCATGTGCCAGCAGACACACTACAACTCCAATTCAAAATCACCCGAGAACAGGCTCGAACAATCGTTAAGTCTTGCAAATCCTGTGTTACTTATCTCCACCCACCACATATAGGAGTCAACCCTCGAGGTTTAAAACCTCTTACATTATGGCAGATGGATGTAACCCATTTCTCTGAGTTTGGCACTCAAAAATGGGTCCATGTGTCTGTAGATACTTACTCAGGTGTTGTGTTTGCATCAGCCCTGACAGGAGAGAAGGTTACTCATGTGAAAACGCACTGCTTGCAAGCCTGGGCGGCCTGGGGCAAACCCATGAACTTAAAAACTGATAATGGCCCTGCCTACACGGCAAAAGGCTTTAAATCCTTCTGTGCCCAGATGCAGGTCCAGCATACTACAGGCTTGCCATATAATCCTCAAGGACAAGGTATTGTTGAGCGCGCTAACCGCACGCTTAAAGAACTAATACAAAAACAAAAAGGGGGAATAGAGGCGGTTATGACCCCTCGAGATCGCCTATCCCTAGCAATCTTTACTATCAATTTTTTAATTCTGGATGCCAATGGCAAAAGTGCGGCAGATAGACATGCAGAAGAGGCTGAGGCCATAAAGGAACGTGTAATGTGGAAAGATATACTGGATAACAAATGGTATGGACCGGATCCCGTGATTAGGAGATCCAGGGGAGCTGTTTGTGTTTTTCCACAGGACCGCTCGGATCCGGTGTGGGTGCCATCACGACTGACGCGAAAGTTGGATAAAAGAACCGATGACAACACCAAAGAAGCAGACATGGATTCCAACCCTGGAGATGCTGATAGTGCTGATGATCTGCCTGACCAGAGTTGAGGGAGCTACCTTTTGGGCCGTTTCAAGAACATGGCCCATCCCCATGCCAGTCACAAACGCGACAAAAACATTACCCCATCTGTATGTTCCAGAATGTGTTTTTGATTTACCCTGTAAACAAATCAATAATAAGGTACAGCGTTATAACACTACAAATTTCAACCTTCAAGGCACCTTGTGCTTTACCACTCTCGGAGTAGGAGTCATGGGCATGCTAATGTTTGCAGGACTACTGGTGGCTTTGTTCTTAATTCTGAGGGTAATGAGGGCTCGCAGAAGAGAGAAGGTGGCCATAGCGCATGCCTTTGCCGCTATAGAGGCTGGAACATCTCCCCAAGCTTGGCTCAGCATGTTAAATGAAACATAGGTTGTGCTCTTGCACTCGGAGGGCTTTGAGTAGTCCATTGCACCCGAATAGAGACAACCTTGCATTTTCCGCGGGTGGTTTGCACCTAGGAGTGCACAGGGTGAGCCACCCTGAAAGTCATGAGTGTCTGCATACGGGTACCTCCGTTTCTCTCCCGTCCCTAGGCAAAGGAGGACATGTTTACTAGGGGACACTCCTCTGATTTTAGCCATGACTGCAAAATAAAAGAAAAAGGGGGAGATGTGGCAACCCGTTGCCGCCATTACAAGATGGCGCCGGAGAGCCTCGTAAACAAGTGGTTGGACGCGTGGCCTTAAGCTTATTCTGCCCAGCAACAAGGCTGACCTACCATAGTGAGCCACGTACCCCAGAATGAGACACGCCCCAGCTAGCTTGTATATATGTGCAGCCCTGGCTCTACCCAGGCGCTTCCTGCTTCCATCACCCTACAAACCTCAACCAAGTGCACTTCAATAAAGCGTGATAGAGAAGAATCCTGTGTCGGTGGTCTTCCTTCCTCGCGGGCGAGCGTTGGCGGACCACAATTTAGGTCTCAGATCTCACTTCTCTGGCAGGTTTCTCTGACTCTTCAGGTCTGAGTTAGGTGCTTCAGGGCCTTTGCACAAGGAAAAAGGTTATTATAATTGGGGATGAGGCTAGGTATCAACATACTAATTTAGACAATAGGGTTAAACACACTCCTTAAAATCTTCCTTTATTGTTTATTTTTAAAAAGTTGATATCACTAAATATGTTTTAGTATAAGCATAGGAGATTCAATAGTAAGCCAAACAACCAAATAACCTCATGCTCCCATGGCACTGAATTTCTGGTGGGGCAGGCAGACAATTAAAAGACAAATGACATGGTGATAAGTATACAGGAAAAAATAGAGCAAGACAGGATAAGAAATATAAGGTAGGGGGGCTGTTGACGATAACACCTGGTGGTCAAGGAAGGCCTCGCTCAGAATATGAGCTGGAGCCAAGACCAGAAGTAGCCATGTGAATATCTGCAAGAAGATTGTTCCAAGAAGAGAGATCACCCTTGATGAATGAGAAAGGGCCAGTGTTTTTGATTAA
The DNA here is from genome assembly GCF_964662115.1 of Mustela nivalis. Taxonomy (NCBI): domain Eukaryota; kingdom Metazoa; phylum Chordata; class Mammalia; order Carnivora; family Mustelidae; genus Mustela; species Mustela nivalis. The sequence continues at coordinate 54,902,197 of NC_139023.1, read as the reverse complement.
GTCTAATCTGGGGAGATTGGGGAGAAGCGGAGAGAAAAGGGGACAGGTTCAAGATTATGTTCAGAGTTCGAGTTCATAGATCTTTCAGCAGATGGATTGTGTGTGAGGGAGAGCAGGAGGAAGAAGAGGAGTAAAAAGTGAAGCTCAGGTTTGTGCTTTCAGCTCCTCAAGGAATAGCTGGAGTTGCTTGGAAGAACAGGGAAGAGGGGGGTGGAGTGGCACACAGAGTCAAGAGTTCACATTGGATCTGATAAATATGCATATGCACTGCTAGGTATGTAGTGGTGACCATCATAACTCTGAGGACATTCAGAGAGCATAATTTACTTGCTGCAATAGATTGGTTATGCCACCCCACAGTGTGACGTTGTGACACTGACCTTTAAGGTGGGGGAGGGCTATTTCTCCACCACCTTGAAGGTAACCTTAGATATGTGACTTGCTTTGACCAAGCTGGGTATTAGAAAAGTTGATGCAAGCAGAGGTGTGGATGGTAGGTTTGCCAATACCATGTTCATCTCCATGGGGTCAAGCTATGGCTAGTCCACCAGAAGATGAGAGACACATGGCCAAATTGCCCCATCTCCCCAGCTGACCTCACTCCAAACACCAGACATGTGAGCAGTTACCTTAGACCATTCATAGACCATATCAGAGTCAGCTCAGACCAGAAGGTGAGAAATTCAAAAAATTATGTTTGGATCACTAAATCACTTCAGCAAAACCTAATTGATAGATTTGCCTCAGATCCAGAGATGGTGAATGGCCAAATCAGGATTTGTGGCTTTCTTCTCCTAAATTCACTATTTCTCCATTATTCCAAGACACATCCCTTCTAATATTAGCTCACAGAATCATAACCAGAAACATTCCGGAGCCATGTCCTCCAGGCTGCTATCTTAAAGCAAATGGCATTAAAATCTACTCCAATTGTTAATGTGCAACCTCTCATTCTTTCTCTCTCTCTCGTTGCTGAGACAATGTTGCTGTAAAAGCAACCAACAGAAATCCAATTCAATCTCTAGGGAAATTTATAGCAAAAAATCTTGCTATGCCAGTGCTTTTTCCATGACAATATGAAGCATATGGGATCTCAGAAGAAGCATCTATCACAATATGTTGCAATGCAGTGCAGGAATTGGCATTTTCTCCAATTCCTCAAAGCACAGCTAAGAGCAAAATAAATGTAAAAGTATGAGGTTCAGGCTACTGCTGACATGCTTTCCCTTTCAAAGCATTCTACTGACTTAAGGAAAAGAAACCCAAAAGTGCAAAAAAACAAAACAAACAAACAAACAAACAAACTAAACCCCACAACCCAAGACTGCACTATTAGTCCCAGAAGTCTCTGAGCTGAATCCCAAATCCAGAGCACACTCAAAACTGTAAATAGTGTCAAGAGAAGGAACCATCGGAACCCCAACAAAATTCAGGGGCTGAAGGACAGCATTTTAGGGCCACAGATAGGATGGGAAGGAAAGTATACACCGCCCAGCCTGGCTTTAGAAGTGAGGAGTCCTGAGCCATAGCCCCTGTTTTCTTACTATGATACTGAATGACTTTGGACAAGTCCCATAATAACCCATTAAGTCGTCATTAAATATGAGCAGGTTAGCAGAGAACTTGTTCAGAGCTAGGGGTGAGCAGAGAGCAGTGCCCAGAGGGAAGGGGGCAAGACTAGTAAGTTTTGACATGATGGAGTAAGTGATATGGGAGGGTCTCCTGGGCCACTGGGAACAGAAGCAACCAGGACATCCATAGTCAGCCAGAGGACAGAGGCAGCATGTTGGTGCTTGGCATCGGAATGCTGAAGGGAAGGAGAAGGGCTCTGGGCGTGGAGGGGACCTCTCTGCAGGCTGTGCCATGTCATGCATTAGATTGCCATTCAGTGCTCTAGGCCTTGCTTCACTTGTGAGGACACTGAGCCATGATATGGTATGTGGCTCCTTATAATCCCATAGCCACGGTGATTCTGATCCCATAGTGAGTACTGGAGCTTAGATCTAAATGTAGGCCTGTCTCTGAACCCCATGTTTTTATTATCCTAGCCTTCTTAGAATACGACTTAAAAGTAGTGCCTATAAATATATCCTGAAATATTGTGGAAAGGATAACATGGCACTCTCTGGCAGAAAGGAAAAAAAAAAAAGGTAGTTAATTATAAAACATAATTTTCAGGGATGAAATGGTTTCTTTTTCTTCTTGCCCCCTTCCACTGAGTCTCACACAGCTTCTCTTTTCCCTCCTACTCCTGGTATCAAGAATGAACAAGACTAAAGCAGGAGTGCTGGGCAGGGAAGGGCCCAGAATGTTAGATCTTTGCTCATGGGTCTCCATTATCAACATCTCAGTGGCTAATACAGTGAGCGTGGCGCCTTCCTGCTTCCCAGTAACCTACAACAGGAGAGGGAATGCCCAGAAGTGGCTCTGGGGTTGGATATAATTTTAAAGGGAAGCCTGCTCCCAGCTTTTAAATCACTTAATCAAAGTTGTATTCCTAACCTTTTAATTAATATTTGACACTAGACGAAATGGTTTAATTCCACTTATGTGTGTGTGTGTTTTGCATACCTGAAATGACATGAAAATCAACAGAAACATTTCTCGAAGTGAAAAGGCTATAAATCCAGGAGCTTTCCCAGCCAAAAATACTTTTTCAATTTGTAGCCCCCAGGTGGGACACACTTACAGGACAACCAATAGCATAACAACAGTTTGATGGTGACTAGAGGCCAATAAGGATATAAAGCAGCCCCATTATGTGTTGGGATCGAGGTGGATGCTGGGAAGATAGGAGGCACAGGATGGAGTGCTGCCAGGAGTTTCTGGGAAAGGCAAGGATACAAAGAGGGTAAGGTTAGATGAGAATCCTAGGAAAAGCTTTACTAGAGAGTTAGGAGAATTGCAGCTTTGCCATTTACCAGACCTATGACTTAAGGCAGTTTAACTTCCCAGGGTCTCAGCTTCTCTCTCCTGCAATGCAGAAAACGGGTTTTCACCTGCCAGGGGAATCAGAACCACAAGTGAGAGGCTATTTCCCAAACTCTTCAGAAAGATTCTCTGGAGAAGCTTGTCCAAAGACAGCCCCTTCCTGGAACTTCTTACACCAAGACTGCCTACAACAGGCTTTCCCGTGGCAAGGAAACCAAGGACAGGGCTCAACCCCTCCCACCCCTACCCTGCCAAACACACACACCAACAAACATCCACCATGGTCCCTGTATATCCAGAAATATTCTTACTTATTTTTAACTCTTCACTTTGACTTATAAAGAAGTTGGAAAAAGAAAGTACAGTGAGTTGACTTATAGGCTGCCTCAGCTACCCCAAATATTAACATTTTACATAACTATAACACAGTGACCAGAATCAGGAATCAACATCCATCTGATATAATTCACAAATTGACAAACCTTATTTTTTTTACTTTTTATTTTTTTAAAGATTTTATTTATTTATTTGACAGACAAAGATCACAAGTAGGCAGAGAGCCAGGCAGAGAGAGAGGAGAAAGCTGGCTCCCTGGCAAGCAGAGAGCCTGATGTGGGGCTCGATCCCAGGACCCTGGGACCATGACCTGAGCTGAAGGCAGAGGCTTTAACCCACTGAGCCACACAGGCACCCTATTTTTTTTTTAAGGTTTTATTTATTTATTTGACAGACAGAGATCACAAGTAGGCAGAGAGGCAGGCGGGGTGTGGAGTGGGGGAAGCAGGCTCCCTGATGAGCGGAGAGCCTGATGTGGGGCTCAATCCTAGGACCCTGGGATCATGACCTGAGCCAAAGGCAGAGGCTTAACCCACTGAGCTACCCAGATGCCCCTTGACAGACCTTATTTAAATTTTACCAATCGCCCCTCTAATATTCTTTTTCCTATCTGCGATCTAACCCAGGTAAATTCAAATAAATTAAATATGGTGTGCTTGCCAGGAAAATGCCTCATCCCGACAAGTGTCCGACAGTCCTTCTAAACAGATGCCTCATCCTCATTTCACATCGACGCTCTAGAGATGCTGTTATACCCCACGTGATCCTTATAATCAAGACATAGAAGTAAACATTGAGATAGCGATTTTGATGCTCTTGGCATATGTTAGTAGGATAAGTAGAAACTCAGTCAAAACAAAAAAAATTCACATTTGTACATAAGAAATCAGGAGTGATGAAAAGCAGAGAGAAGATTTGTAGCTTGAGACACTCTGACTCTTGCCCTTGCTTTTCCCTTGAGCGATGTCATCCTGAGCCGTAACTATCAGGCACGACCCTGCCTATCAGTCAAGGTCCATTAAATGAGATGATGCATGGAAAGAATCTCGCTCAATGAACACACGGAGGGGGCTCAATGAATATTGTTCGTAATGTGTGTTACTCTTTCCAAAGCCACTCAAAAATTCTTTCCAGCCATGAAGTATGATAGTTCCAATTTCGAACCCCATTTCTGTTCTTTGAATCTCTCAGATGGCTTTGAATACATCGTAATTCATATTGTAGTGATCTATGTGTTTCTTTATCTTACTGCCCCTACTAGATTGTAAATTCTGATCCTTTTACCCCTTGTGGAGGCTTCCTGGGCTTCATGCAGATCATACTGCCAGGAGCTGGCCTCCCAAACGTACAGGGGCACCCAGCCAGCAGGCCCTCTGATTTAATTTATCACCAACACGCCAGGCTTTAACTTGTTATAAGCATCTCTGTATAAAGTTGCCTTTGTGCTCAACAGGGGGCAGGCACCTGTTCAAAACTAGTCTCATGAGAGACAAGTTCTCCCTTCTTCAGGAGGAAAAAAGAAATTCCCCTATTCAGGCAGCCTACTTATGGAGAATGAGGACTTTGCTGCAACATCTGTATTTTGGATACTGTAAGTTGCCTTTAGGAAAAAAAGAGACAAAGAAAGTTTAAGGAGGTTGATAATACTTCCTACCACTTTGGTTCTTCAGATCTTCAAAGCACTTTACACAAATCAACTAATGAACACTTCATCACACAGCACGCAGTCTCCCCTGGGAACTGGAAGGCTTGAGACTTCAATCCTACAGCCAGAGACTTGAAAGGGGCTGGGCAATTTGCAGTTAACAATTGCATTTATGATTGCACTTTCTAAAAGAGAGACAGTCAAATCTCACGCCTTCCACTAAGCTAGTGTTGGCTGGATGTTTGTTGACTGACTGACTGAATCAAGCTGATGGCAGATCATTAAATGAGGCACTTCCTCTGCCTTCCCACTGTCTCAAGTCTAATCAGTAGGGCACAGGCTGAGTTCAAGCTAGAAAATTCTTTCCAGTGTTGCATTAGGTCATTTTAGATAAAACATTTAGGGCCATGAGTCCCTTATAAAAAATCAATGGAGGTTCTGTGCCTTGTCCCTAGGAAAATGCTAAGTGCACACAGACCACTGCAAAAGTTTGCATGACTTTCCAGAGCCCCCTCTGAAACCCAGGTTCAAACTCTGCTTTGGGTTTTGTCTGGAGGCAGCCAGCTTAGAAAGGATCAGCTATGTGTAGGTTTGGGAGGCACAATTTATTCTGCCAAGAATACTTTGGTTTAGCTGGTTTGAAAGCAAAATTTAGAAGCTCAGTTGCCCTTTTCAGATTAGACATCAAGAATATTCTAAAATGTTATATGAATATGTTTCTTTTTAAAATCATTCATGAAATAGTGTGCATTGTGGTTGCAGTGACCTTAGGGACTTGTTTTTCTTCTTCTTAGGCTCATTTAATGGCATATTCTTATCTTTGGGAAAACAGGAAATATACTCCCTGTCTTCTTAGTGAGTGGATGTGTAGTGAGGAGGCAAGACTTTTCTGAAAACTTCACAGCAGCTCCGACAGCAACATGAAGTAAATCCTCCACAAGTACCCCCAGCAGAGCTAAACAAATCACGATGGGGCACCCTGTCATCCCTAACACCTAATTCCCAGCCTTATTGAAAGTCTGGAAGGAATAGAGTTCCGAGGCATCTGGACAGAAAAGAGCTTCCCTTTCCAGGAAAAAGTGAGCATTTCCAGGAGGCCGGGAGAGGAGGGAAAAGATCAAAGGCGAGTTTGAAGCCGCTTGGGAGTGGCCCTCCAGAAACAATCACTTGCATTTCAATGATTAGCCTTGAAATGCAGAAATCTAGGATTCCTTCTGGGGAAAAAAAAAAAACCCAAAAAACTAAACACAAAAACCTGGGGTATTGACAACAGCCCAAATCTCAAAGACGCTTCTGGGCAGGGTTTGTTTATAGGAACTGGGAGCACAGCATCACTGACACCTGCAAGGGTATGAGTCCTCACTTCCTGGTGATGTTATGAGGGAGAGGAAGGAATTGGCAAGTTGGGGACTGAGAGAGGATTCTAAGAATTAAAACCGAGGATAAAAGAGGTTCCCCACACTTCTCACCAATTGATGAGCAAATGTGCACCTCTACGGGACCAGGTGTCCAAAAGTGGCTGAGAGGCCCAGCTGTTTCAGATATAACAGAAACTTATGAGTTTGCGTCCATGGTCCGTAGCTAAATTACTCAGATAAGAAATATCCAGCCCGGAGGGCATGTCTCCTTCCAGAATCTCTTGTCAAGCATCCTGGATCCTTTCCCCTAACCCATCACTTTCTTGCCTGGCTGAAAGATACCTGAATTCAAATGCTCTATCCAGCTATACCTGCTCTTTGTATAACTGAAAGGATCAAGCAGCAAGAATGTCCTGCTCACATGTCTGCCCCGCTCAGCCTTGGGGACCGTCCTTCTCTGAAGCACAGTGAGGCTATAAGGAAAGGGTGCCGCTCAGTTAAGTTTTTGCCCCATCCTGAACTTGAGAGTTGTGGGGTGGGATTTGCAATTGAATCCTGGCTGTGAAATCTCCTTGATTTTGAGATGTAGGCACCTTCCTTAAACTCTTTGATACCGAGTTATTTCATTTATAAAATGGGCTACAATGCTCATTTTGTAAATCTATGATGAGAATTAAATGAGATATTTAAGTATATGTAAAAATATGCTGCCTTATTCCATAAATGATTTGCAGTGGTACAACACTCCTACCCCATTACCACACACACACACACACACACACACACACATTAAACTACAAAGAAGAAGAAGAAGAGAAAGAATTAAAATGAAGAATACTAGAGATTTAGTAAAAGATTCTTTTCATCAAAAATTATATACAATGATTTTTAAACTTGAGGTTTTGGAATATATTTATATTTTAGAAGTCATTCTTTTTTTTTTTTTTAATACTTCAGAGCAAATGTGCAGAGGTTGAAGAAAGCAAAAGATATGAGTTTTCCCATTTATTTTTCAATTTCAATTACTTCCTGTCCTAGAACATGCAAGTTGAGATATAATCTCTCTGGTTCTACCACAGGAAGGTGATGCTCAGGTCAAGGTGCCAGAGAGGGGCAGGGAGGGGCTGGTTGATGTCAACCTTAACCTCATTAATATCAGATTTCTTGCATTTGAGTGGTGCTTTGTAAACCCCTGTTTTCAAAACTAGAATTTTTATGTCCCTCCTATGCATGAGGAAAATATGCTTGGAAGAAAAAAAAAAAAAAGGCTTTCCCCAAAGCCAACAGCTAGTTAGTGAAGTTACCAGCACTCTGTCCCAGGTCCTTGGCTCAGAGCCTACACAGTTCTATGAAACTTTTGAATCTCTATTTTACAAATTCTCTGTACATTGCAAAGTTTTCTTCCCTACTCCTCACTCAGCTGTGGTTCCATTTGTGGTCCTGTTTCTTATAAATCATATTTTTACTTTACCCAAGAATCAAGATATTAACCTCCTCGGGTGATTCTACCCAGCAACAACCTGCTGTGGAGTTGAGGGGAAACATTCTCACCTACCATCTGGCAGGATAGCTCTCCTCTACACAGATGGATGGTGGTTGGTGCCCCTTGGGAAGGCTATTTCTAATGATTTCTCCAAACATATGTATTGCATGCATTAAACAAAATTCTCAAATTCTGCTATTATAACATAAATGAAAATCTGAAAGCAACCCTAATGCTTTCTTTTTTGGGGGAAGAAGTTTGAAAATGCCATGATCAAATCAAAGATACTATTCATTTTCCTCTTCTTCTATTTTTGCTATCATGGCTAGATGACGCTGATCGCCAGGCCCTGTACTAGGTGCTTACTTGCATTATCTCATTAAGCTGCACAATAGCCTATGAGATAACAATGCTTATCGTTCCCACTTTCCAGTGAAGAAATGAGGGTTGAAGGAGGTGAAGTCACTCCAAGTTGTGGGCATAGCAAATGATAAAGGTAGGATTCAAATCTAGCTAATTCTCAGTCCAAAGCCTGCACTCTATCCCACTGCTCCTTACTGCTATCTCTGCTCCATGAAAAGATACTACCTGTGATTCTAGAATTGTTAACAATATATTGCCTTTCATAATACAGGATTCTGGTTATAGTGGAGGAAATGAATAACACAGAGAACCTTACCACTTTAGCCCATTATTTGGAAAAACAACCAACCAAATACACATACCCCACCAAATGTATGTATTACATGTCAGATATTAAGGATGTTAAAAATGATTAAGATCTAGTTTTTAGAATTCTTAATGGGGAACAAGAAAATTATAACTTTATTTAAGAGTGTACAAAACCAAAATTCAACTGAATAAATCTGAAGATCTAATTGACTTTATTCAGTGGTTCATAAATTTAGCAGTATCCCCTCTAACCTCTAAAAAGGAGCTCTGAGGAGGTGCACAACATGGAAGGTTGTTGTAAAGGAAAGAGGCAGAAAAGGACATTTCTAACAAAGAGTAGATTGTTTCAGGCAAGGCACCTTTCTTGGGGGAAGAAGGGCCTCTATCCTGCAGATCACCTCACCAGTGTTGATTAGGACATTTCAGATTGACTGGTTAAAAGGTCATGTTCCTGAGAGAGGTTGAAACTGCAATTAAGTCTCGGTTTGTGGTCCTGGGGACAAGTACCTCCATTGTGGGCCTTTTTTCCTTCTTTTTTTTAATCATCCCCCCCTCCTTTTGATCAGACTCTCAGCCTGAGAGATGTGATAAAAAAAATTTAAGGCATTTGCACCACTCAGCCACCATTCTATAGTTCCTATGGCTTTTACTGATCCTATATGTGATATTCACAGGTCATGACTTCAGGCTCACAATTTTTTTCATTGCTCATTTTCTTCACTCCTTTTCTGGCATTCCAGTTTTAGGGAGATCATCTGCTTGGTGGTTAGTAGCTGCAAACAGGCATTCAGAGCTTTTGAGAAAATAAAGCACACCAGGGAAATTGCTATGACTACTATAAGCAGGATAATTCCCCATGCCTGGAGTGCACCTCAGACCCATGGTCCCCAAGATCCAAACCAATCAAAATCAACTAAGTCAGAGAAACACTCTGTTGAGAGAATCACCTTTTTAAGCCAAGTGGTTTGCTCAGTAATCTTACATAATTGAGTTTTAACTTCCCCAGGAGCATTAATCCAGGTGTAGCAGGTGGTATTTGGCCATAACACAGACACGTTTTTTTGCTCAGCTAAAAGGTAATCAAGGGCTATCCTGTTATCAAGAACAACTTTGGCCAGAGAGTCTAGATGTTTTTCTTGGACTGCTAGTGACCTAGCAGCACAATCTGCAATAATTTTCAAGAGTTAGGAGAGGTTCCTGATCATATTCTCATTTGCATTTGCTTCTAACCAGGGAAGTGGGGATCTACCAAAGGAAGTTAATTTTGAATCATGAATGTCTCCCAATAGGTCCTTTCTAACTCAACAATGTAAATACAGGGGGGTTGACCAATGAGGTGTCTCAATCTGTCTGTGAACAGTTAGAGGTACAATCAGATAACCTAAGAGGCATTGCCCAGTTATGTGCCAGCCATCTAGGCATACATGGGCACCAGGAGAATGCAACCACCACAGTCAAAGATAAGTCATATTTGGGAGCAAATCATTTCCACTAAGGTGGTGCTGTTAATGGTAGGGATTATTGCATTTACCTGTTGCAACCAAGGATCAATTAGGTTTTCGCCAAGGTTGAAATAAAAAATTGTTCTAAATTCTAGAGATTACCCCTCTGCTGCCATCAATTGCCTGAGAGATACAGATGATGATGCTATCTTTCCAGACCAAAGCCAGAGTACAGGAAAGAAAGAGAAAAAAAAGTTTTCATGCTTGGTTAAAATATGAAGTCTTGATCCAACCTCTTGGTCAACTTGATTTGGAGGTCTCCAGTGTCTGTACAAAACCAGATGTCAGGTGGAGCTTTCTTCAGCTCTAAGATGTGTTACTCAAGACTCAAATTCCTGATGTTTAGTGAGGAGTAGTCGGTATAGTGTCTTCAAGGATATCAAGGGGCAGTCTTTGTTCTTAGTGATTCCAAATCAGAGGTTGGGAGAAAACTGGAACCATGAATTTGGAGAGTCGTAGACAGATACCTAAGGAGACTAGAAAGACTCAGGATATAGTCTGATTTATAGCAATATATACACAACTTCAAAGATAACAATATTAAAATCTAATGTAGACAAAAGTGCAAACATAATTTTTCTCTCCTTGGTCACTTCCATTTTTTTACCAAAGATAATTACAGTAAAACTAATTTGTTTGCATTAAACTTATCTTCACTCATGTAAGTAAAGAAAGAATAGTGATTGACCATGTAAGCTATTTTTAAGACTGCTATGCTGAAATCTTTTACAAGGAATCTCAGATTGAACTTGTAAGAGTCTCTGGGACCAGGAAGCCAAGGCAAAAACTTGCCATCAGATCCTACCTGATAAAACTGTCAGGAACCCTGTAAGCAAGATAACAGGCCAATTTTTCTGAGGGGCTTTATTGGCTTCATAAAGTCAACCTTAGTTCTCAAAAGCTGTCTGGTCATATATAAATATATGTACTTCTCTCCCAAGTATAGCATTCTATTCAAAGCTTTGGTAATATAGCCAATGTTTAGAATAGATTCTTATTTTACTTATATATATATATATATATATATGACTAACTATATTGCCATGGAAAGAATACTCAAGAGTTTCCAAATTCTGAACGAATCAGATAGGAAGAGTAAACCAATATTTCATCTTTGTTTACAATGTATACTTTATATATTGCTGTAAGCCATAGATGGCTTAAGAGAAAAGGTTTCCTTAAATCTAGAAAAACAAAACATTAAAAAAATCAGAAATGTTTTAGATAAAAGTCATAAAAATTACAATCATCCTCCTAAATTTATTCATTCCTATATTATTAATTCTTGTTCTGCTTGAATCCATTTATTTTTACTATTAGTTCTGGAAATTCTAATCCAGTTCCATTTTATGATCTCAAAGTAATCAAAAATCTGTGTTTACCAGAGTCCCTTCCATGAATTTCCTTGAAGATGAAGCACTTTTGCAGAAACACTTTTGCAAAAACATCTGAGTAAAACAATAACTCCTGGTAAATAACAAGACTTAAATGCCCATTGTTACATGTCTGATGAGAATTCATTACACCGAAACTGACAAGGAAATTTCATTATTTCTGAAACAGGCAACATTTTAAGATATAACTAGAATTATGATGGTAACATTATACCAGGACATATCAGACTTTAGGAATTTAATACAATTTCTAGAATACTTATACCATATACCTATACAAATACAACACAAAGAAGGTTAGTACTTCTTATTTGACAAGTGCCCCTCATGTAATTTAAGATATCAAATAAGTCTTAGTTTAATATCTCTCTTTACAAAAAGAGAGGAAAAAAAACTTTTAAGGTTTCCAAGGACCTTCTAAAAATTCTTAAAGTTTGTTCAAGTGAAAAAGACTTTATTTGGAATTTTATTTGGGGAAGTTTTATTAAAAATATCAAGAGGTTTTAGGGGTGCCTGTGTAGTTGATTAAGAGTTTGCCTTCAGCTCAGGTCATGATCTCAGGTTCTAGGATCAAGTTCTGCATTAGGCTCCTTGCTCAGCGGGGAGCCCACTTCTCCCTCTACCTGTTGCCCCCCCCCCCCGCTTGTGAGTGCTCTCTTTCTCAAATAAATATGGAAAGTAATACTTAAACAAAATATATCAAGAGGTTTTAGAAACACTGTTCAAGCAGGGTCACAGGTCACAGTGAAGCAATGCTTTCTTATCTACTTAACTATAGTGACAATTAAAGACTTTGCAGGCAAATATAAAAAGTTAATAGTTGTAAAAATAAGAAAAGAAAAACTTCACTTTTTTAACAGAGAAGACTCTGCTTTCTTAAATAATCAAATGACTTAATAAAGATAACGCAGGAAATTGTTTTGGCAAGACACAAAATCTTCGTTTTCTAGGAAGATTACTAAAAAGGTAAGGAAAAAGGTTTTTTTTAATTATTTATTTATCTTTTTAAAGATTTTATTTATTTAAAAATAAATAAAGAGAGTGAGCACAAGCAAGGAAAGCAGCAGGCAGAAATTTTAATCATGAGATGGGTATTGTGGAGAAGACACATAAGGGTTTATTATTATCATCATTATTATTATTCACTTAAGTTTCAAATGTTCCCTTTTTTGTTTTTCTTCTGATAAGAATTACCTCCCTAAAACTGGTATTTTAAAGAGCTGGCCTAGATAAGAATTCCCAGAGAAGACTGGATAAAACATTTACAACTCAAAGGCACAGGAAAAGAATGTAGGCTCTTCCTCAAGTACTTTTGTTCCCTTAAGGTCAGAATTTTTCAATACTTACAAGCCTGTGAGAAAAATGGGCAAGTTTAGGACATATCCATCCATCTATGTTGGAATGTTTGGGGTTTTTTTTCCCCCTCTTGGTACATTTAGCCGAGGGAAGAGGAGCTAAAAATATTCCTATCAGGGTCTGAATATCAACTTCTAATTTGACCGAATTTCTGTTCATAGAGTTGTTAAGTCCTTTCAAGTATCTTATAAGGTTTCATCCAGGACAACAGTAATATTTCTGACAATATTAAACAATCCCATAGACCCAAAGGGTGTTCTTCAAGGAGGATGCAAAAGATATTGCTTTCACGAGATCTAAGCACTCCCAAAGATGAGGAAAAGAACCAACAACCTGCATGTCTCAAGTAGGTAGAAAGCCAAGGCAAGTTCTTTGGACAAAATGAGATAAGGAAGAAAACAATAGCTATCCCTGGAAAAGAAAGGTTCAATAACTGTCTGGATTTGGACAGGAAGGGACACACGAAATTTTATTTTTTTCTCTTGATTGGGCATTATAGGCTGAGATTCAGGAGAGCTCATTCTGGTAAGAATTCTTACATTTTGCTGGCTTCTGCCAGTTTTCCCAGGACCCCCTCTGTAGGCTCTGGTGTCTGCCAGAAGGTGGCAAGATGTTTTCACTAACTTTAAGTTTTGAGTGAGAAAACCTGAAGGGACCCCATGGCTGTGGTGGAGGGACACAACTGCTTATTTCTCTTTTTTTCTGCCTCTTTTCTTGCTAGGATCTGCACCCCTTTTATATGCCTCAGTAACAATGATGTATATCCTCCTCGTAAAGTTGAAGGAGTTAATCATTTCTTGTACTCTCTCAGCACAATAGATAATGTCTATAGAGTGACTAGGTGGGGTCCTCATGCACATTTCCTAAGACCAGTTACCCTGGTCTTGACCCCAAGACCCCAAGACCCCTGGCTCTAGGACATAAGTGACTTATGGAGGACACCTGAGCACTGTCTTTGTTTTGACCAGGTCCTGGATACCTGAGAAGACACATACACCAAACCACCAGCCTCAGTAAAAACCCCATAGTCCAAGCAAAGATGAGACTATTTCCTTTCCTTTCTGAGTCTCCCAGACACCCCATCTGCCATACTCTGTCACACTATTCGATAAAAAATTCTACTTTCACTTCTCTCAGCTCACATTTGATTTCTCCTGCGAGAAGCCAAGGACCTTCTTGGCTGGTCCTGCGGGTCTCTCTCTGGGTCCTTGGACCCAGCCTGCATCAGTTTCCCTTGGTTATTTAAGGGAATACTGTAGCAAATTTCCAGAAAATTCCTCAGAGCCTCATCAACTTTGAGAGGTGCCCAGGCAGAGGCCCTTTTCTAAAGGTACATAAGGGGGTATTTAGAAGGCCATTAACTTGGCAGACTTTTGTTTACGGTCATGTAGTCTTTTCAAAGTGGAAAACAATTCAGACATAGGATTAGTAGAATACATATTGCCATAAAGGAGGATGGAGGGAGCAGTAGGAGTGATGTCATTTTTACAGTCTTTTGTTTTGGGTACCTTTAACAGTGTTAATTTTTCACTAACCTTTTACAACAAGATTTTCAATGAAGCTGTTTTGGAATTTTGAAACCTTGTGGGGGCATCTTCCCCCAAAATAGGTATCCCATTCTATTTGTTTGACCAAAGACTCTTTGCTTTCAAGTACACTTCTTAAATTATCTTGTGCAATTGAAATGTTTCTCATAATGGCCATTGTAATTCTAGGTTGCTTTTGGTGAGATTTCACCAGCTTTGTAGATATCTATAGCTTCTGGGACCATAGTTCTTAGATATAAAATAGACAATTGTGCTTCACTTTTTAGAAATTAGAGATCCCATATTTTTAGCTAGCCTTTTGGGTTTCTTGATCCAGATTAATACCTCAGAGATGCGCCACAGGGTTAGGGATAGTGTGGTGTTTTATAGTGTACTTCACTGTACAGAAATGTTCTTGAGGTTGATGAATAACCTGGTGTCAGTCAACCTGCTTTGTGACCAAATTATCCTAACACAGGTGTCTTTGAGTTAGGTGGTGAGTGCTCTAACACCTTTTAAATGCTCAATCTGTGCCCACCAGTTTGGCAGCTGCTTTTGAGATTCCCATTAGTAATGGGAATTTCTACACGTAGTGAGATAAACAAACATGTGCACCTTAATATATCAGCAGCAACCAATGACCTAAAAACAGGGTAAAGGACTAAACCAGCAGACCCCAAAGAACAGGGATTTACAAACTGATTCTAAACAAAGAACTGCAGCTGCCACTAGCAGTTCCCATTGGGGAGTCTGTGGAAGCATTCTAAGGACTGGGGTTTAGATGTTACTACAGGCTGGCCAATAAAAGGCTCTGTGTATACCTCCAACAATTCCCCCGGTGGAACCCAGTAAGTCTCAACATTTGCAGTCAGCAAGGTGGAGACCCAGGAGAGCCAATGGTATAGTTCCAGTCCTAGAGTAAAGGCCGGAGAACCAGGAAAGCCAATAGTGTATATTGCATATCAAGTCTAAGTCTGAACACAAGACAAGACTGCAGATATCCCGGCTCAAAAACCTATAGAGAAAGTGAGTTCTACTTTTTCAGCTTTTTTGCTCTAGTCAAGCCTTAAAAGGATTAAATGAGACCCATCCATAGTATGTACGTCTGAACTCCTTTCCTCAGTCTACAGATTCAAATGCTAATCTACATTAAATACCCTCACAGACACACCTAGAATAATGTTTAACTAAATATCAGGGGGCGTCCTGTGGTCTAATCAACACAAAATTAATCATCACAATGTCCCAATTTTATTCCCAGAAAGCATGGTCAATAATGCTAAAAAATGTGTCTAATATATCTTAAAGGCAGAAACTTCTAAAACTATACCATACCATATAAGCATGTTAGTATTTGATTGAGCAGAAAGGTGGTGAACGTTGTAGAAAACACAGCCCTTGGGGCCATGCACCATGAGGCTCAGGTCCTGGGTACTTGTCACCCCCCTGGCCTTAGGGAAATGTCCTACTGTTTTAGAACCTCTGTTTTCATATCTATAAAATAGGGATGATCAAGGGTAATATTCAAAATATTTAACAACTGATGAGTACACATATCCACCCATTAAAAGAGAAGTCAGTCTTCTAGGGATGTGCCAGTATGTGCCACTTGCATATCCACCTTGGAGACTACAGCACCCACTTCATGGGAGACATGTGAGAGTTAATAGGTACAGAATCGGCCCATGGCAATGGTCCACATTGGCGAAACAGGTCAACAGCTCATATTTTGTCTCCTCATACCTTTGGAAAAGATGCTATCTTTGCTTTCCAATCAGGTAGAGAAGATTTCCCCCCACCCTTTCATCTTTGTTGAAGTTGCAGAGCAGGCCCTGAAGGATTATTTTTGGTCCACACAGTCACAGTGAAATTGGGGCAGGAGCCATACTGGCCACAGAGATCTTAGTTTTACAGAAGCAGTAAACAGAATTGCTTCTGAGCATTTTGGCAGGATTTTAGTCCAATTAAAAATGCATACTCCCTTCTATGTGAGAGACTGATATGCGTGTCTTTGTCCTTCTGTGCCCCTTCCTGACAGCAAGGGCTAGAAAGTTAGGCATTTCCCAGACTCCCTTGCAGATAAGGTTTCAAATGTAAACTAGATTCTGTCAATCAGAAGTATCCTATGAGACGTGGATGGCAAAAACGAGGCAGACACTTGGCTACTACTGTATGTATCTATGGTCATCACTATTGTGGGTGTCAAAAGTCAGGGCATCATTTACTGGTGCAGGTCAGTTCTGAAATCGTGGCAGCAGTGGTTTCCTGATCCCTACTGAGTGCTGATCTTGACACCTCTTGCTGTGTCTCCACAGTGGCATGGTCCTTGTAGCTGACATCTGTGCAATAACTTCTCAATCAGGCTGCTGCTCCTTTGGCAGATCAGCCCAACAGTATAATTTCAAGAATCATTCCTGAAAGTTCCAACTGTAGTTCTTATCTCCTGGGGTAGATTTGTTGTTCTGAAACTAAATATAGGCAGGTTATATTCTTGATCTCATCTTCTGGGAATTTAGTCATAGATGTACCTATAAACCATGTGTGTACAAAAATGCACACAGAGCATTCACCAAAGAATTGCTTCAAATCAAGGAAATAACTTACATGCCCATTGACAAGGATTGACTCAATAAGTTTTGTTGTACCCACACAATTCAATTTTATACTTTTATTCCTTTTAGAGAGAAAGCAAGAGAGACCAGTAGGGGGACAGACCAGAAGAAGATGATCTTAAGCTGACTTTTCACTGAGTGCAGAGCCCAACCTAGAGCATGACCTGAGCCAAAATCAATAGTAGGATTCTTAACCATCCAGGTGCCCCACCAATTTATTTTGTAAGGAAATAGAGCTAGCTATGTGATTACAAAAAGAAGTGTGTAACAAAATATTAAGTAATGTTGTTAAATATTTTAATTTTTGTTTGGATATCCACACCTACCATTCACAGCCCATACTCTTGGGAAACGATAACTCCACCTCTGGCTCTTAGGTGGGTTCTTGGCTCAGGTCTAACTAATTCATGTAGCTGTGTCCTTTTCTAGGGGGATTGGTTCTGATAGGAGCATGTGACCCAACTCTTGTCAATGAGGTCTGAAAATAGTTCACTTGAGCCTCCAGGGAAAAACAATAATAAAATTAAAGCTTTCTGGCTCTTCTGAGAGAACTTCAGGAAATAACTTCTCTCTTTGCCTAGATATGGACATATCAGTATGTAGCCCTGGGGATGTTAGCAAGTCATATTTCAGCCAAGATGGGAAGCCAGCCTTAGCAATCACACTATGAGTGGCAGAACAGAAAGAGAAAAACCAGACCTCTGATAACATAATTAAACCACTGAGTCAAATCAACCTTGAACCAAGCTTTTTCTGAACTTCCAGTTATACCAGTCAAGAAGTCCTATTTATTACTCAAACAGTATGAGTTTGATTTTTAGTTACTTGCAGTGAAACATGTTCTATAAATTAAGTTGGGGGGGGGAAGCAAGGAGCAAAGCAAAAAAAAGTGTAGAATGTATTACTCATTTGTGTTAAAAAACAAAAATTTTAAAAATTCATATATACAAATGTGCTTGACTATGCATAGAAAATTTTTGGAAGGAGATACACAACTGTTCACTGATTATTTCTGAGGAGTAAGTTTGGGAGCTCTGCAGCAAGAGGGAGACTTTTCATTATTATTATTATTGTTATTATTATTATTATTATTTTGCATTTGAATTTGTTTAATCAATTGCATATATTGGTTTAATAATTCTTTTGAAATATAATCATTAATTCTACTCACAAAGAAGTATCTCCACAAAGGAATTATGATCTGTTTAATGACTGCACAGGCAAAAGAAAGGGAAGAGGAGGGAAGGGAAGAAGCCCTTCTCTGGGTCACATAGTCACCAACGGGACTGGGGGCAGAAAGTGCTTTCAGATCGTCCCTCCCTCTTCTTCAAGTGTCATTGAAGAAAAGGCAGCTGGCTTTAGGCTTATGATGTAGTGGATGCTGAAGACTGTCTGAGGTTTGGTTAATCTCCTGCAGTTAAGCTGTCTCTAAAAAATCTGGGTGCTGTTAAAGGAAGAGACATGTTCTTGAGTTGCCCTGGCTTTATACAGTGGAAGAACCTTGGCATTCTGTGTCTGTGGAGAAGCCACCGGAAAATCAGGAACCATTTGTTACTTACATCAGCCTCTTCAGTGGCAACAACTTCTGAGCAGACAACAATAGCAAAAGCTCTTATAATGTTCTTCCTCACATCAAACGCCATTAGTCATCACAAGAAAACTTGCCTGACTTCGTTATCCTTCCCTGTCCCAGAGTTTGTTGCTCCCTGGGCCTTGAGGGCCACTGCAGGCTGGGTTTCCAAGAAGTTCATAACGTTCAGGAAGGAGAACCTTTGCAGAAGGCAGAGAGAAGCTTGGGCTGTGAGTCTGTTTCTCCACATTCTAAGGAAAATGCTTTTCTTCTATTCTCCTACTCATACCACCTCACTCTGGTCACCGAATGTGTGTGGTTTCTACACCAAGCCAATCTTTGACATCATCTAGGGGTTCTACAATGTGACTCAATTTCTGATACTATCTACCTGTTAAGGTTAAGGGCTCAGTCCTATAAGACTGCCCCTTCGGCCCCCTTCCGAAGCCAACTTCAAGTCCAGGTGGACACCTGGGCTTCTGGCCTACCAGCTATAAGTCAGAGGTTCCTCCAAACCCCTCCTCAGTTTTGATAATTTGCTAGAGCTGTTGACAAACTCAGGAAAACAGTTTACTTACTAGATTCTGGTTCATTATAAGAATGAACATTATAAGAATGAACTCAGGAACAGACAGATGGAATTGATGTATTGGGGCTAGGTATGTGGGAAGGGGCTCAGAGCTTCCACGCCCTCTCTTGGGGCACCACCCTCCCAGCACCTCTGAGAGTTCACCAATCTGCAAGTTCTCTAAACCCTGTCATTTATGGCTTTTATGGAGGCTTCATGACATAGGCACAATTGGTTAAGTCATGGACCATTGGTGATTAATTCAACCTCTGGTCCCTCTTCCCTCCCTGGAGGTTGGGGGATGGGACTGAAATTTCCAGCTCTTTACTCGCCAGTCTTGTTCCCCTGGCAACCAGCACCTTCCCCAGGGCTATCCAGGAGACCCCAGCCACCAGGCATCTAATTAGCATACCAAAGGACATGATCTCTACAGAGATTCCAAGGGTTTTAGGTGCTGTGTGCTAGGATAGACGGGGTGGGGGGAGGGGACAGAGATTCAACCCAACAGGAACTCTGAAGCTGTGATAGCCCTTCACAGAGTTGTTCCAAATTGGAATAAGGGGCCAGGCCTTTGTCTCCACTTTAGTTAGTGAAACTGCACCCCAAGGAAGGGGATCTCCCTGGGGATAGTTGAGAGCTATGGCAACGTTCTGGAAGCTGAGGGCATAAATTTGAGGCATAAACAAATCCTGGAGACTTGTCACCACAGCTCCCACAACACCCTCAAGTTTCCCAGATCTCCCTGCTCTCCTCCACACCCGCTCCCTTAAACACCTTCCAAATAGGGTCGTCAGTGTCCTACTGATTTCAGTATCCTGCCCTGAACTCTTACCTACAGTTTTTGTCACTATTGCTCAGTAAAAAACCATGTGAGTTCACCTCTGCTCTAAGCACTTCACATTCATTATCTCATGTGATAGTCCAGACAACCTCTGAGGTCAGAACTATCCTGCCCCCATTTAACAGGTGAGGAATCTCAGTGTGGATTAGGTTAAATAACTTAGCCAGGGTTACACTGCTAATAACAACATGTTCCCAGATACCAGCAACACTATCTATGGCCAGTGGAAGGCCAAGCTCAAAGGGGAAAAAAGTCTCAACAGGACAGTGTGAGGAGGGGCAGCGGAAGGAGAGAGGAACAGATCAAAATGGCAGCTCTGGCCCTGTGGGGACCCAGGTTGCGTCTATGTAGGCCCATTAGCCCCTCCGCAGACCACCCTAAATCACACAGGTTCCAATGGAAAGACACAACCCTTGGTCATAACTTCCTCCTAAATCTTTCAAATACAGAATTTCTGGTCACCATTGTCCTGACTCACCCCTGCCCCCTTCATGGCACTGAAAGTCCCGTTACATAGAGGGAAAACTCAACCCAAAGGTACCAAAACGCTGGCTGTAAATAGCCCGGGTCTTAGGCCAGCTCCTGCAGGTTTACACTATTTCACTGTGTCTTGACAACCCTCCCTGCTCTGCTTAAGGGGCCATTAAAAAAATTACAACTGTTATTACTATTTTTTTTTTAATTAGATGAGTCTATTTGTAAAGCTAGAACATGCAGAATAGACACTCCCCCACCCTAATGCTCTCGTAGTCATTGAGTTGAGGGGACTAAGGCTGTGGTGCCCATGATTTCTAGTCACTGCACTTATTTTTAAAAGGAAGAAAAGAAAAAAGAAGCCTAACGCTATTATGGTGGCTAATTAAATTTCCTCTTTGCCGTTACAACGCATTTATTTTTGAGGATCATTACTTTTCGTGTAGCTTCTTTCAGGAGGTTGGTTTAAGGTTTTAAGTTAGGGAAACCGCAAGGCAAGACTTAAAGCCAAAGGCCATGCTTCCACCAATGGCAATATGTCCGCTGCTTAGGGGCACTCCAGGAAGAGAACATGATTATGGAGCTGCCATTTTTTCCGAAGTACAGGAACCACAAAGGGAGGGGGACAGCTACTCCCTTTACAGGAGATCCCGTGAGTTGATAGATAGGGGTGTGCTTGCATATAGCCTTTAGCTAATGCTCAAAACTCAGGGTGTTCATTTCCTACTTAATATTCATTTATTCACAAAAAGACAAGAGTTGCCCTGCGGGTGCCAGATACTCTGATGTGTATGCAGAGGGGAGATGGTAGGGAGTAGGCAAAGCTCAGAGGTGGCTCTGGGAGGAAGGCAGCACAGAAACTGAACTCCATGGTTTGGGGCACTGGACACGGCTCTCCCGGTGCAGTGCGAGCAGGCACATCTCTTTCCAGGTCTGCTTTCGATGTCCTTTTGTTTGTAGTTTGAAATCGGCCGTTGTGGACTCCTGACACCAATGATGGGGCAAACACCTTGATCCCACCCTTTTGGAGAGCCAGTGGACCTAAACCACACCAGTCAGATTTCATTTTTCAGATGAGAAACTCAGGCAGAGAGAGGAAGGGTACCTTTTCCTTGGTTTTCTTCAGGGCCAGCAAAGTGTTTGGCACACCAAAGGTACTCCACAAATGTTTATTAATGCACTAAAATGTTTCTCTGCCTCCCCAGGTTGTAAGTAAACTGTCTGAAAGTGTAAAACACAATGCAATTATACTAAATGAAAATAGAGTCGCAGGTACCAAATCTGAGAAAACATTTAGTATCACAGAGAAAAGAACTTGCTAACATATTTCACTATAGCAAGTGGTGAGCACCCTTTTTTTTTTTTTTTTTAAGATTTACTTATTTATTGTTTTAAAGAGACAGAAAGAGCACAGGAGAGGGGGCAGGGAGGGGAAGAAAGAGAGAGAGAAAATCTCAAGCAGACTCCCCGCTGAGTGCAGAGCCTACCTGGGGCTCCATCTCAGGACCCTGAGATCATGACCTAAGCCAAAACCAAGAGTGGGATGTTCCACTGACTGTGCCACCCAAGCCCCCTGAGCACCCTTTTCCTTATTCAAGTTAGATATTTGAACAGGATCCTTTTTAGATCTCCAAAGTTGTGGCTCAAAGCTGCAAAGCGATTTTGGACTAAGTTTCCCCATTTTGAATAGTAAAAGATTTCATTCACTGCACAGAGTTTTCAGGCCCTGAACGAAACATTAATCCAAAGTGAAACTGATGTTCTGTACAGCCAAATATTTAGGTAAAGGCCAAGCCCAATTTCAACAGATGATACCTGCAAGTTAAAAAAACAACCTGCTGACATTTGGAAATGTGTGTTAGCCACAGTGAGTAATAACGAAGTATGTTTTCCATTAGAAAAAGATAGAAATTGGATATGAGGCTCAAATGATAAGAGGTACCCCCCCCCATTAAATAGCTCATTTTTAGCCTTACCTTTCTCAAAATACCCTGAAAAAAAAAAAAAACCTGTTAGTGATACAGAGAAATAATACAATGCTAGCTGCTCACCAGTACTGTCCTGCCAGTGTCCTGCTGGTATCACAGGACAAACAAAACCCTATTCTGAACCGTCCCCCTATAATTTACATTCTGCCCTCCGCCACCCAGCCCCCCACATCCTCCCGCTCTCCACTGCGGCAATGATGTGAATGCGCAAAAAGTCAAGACTGGGTTAAGAGGGAACCAAAAAGAATGTTTTAGATGAAATCAGATGTGACCCCTGGAATCAGGAGCATTTGCTGAGCATGGTTTTAATTACGGGGGCTCAGGCAGTTTCCAGATACCACTCTGCTGCAGCCTCGTGTACCTCTAAAAATGTGCACGGCCCGCCAGCCTGCCAGCAGGAAGGGTTTATGGCCTCGCACTCCATTAAAAAAATAAATAAATCAGAAACCCCCGAGGCAGTCGCATGTTCAGAAGCAATGAAATTGCAACCTGTTTACTTCTTCGACATTTAAATTCCCAGCCCAGGCACAGCCTCACCAGCTAAGACTAAACCTTATTGTGAAGGAATTAAAATTCTTTTGCTCTGATGCAGTCCGGCTTTGAGCATATGGCCTGTAGCTGAAGCCCTAGGGCTCATCTTGCGTTTTCGGAGATCTCATAAAATTGCTGAACGCTAATGGAGGGAAAGAGTTTTGCATCTTAAAAACGTGTGGGGACTTCATTACCAACTCAGGCTCTTTAAACAGGGCAGCCAGTTGTCCAAGACCAAGGCCATTTCGAGATGCAAAGGAAATGAAGTCCATAAATGTGAAAGAATGGATCTAATATCACAGGGCGGGGGAGGGGAGAGTTTCTCTGGTCCTGGACAAAAAGATCTGAGAGAGCTGAGGACTAGTCAAAGCTACTAGCTTTGAGAGACAAGAGTGCCATTCATCAAAATATTCCTCTTCAAATAGTTGAAGGGTTCATGTGAGCTAATTTTATGTGTCAACTTGGTTAGGTGATGGTATCCCATTATTAAAAAAACACCAGCCTACATGTTGCTGTGAGGTAACCTTAAAATGATTAACATTTTATTTTTTAAGATTTATTTATTTGAGAGACACAGAGAGAGACAGGGTGGGGAGGGGCAGAGGGAGAGGAGGAAGAATCTCAAACAGAATCTGCACTGAGCATGGAGAACCCAGAGATCACAACCTGAGCTGAAGCCAAGAGTTGGATGCTTACCCAACTGTACTACCCAGGTGCCCCTAGATGTGATTAACATTTAAGACAGTCGACTTTGAGTAAATCGCATTATGCTTTATAATGGGATGGGCCTCGCCCAATCAGTTGAAGGCCTTAGAGGAAAGAGCAAGATCCTCTGAGGAAAAAGGAATTCTGCCTGCAGAAGGCCTCCAAACTCCAGGTCACACAACATCAACTCTTCCCCGGGTCTCCGGTCTATGGCCTGCCCCGCAGAATTCAGACTTTCCGGCCTCCACAATCACACAGGCCAGTTCCATAAAGTGAACCTCTCTCTCTAGAAATATACCCTGATGTATAATGCATCCTGTTGGTTCCGTTTCTCTGGAGAACCTGGGCTAATATAGTCAGTATGTGAAAAACAAATGAACCAACAAAGAGAACTCATGTTTAATGGTGCACTGAGCCTTTCTTTTGATTTTCTACCTGTCTCTGTAATCCTAGAGACAATCATGTAAAATAAAGCAATTGTTCCATTTTCCTGTTGAGAAAACTGAGGTTTTGATCTTTCCCAGAATCACAAAGGATGTAAGTGGTCGATGTCACATTCACTCATGTCTGCCTGTCTCTTATGCCATGTTCCTTCCAGGACATGTCCTGCCTCCCTACAAGGTTTATTCTGTGTTAGTCCAGAAAGCAGAGCAAGGCCCTCCACACAGACAAGCTTGTCTCAGACAGAGTACCGTCTGTAGAGAGAAATCAAGGTCAGAGAGAGAAAGTTCTAATGGCATCTGAGCCCTTGGCTTTGGTCCTTTACTTTTTTCTTCTTTTTAAATTTTATTTATTTGAGAGAGAGAGCCAGCGTAAGGGGCAGAGGGAGAGGAGCAGGGAGCCGAGCCGGGAACCCACACAGGCTCCATCCCAGGACCCCAGGACCATGAGCTGAGCTGAGGGCAGACACTTAACCAACTGAGCCATCCAGGTGTCCAACTTTGGTCCTTTCTGAGACCAATATGACCCTGTCCTCCACTGCCAGGTGCATGTTTTATTTTGGTTTTTTACCCTTTTTATTGAATATGGTTGACGCAAAATGAAATGAACATATTTAAAGTGTGCAGTTTGATAAGTTTTAATATATACACATCAATATCACATCAATATCACAATCAAGATAATAAATATATCCTCATTCTCAAAAGCTTCCCCATGTACTTCTATAACACTTTTCACCTTTCCCATGTCTACTCCCTTGTGCCAGCCACCACTGATCTGCTTTCAGTTACTATCAATTAATTTGCATTTTCTGGAATCTTATACATAAATGGAATCATACAGTACATACTCTTTAGGGGGGAAGGAGGGTCTGGCTCTTTTCATACAGCTAATTATGAGATTTATCATGTTGTTCTAATGAAGGATATTCATAAGAAAGGCCAGCAGGAACAAATGTACCCCCACACCCCAAGAGGAAACCATACCAAAAAGGATTTTACACCACCCTGGAAGGAGGCCTCCACCCTTTCCCACATGATAGGAGGAGGACAAAAACCTGATGGGGTGACAGGCACATGGAGGGTTAATCAGATTAAAAAAGCCCACCGACAAGTCCATAAAAACCCCTAGACTTAGAAACCCCATGACAACCCTCTTGGGTCCCCTCCCTCTTTGAGAGCTTTGTATTATCGCTCAATAAACTTCATTTTACTATCATTCAATAACCTTTGCTTGCTGCCCACCATTCTTCATCCAATCTACCTCTTCATTCTTTGAAGCAGCATGACAAAAACCGTCAGCAACAGAAATCTTGCAACAGTTTTATATAACGATAATTCACTAATTTTTTATTCCTGAGTATTATTCCATTATATGAATATGCTACAGTCGTTTTTTTTTTTTTTTTTTATTTATCTGCTGATGGAAATCAGGTGGTTTCCAGTCTGTGGCTGCTCTGAGGATTCATGTACACATTATTATGTGGACATCTGCAGGGGTCAGCAGACTCTGGCTTATTTTGTACTTCCCACAAACACAGGTGCATTCATGCATTTATTTATTTGTTTATTGTCTATAAGTTATTTTTGCATTACAATAGCAGAGTATGTAGCATCTTGGCTAGCAGAGCCTAAAATATTTACTGTACATTTTCCAAACACCTGTTCTTGCATACATTTACAGAGTGACTGAACAAAAAGTACGTTTTCAGCTTTTCATGGAAATGGCAAAGCTGTTTTCCAAAGTGGTTGTACCATTTCACATTTCCACCAGCAGGGTGTGAGCGTTCTAGTTGCTCTGTATCCTTGCCAAAACTTAATATGCTCATTGTCTTTAATGTTGGCCATTCTAATAGATGTGCAGCCATTTCTCATTGTGATTTTTAGTTTGCATTTCTCTGATGACAATGGTATTGAACCTCTTTTTTAATGGGCATATTTTTTGTTTCTGTATCTTTTTTTTTTTTTGTGAAGTCTGTGTTTCAAATATTTTTGCTATTTCAGAGAGGGAGGAACTGTTTTCTTATTATCGAATTTCAAGAGTTCATTATATTTTCTGGGATACAGTTATGTATCAGATATGTGACTTGCTATTATTTCTTTCCAGTCTGTGTCTTGTCTTTTCATTATCTTAACAGTATCTTTCACAGAGCTCAAGTTTTTAATATTGATGAAGCACATTTATAATTTTCACTTTATGTATCATTCTTTAGGTATTATGTTTAAGAAATCTTTGCCTTCTCCAAGATCATAAGAATTTCTTCTGTGAATTTTATAGTTTGGAGTTTTACTCAAAACTATTTGAGAACTATTAAGAAATGTTCAAAATTAATTAAAAAAAATTTTTTTATATAGGCTATCCAATTATCCCAGAATCATTTATTTAAAAACTATCCTGGGGAGCCTGGGTGCCTCATTGGTTAAGCATCTGCCTTCAGTTCAGGTTATGATCCCAGGGTCCTGGGATTGAGCCTCATATTGGACTCCTTGCTTGATGGGGAGCCTGGTTCTCTCTCTCCTTCTCCCTACTGCTCCCCTTGCTTTATGCTCTCTGTGAAATAAATAAATAAAAATCTTTATATAAAACAAAACAAAACAACTATCCTTTCTCCACTGAACTGTCTTTGCAACTTTGTTGAAAATTAATTGCCCCATATGTGCAGGTCAGTTTCTGGATTCCTACTCTGCCTCATTAATCTATTTGTCTATCTTGAAGCCAGTACCATGCTGCCTTTATTACCAGGGATTTATAAGTCTTGAACTTGAGTACTTAAAGTCCTCCAATTTTTTTGTCAGAATTCTTTTCACCTATTCCATGTCTTTTCCATCTCCATTTGAATTTTAGAGTCAATTTATCAATTTCTACCAAAAAAATCATGGTGGGTTTTTTTCAGCTGGGATTTTGATTGGAATTATTGACTCTATAGATGAATTTGGGAAAAAAATGACATCTTTATAACACAGAGTCCTCTGACCCATGACACGATATAGCTTTCAAGTTTTGGGTTAGGTGTTCTTTCCTTTCTCTCAGGTTTGTAATTTTCAGTATACAGGTCTTGACTTGCCTTCAGTGGCTGGTGGGGAACAAATGCTCCTCTTACATAATAATGCAAGAAAACAAAATAAATAACATCCTCTCATTATGTAAAATATGGATATTTTCCTCATCATTTTGCATTAAATTTTGTACTTTAAAAGATCACATTATAATACTGCTTATCTTGATTTCTGAGTTTTGGGTGCCCCCTTAGATTTTGGGATTGAGGTGAGTGCTTCTTGTAGCTCACCTTAATCCCAGCTGTGTCTGAGTGTTTCATATTTATTAAGGCTTTTTTTTTTTAAGTTTTATTTTTAAATAATCTCTACACCCAAACATGGGGCTCAAACTCACCCTCCTGAGAAGGAGAGTCATATGCTCTACTGAAGAAGTCAGTCAGGTGACTTGCTAAATTTTTCTCCCAATTTCAATTTCCAGTTGTTCATTGCTTATAATATAGAAACACAATTAGTTTTTGTATATTGATCTTATGTCCAGTAACTTGTTAAACTATCTTTTTGGATCAGGTATATTTTCTGTAGATTTCTTTGTATTTTCTACATGTTGGAGTTGGTCATTATCTGGAAGACACTGGGTAAAATTGGGATTATTTCCCCCTAAAATCTTTGTAGAATTCACTAATGAAGCCATCTGGGCTTGGTGTTTTCTTTGTGGGAAGGTTTTTTTAACTACAAATTCAATTTCATTAACAAATCCAAAGCTATTCTAGTTGTCTACTTTTCCTCCAGTGAGCTTTGGTAGTTTATATCTTTCAAGGAATTTGTCCACTTCATCTAAGCTATTGGATGAGTTGGCATAATGCTATCATCATTTTCCCTTATTACCACTTTAATATCTGGAGAATCTATTGCTATGTTAAGTTTGTATTCCTAATAGTGGTAGTTGGTCATTTGTTTTTCTCTTTTTTTTTTTTTCTGATCAGTCACTCCTCCTCTAGGGAAAAGAAAGAAAGAAAGAAAGAAAGAAAGAAAGAAAGAAAGAAAGAAAGAAAGAAAGAAAGAAAAGAAAGAAAGAAAAACTTTTTTTTAAAGGTTTATTTATTTACTTGAGAAAGAACACATAAGCAGGGGGAGGAATGGAGGAGAGGGATAAGCAGACTCTGCACTGAGTGTGGAACCTGACATGGGTCTCAGTCCCACAAACCTAATATCACAACCTGAGCTGAAATCAAGAGTCAGTCGTTGAACCCACTGAGCCATCCAGGCACCCCAATCAAAAACATTTTGAAAACAAATTGTTTTTCTGTTTTCTATTTCATTGATTTTCACTCCAATCTTTACTATTTTCTTTTTCTTTTTTAGTAATTTTTTTCATTGTTCCAAGATTCATTGTTTATGCACCACACCCAGTCAGTACTCCATGCAATACATGCCCTCCATAATACCCACCACCAGGTTCATCCAACCCCCAACCCCCACGCTATTATTTTCTTTCTTTTTACTTTGAGTTCATTTGCTCCTGTTAGTTTAGTTAAGGTGTTAGGTTTCAGACTGTCTTCTCTTCTAATCTAGGTATTCAGTGCTGCACATTTTCATTTCAGTACTGCTTTAGCTGCATCCCACAGACTTTAGCATGTGTTTTTCTTTTCATTCAGTTCAAAATGCTATCTTATTTGCCTTTTGATTTCTTCTCTGACCCTTGAGTGTTCTACTTAGCATCCAGTTACTTAGGGATTTTCAGATCTCTTTTTATCACTGATTTCCAATCTACAGTAGATATAATATTTTATGTGAATTTAATCCAAATTATTGAGACTTTTTTTATGGCCCAGAAAATCATCCATTTTGGTAAATAGTGCATGTACACTTAAAAAGAATGTTAATTTCACGATTATTGGGTAGAGTATTTTATAAAGGCCAATTAGGTAAAGTTGGCTGTGAGTCATGCAAGTCATCTGTGTCTGGCTTACTTTCTGTCTGGTTGTCCTATCAATTAGCGAGAGTGAAGGGCTGAAATCTTCTTTATTTGCAGATTTCTTTCATTCATCTTTCGGTTCTAACAGTTCCCACCTCATGTATTGAAAGCACTGTTGTTATGCACAAGATACTTCATTATATTCATAACTTTAAGAAGTCAAGTAACACATCTTGTAGCCCCAACTTGCACCCTCACAAGTTGTTGACAGTCTTGAGGACTTGCCCTGTTCCTCCATGACTGGAATTAATAATGCATCTTCCAAACTAAATTGTTTCAGAAAAGAATTACCCTAACACAGTATTTTAAAGCAGTGTGTTTTTCTCTCCTTGTGGTCCTTGAAATCCCATTGGAGAAGCAAGACCATGACACTACAGCAAACAACGCAAGGCCATTTATTATTAATAGCTGATCGGGCTCAGAAATATTCTGCAAGATTCCCAACGGCCTGGAGTTTAACTAGCACTGGGGCTTATTTGTGTGCTTTCATCCTTTTGTTCTTCCTCTCTCCCCTCTTTTCTCTCTCCCCCTTCCTCCTTCTACCCTTCATTCACATTTACTTTGTACCTAATCAGAGTCCATTCCTTTGTCAAGACTGGATTTAGGCAAGATCCCTGACCTCAGAGTGTATATAAAGAGAAGCTGACTTGGAAGAAGTGGGACTTGAGTTGAGCCTTGAAAGACAATAGCTGAAGGACATATTCTGTAGAATGAAGAATGGAGTTGACACATCCATTATAAAAATGAATTCTGTGCTTCTCTGTAAAACTTGAAATTTTCATGTCTTCTAGGGGACCCTGTTGATCAAAAAATAAATATGCTTGTTTGTTTTGTCTACCCTACTATTAAAATCACATATACTTAATAAATATGGGGTGGGAAGAAAAGACTAAATGACAGAGAAATAACCATTCCTAATTGTTACCTATTTCTAACCATTTTAGATATTTTGGCATGTTTCTAAGTTGTTTCTGTGTACTAAAAATAATCATTATATTTTATATCCCGATCTTTTTTTTTTACATTCTCTCTAGGATCTTCTATTTTACTGTAATTTTAGTCAAGATATTTTTTTAAAGATTTTATTCATTTATTTGACAGAGGGAGAAAGATAGCAAGCAGGCAGAACAGCAGGCAGAGAGAGAGGGGGAAGCAGGCTCCCTGCTGAGCATAGGCCCCCTTGATGCAGGGCTCCATCCCAGGACCCTGAGATCATGACCTGAGCCAAAGGCAGAGGCTTTAACCCACTGAGCCACCCAGGCTCTCCTCAAGGTAATTTTAAACATGGTCTAATCTAGTGGCTAAACAACAGTTTAAAATTTCCCCATTGTTTTATATCTAGATCATTTCCAGTTTTCCCTTTGCAAAAATATTCTGCCAATATATTTTTATAAACTCTGTATTTATTATTTTGTCTTATTAAGTGAAGGAATTTTTAGAGATTATCAAGTCCAACCATCTTGTCTCAAAGACAAGACACTGAGCTATGGGCAATTAACTGAGGTTTTTTGTTGTTGTTTTGTTTTGTTTTCCTCTGAGCTATGCTTCTCAAACTTTAACATGTATGGGGATCACCTGGGGATCTTATTAAAATACAGATCATGATTCAGTAAGTCTGGGATGGAACCCAATATTCTGCATTTCTGACAAGCTCCCAGGTGACATAAATGATGCACAAAATAAGATTCACACATCAGGTGAAGAATGTGAAACCAAATGTATCTGTCTGCCAAGCCCAAGTGTGAAAAACTACCCTATGCTGCCTCGCTTACCTTGGACAGACTATGGTGGCTAACTAGGACCGATGTGTAGAAGATTTCAAATGTAATTGAAGCTTAATTTAATTATGTTAGTTTAAGGATATCCTTTCTACCAGCCATTGAAGAAATGTACACTCTGGCTAAATACCCAATTGGTAGAGAGGTTTAATGGAAATTCAATGGTGGAGGGAACCATCTATCATCCAGTGACCTTGAAGGTCCTCCCAACCCCAAAGTTGAAGTTTTATTATATATGTTAATATTAAGTACTTTGGGGGCACCTGGGTGGCTCAGTGGGTTAAGCCACTGCCTTCGGCTCAGGTCATGATCCCAGGGGCCTGGGATCGAGTCCCACATTGGGCTCTCTGCTCAGCAGGGAGCCTGCTTCTCCTCATCTCTCTCTCTGTCAGTCTCTCTGCCTATTTGTGATCTCTCTCTCTGTCAAATAAATAAATAAAATCTTTAAAAAAAAAAAAAAAATATTAAGTACTTTGAATATTTATCTGAAAAGCTAGCTCCCCAGGCATTTAAAATTCAAGAAGTCATTTTCTGATAGAAGTTGCATTGCCAGGCAGGGAAAAAAAAAAAAAAAAAAAAAAAAAAAAAAAAACAGAAGAAATTAAGGACTTTCTCTCTTTTCTCTCTCTCTTTTTTTTTTTTTTTTTTTTTTTTAACCAGACTGGTTGGGAGTTAGAGACTCAAAAGACGGCCAGAGTTGTCACATGAAAGAAAACTCTTCTCTCCCTCCTCTTTCTCTTTCCTTCTCCCTCTCTCCCTCTACTCTTTTGGAAAAGTAAAACCTCACATTTGAGAAATTTTCAAAAATATAATTTGCATTTGAAGAAAATGTCAGAATTATTTAACACAAGATGAGAAGCAAAAGTGAAAATGTAAATGATTGGGGTCTCTTTACAAAAGGAAGATAGTGTCGCTTCTTAGTACAGACACATTTCTCTTTACAAGGTTTTCAAATGATAATGTTCTTCTTGAAACATGTTAAATGTCTGAGTTGTAAATTTCAAATTGTCACTGCATGATGAGCTCCTGCATGAGAGGAAGAAGGGCCGCTTGTTTTTTATGCAAGCTTCACTAAAACTCCTGAAAAATTCCCATTCAAGTTGTTGATTTTACTTAAGCTTTCCAAAAACTGGAGCCCCTGCTTGATGATACTCAGGTACACAGATGAGAAAGACCCTGTTTCAGAGATCCATCCTGGTTAGCCAACGACTATGACCTTCCAGTGTTCTGGATTCCTTTTCCCAGGGACCTGTCCAACTTCTCTCCATGGGTTGGATACCTGCTGCTCATTATCCAACTTCCTTGTCAAACCAGGTGCTCCACCTGATCCTGAATACATTCATTTCATTTTACCCTCCCCTCCTCAAAACCACAAATCAGATTCTCCAACACCTGATCTCTAACCTTACATCATGTCCATCATGTCCCATTGATTTCCCCGTTCC
Organism: Mustela nivalis; assembly: GCF_964662115.1. Taxonomy (NCBI): domain Eukaryota; kingdom Metazoa; phylum Chordata; class Mammalia; order Carnivora; family Mustelidae; genus Mustela; species Mustela nivalis. The sequence continues at coordinate 54,870,070 of NC_139023.1, read as the reverse complement.
TAATTATTCAAGAATTTAATTCCAACTGTCTCCATTCAAGTCCTTGCACTCAGCCTTTCGATGCAACCTCCGCACTGATGCCAGACTATTAATTTCAAAGGGCAATTATTCTTCTTCCTATGTGTGAAGTCCCACTTGGGCCTGAAATCTGTGACTGACTGTAGCTCAAAATTCACACTTCTTCACCTGTCATTCAAAGCCTTCTATAAACTGCCTCCAATTTTCCCACTCAGCCTCATCCCAATCTAAGCTACAGTCTAGCCACACAAAGAACACACCTCCTGAAAGATATATTTAGGAAGTTGAGTTTGCATAGTGCTTATAAGGCTTGGAGTTCAAGCCTCAGCTCCACTTTCTCCAACTGCATGGGACCTTGAGGTTAACTCTGAGCGAGGCTCTCATTTTTCAAAAGATACTAACACTGCCTATCTCCTATAATCAGTGCAAGGATTCAGTTTAACTCTTAGAGCAGAACTTCCAGTTTCTTCTCAGGCATGTAGTGTTAGAACAAGCATTGCTCCTGATCTTACAACAGAAGCAGAACAAAGTGCAGCCTCATGAATCTTCTGTAGTCTAAGACCTGAGGTCCCAGGGCAATGGACTAGCCCACATTCAGAAGACACAGTCACCAGCAAAGGGGGACAAGACCTGAGCACTTGCTTGTCCAGAGCAGATGCTCACCTGGGACAGATGCAGCAGGACACCAGGAGGAAGCATTCAGCTGGAACAGCTCCTGAATGGAGGCTGCTGAGAGAGCACAGAGCCCTTAGGGCCACAGATACAAGACAGTATATGCACATTTGTAGGCTTTTTCTCCATGAATGGCACTTGGTGAAAATCATGACTTGGGCCTGGGACTGGGGGAACAGCAGCCCCTGGAGAATGGACATAACATACCAACAAGAGTGTTCGCACAAATAATAGTGTCATTTATTGGGTAGTCTGATCTATCTTGCATTCATACAGGGTTTTATTCTTTACATTACTATTACGTATTTGAAGACAGGAATACCTAGCTTATTTTTTTTTTAATAGATAGGGAAAACAGAAATCAAATAATTAGGTCTCTTTCCCAAGGGCACACAGCATGTTTCTTCAGAAGTAGTCCAAAAATCATGGTCAAGAGCTTTTTGTAGGAGTCTACTTTCTAAGTTGGTAGGAAACATCTACTCAAATATGAGATGTTAAAGGTCTTATCACACATGGGTTCATTTTGTATGGCATACTGCTATCCTGCTAGAATAAAGTAGAGGTTAATGACCCCATTTTAGAGATGAGAGAATTGAGGCTCAGAGAAATTAAGGCTTGCTTTAGATCAAAGGGCAGCACTGTTAAGGTGAAGCTGGAAAGAAAGAGCTGGGGGAGGAGAGGAGAGATGGTTCTTGAAGATCAAGGAGCAGTTTGAAACTGTAGATGTATTTTAAGAATGTGCAGATACAATCTGATGTAGTTTCAGGTTACCTTAATAGTATTCTTTCACATTTAGCCACTTAACATCCACTCCTTCTTCTTTGGCTTTGAGGAAGCGACCTCTTCCCTATTTGTAGCCTGGAAGATTCTAGGGAGGAAGATGTGCCAGGATCCATGTCCTGGCCCTTGGTCGGCTCACTGCGGGCCACATGTCCTAAGTCGACCCAGTCAGGGCCAAGGCCAACAAGACCCCATTCTCAAGGTTTTACTTGACTGCCATTTTTTCGGACTCTCCCTTTCTCTGGTATAGATGTTGATTTGACAACACACAGAGCAGAAAATTACCCATCTTTAGAAGGAGTCAAGTCCAGAAATGAGTCTCAGCAATGTTTGTTTGTTTGTTTGTTTTTAAGATTTTATTTATTTATTTGACAGAGAGAGATCACAAGTAGACAGAGAGGCAGGCAGAGAGAGAGAGAGAGGGAAGCAGGCTCCCTGCTGAGCAGAGAGCCCGATGCGGGACTCGATCCCAGGACCCCGAGATCATGACCTGAGCCGAAGGCAGCGGCTTAACCCACTGAGCCACCCAGGTGCCCTCAGCAATGTTTTTGAGCTAAAATCAAGCCTTAAAGTCAAACCTAGGGGCACCTGGGTGGCTCAGTGGGTTAAAGCCTCTGCCTTCAGCTCAGGTCATGGTCCCAGGGTCTTGGATCAAGCCCTGCATCCAGCTCTCTGCTCAGGGGGGAGCCTGCTTCCTCCTCTCTCTCTGCCTGCCTCTCTGCCTACTTGTGATCTCTCTGTCCAATAAATAAATAAATACATCTTTAAAAAAATAATAATAATGACAAAAAATTGGTAAGAGTGTGAGAAATAGGCTCTTTCTTACACAATTTACATAAATATAAATTGACACACATACATATGAACCATACCTAGCACTCAACAATTTCACTTTAAAAATGTCATCTGGGACACCTGTGTGGTGCAGTTGCTTAAGAGTCTGACTCTTTTTTTTTTTTTTAAGATTTTATTTATTTATTTGTAAGAAAGAGACAGCCCAAGGGTGGGGTAAAGGGCAGAGGGAGAAGCAGACTCCCCACTGAGCAGGGAGCCTGATGTGGGACTCAATCCCAGGACTTCAGAATCATGACCTGAGCCAAAGGCAGAGACTTAACTGACTGAGCCACCCACGCGCCCCAAGTGTCTGACTCTTAATTTTGGCTCAGGTTGTGATCTCCCATGAGATGGAAGTCCTGCATCAGGGTCCACGCTTGGTATGGAGTCCGTTTTTCCCTTTCTCTTTGCTCCTTACCCCACTCACATGCATGCTCTCTCTCTCTCATATATAAATAAAACCTTTAAAAAATGTTATCTTACATAAATTATCAAGAATATGTGAGACAAGTTAGTTGGAAAGAGACAAATTGAAGATGTTATGACAAATAATGATATAACTATACAACACAAACTAAGCAGAGTTTAAAATAATATTGTAGAATATTAACATGTTAAAATGTTCATATCAGTGAGTAAAATACACACTATAAATTATAAGTACAATATAATTTTATTTTTGCTTATAAAATTGTGGGTTTATATGCATATGGAAGAACAGGGAGGCTATACTCTAATACATTACCAGTGATGAGAATATCAGTAAATTTTTAACATTCTTCTTTTCTGATATTTCCCTTTAAAAAACATGTTTAATTATTATGAGCTACAAAAATAACATTTAAACAAAGCTCTTTAATGAAAGGTAACTTAGAAATTACATTACAGAAAAATTAGAAAAACAAAAAGACTGACCCCATTAATAAACCCAACACTGCAATACAATCATTCTCATTCTCAAGGAACTGGGTATTTTTCTTTGCAGGATTTTTCTAGCCATAGTTTTTCCTTTGTATTATAGCTATTAAAGTATATGTACCACTTTGCATCCTGTTTTTAATCACTTAATATTTTGTGGGTGTTTTGTGTTTTACCAGATTATTACTAGATATTTCCCCCAAAGCTCATAATGGTTTTGTACCATCCTATTGATTTACTGTACTTTATTTAACCATTCCCATATTGTTGGACATTTAGGCTAATTTTCCAAAAACAGATTCTGCATTGCTATGTATTTGGGATGGTTTCCTTAGGAGAAATTCCCAGAAGAGAACCCATGTCATCATCTAAGGAAGGACTCTTCCAAAAGCATGTGTAAGGGACAGCTAATCACAAGAAAGCCATCACCTGGGCTCCTGATTGCCTCTCACCAGAATTACCCCTTACTATGAGATCCTTGGGAGTAGCACTTTCTGCCCAAGCTCCCATCTTTAAAGTGCAATGGAAACAGAGAGCTTCCAAAACCCAGGAGGAGCTGGGACCAGGCCAGCTAGAGAAAAGCTAAGAAATAAGAGCAGGATAAAAATCTTTCCAGTTACTTCTAAGTGCAACTTAAGGCTTAGCAGTCATCAGTTGAATCAATATCTGACCTAGAACCTGAGTGACTGAGGAGTTGAGTCATTCCCTCATGTCCACGTCCAAAAAGTGGAAACTGCAATGGACAGGGAGGGTCCTTCCCTGGAGAAGTAGGGCCTGTAATGCAGGGAGGCCGGCCTTGTGTCAGAAGGTCTCAGTTCCACCAGCCAGATATGTGACTGTGAGAAGATCTTCCCAACAAAATGGGGCTAATAATATTTGTCTGCCTGGAAGGCTAAGAGCCTTCAATGAGAAAAGGATATGAAAATCCTTTGTAAACTCCAGAGTGCTGTGTCTCTGTGAAGCATTAAGACTGTCTATGCTTGAAAAGACTAAGAAAATGACAGCAAGCTTGCTCACCACACGTAATGTCTGATGGGTGTTTCTTCACTGATTCCACATTTTCTGAGCACCTGCTATGTGCAAGGTCCTGTTTTAAGTTCTTGGGATACAGCAGTGAACCGGAGAGAGAAGACCTTTCATGGAACTTTACATCCTAGTTGGTGGACACACACAGCACAGTAAACAAATAAGTAAACAAAAGAGAAAATAAAGTGGGTAACAAGAAAAAAATAAAGTGGGATGCTAGGACAGAGAGTACAGGAGTAAGGGATATTGATTTTTTCCTGTAATGTGAACACAGAGTCTCCAGAAGGTAACTTTTGTGAGGTCTGAAAGTTTCAAAGGAGCAAGCCACCTGAACACAGAGGACAAAGTACCCCAGGCAGAAGGAACAGCAAGGGCAGGATGAAGGAACAAACTTGGAAGGTGCTATAAACTGACTATTTGTGCCTCACCTCCCACTGTTATGTTGAAAACCTAACCCCCAAGGTGATGGCATTAGGAGGGAGGGCCTTTGGGAAGATGGAGACTCCTGAATGGTATTTGTGCTTTTATAAGAAGAGATGTCATTAAGTAGACTTACTGTGATGATCATTTTGCAACACACACATATATTGAATCACTGCGTTGTATGCCTAAAACTAAGAAAAGAATCACTGTGCATTGATAATTCATGGAGGTTAAGGGGTAATATGGCAGTTTACCTACACCATTCTCTCTACTTTGGTAGATGTTTGAAATTATCCAAAGAGAAGAGACACCAGAGCTTCCTCTCTCTGCCATGTGGGGACTCAGTGAGAACGGCTGTCATCTACAAGACAAGATCTTCCTCACCAGTGCCCAACCATGCTGGTACCTTGATCTTAGACTTCCAAGCCTCCAGAATGAGGGAAAATACAAATTCCATTATTTAGGCCATCCATCCCAGTGTTTTGTTATGAATGAGAGACTGAGACATTACAAGTCCATAGGTCTGCACAGGTTGGTTTAAAACAAGTCTCAATGTTCTTTGGTCAGCGAAATGTCTTCAGCCAATGTAGTCTTAACAGGCTAATAATGCCCCCTTGGAAGAATAAATTGGTTCCTGGTGGGAGTACAAAAAACCTGACATTTTCTATTTAGGAAGCACAAATATATATGCAATACATATAAAAATGTACAGTGTATCTGTGTCCAAATACCTCAAAAAGATCCTTAAGATTCAATAGTGAAAAATAGGTTGAGCAATATGGAGTCAGAGCTGGTCAAAGCCCACCATGGGGTCATTCAAAGGGAGTGAAAAGCTTTCCTTTTGCAGTAGGAATGTGGGAGCCCCAATCTCCCCATGCTATCCTGCCACTATCACCTACCATAAACCTCCAAGAGAAAGGCAGTCTTAGAGAGAAGGAGGCCCATTACCAGCTGAGAGTTTGGTGATCCCAGCTCAGCTGTGAGCACTAGAAACTGCCTCCCAAAATGTGCTTCAGTAAGACAGATCTTACTTTCCCTCTCCCATCAATGAATTTCATAATTAAGGAATCCAAGTCTGGTATGGCAGCTCCACAGTGACCTTGGGCACTGGTTCCTTCCTCATGAACTAAAAATGGTTGCTCAAGCTCAGTCAACATGTTCCAAGTCCAGGCAGCTGTAGGGAGGAGGATCAGCAGGCACCTCCCAAGAATTGGTATATATTACTTCTACTTACATTGCCAGAACTCATTCATATTACACCCCGTCCCTCCTTCCTGCTACATGGAAGGTTGTAAATAAAATCCTTAGCGTAGCAATGAGCCCAGCTCACAGTTGGCAATCTCTTATTATAAAAAAAAAGAAAGGAAGAAAAAGAAAAAAAAAAAAAAGGAGGAGGAGAGAACAGATGCCAGGAGACCACCAAGAGTCTCTGCCACAGTATGCAAATCCCATGTGGAGCCTCTCTTCCTGGTGAATGAACATTCCTTAAACAGGCTTTCATGAGTTTCTGTCTCTGGGGCCTCCCTCTGGCACCTACTGGATTTTCTAAGGTGGCAATAAAACAGTGAGATGTGAAGGGCATGTTTTCAATACAATAACAGGCTCCAGGCACCATTATTTCAAACACTGGAGCAAGAAAGAAAGACGAAGAGGAGAGAGTGGGAGAAGAGAGGCACCCTTCCCTATTCAGGTTTATTTATATTCTCCTGTTAACACTCTATCTCCCAGTAATGTGATTTGATTAACATTCTAGAACATGACTCATCTTCCACGCTATATTTTTTTCTTGCCGGGAGATGGGGGAAGAGGAAGAAGAAGTCAGACTTTCCTTTATAAGGTAAAGGAAGGGTGTAGGAAGTCTAGGGTATAGGAAGCAGGAAGGTATAGAGTACAGGTATAGGGTATAGGAAGCAGAAGGGTATAGGTATAGGGTATAGGAAGCAGAAGGAAGATGAGGAAAGAAGAAGTCATGAAATACAATCATGCATGGAGGGATGTCTCTAAGGAAAAAGTCTGTAGGGCAAGTCTGGAAACATAAGGTACTGGAGGCCCTCATAGAGGAGCACATTCCTATAACTTGTACACAGCATGCTTCATGCTGTAATCAAGGTGTGAGTGATATACTGATGGTGGGGTATGGGGAGAAAGGAGAGAGGTTCCATAGAAGCCAGCCATAATGATGGAGATGCCAGAAATGGGAAAGAGGCATTCAAGGCAGAGCAGAAGCCTAAAGGGATGAGGTGGGAAGCATGTCCGGGGGTGGGGGGGACACTGGGTAGTGTGTCTAAAGTGAAGCTTACATGAGAAGGTGGTAGAGGTAGTCAGCAGAGGAAGAAAATATGTTGGAGAATGGACTTAGCTCAGGGAAGTAGTAGCAGACACAATTCAGTTACTCGGCTCCAAATGTCCTTTGTGAGGCTAACAGATTTTGGCCAATAAGTATCGAAGAGCCCAAACATAGAGGTAATGGATAAGCCCTGAGCCTGGAGGTCCTTAAGACTAAACCCCTCTGATCCAAAGAGCTACAGACACACGGTAGCCAGATGCCTTTCTGCAGAACCCACTCCAAAACATTGCTGAAACCCCAGCAGATTGAAGATTGTCCCCTAAAATTCATGTCCACCTGGAACTTGAGAATGGGAGCTTATTTGGAAATAGGGTCTCTGCAGATGTAATTAGCTCACTTAACATGGGTTAGGGTGGACCCTAAATCTACCCTGTTGTCTTTATAAGAGGAAAAGATACAAAGAGATACACAGGGAAGAAGGCCATGTGATGAATGCAGAGACTGGAAAGTCAGGGAGAAGCTAGGACCACCAGCCACCAGCAGAAGCTAGAAAAGGTGAAGAAGGACCTTCCCCCAGAGCCCTCACAGGGAGCAGGCAGAAGATTTCAGTCTTCCTGCCTCCACAACTGTGAGAACACATTTCTGCTGTTTAAGCCACCCCATATGCGGTACTATGTCATGGTGGTCCAGCCCTGTGAGGCAAATCAGCAAAGGAGAGAGGCCTCCACAGAATGGTGGGCCCTCCATGCAGGGACAGGGCTAAGGGGGAAGTAACCTTACAGACCAAAGAGGGAGAAGGCGGAGAAGAGGAATAGAGGCAAACTTGCAAGTGGTGGGACACCTCTCCAACCAAGACCACTGGGGAAATTGTTCCAGTCACTGAGAAACAAAAGGAAGCGCGTCCCACGCGCACTTCCGTTGCTATGGCAAATCCATCCTCCCCCAAACACTACTACTCTCAACTGTAAATACTTCCATAAGTGTAGAGCACATAAAAAGCAGGAATGCCCCTAGTCATTCTTATTTACCACTCCTGTTTTAGAAACAAAATTAATTTGTACAACGTATCAGAGTGAATATGCCCTGAAGTCGGGAAAGCCGGTGAGCCAGAAAGCCGATGTTAGACAGTACACTCTATGGCTGGCTCTGGCGGCTGAGACAAAGCAGGGCAAAACGGACCCATGGGCTCAGGGATTTGTGATTCCAGCTCTTGTGGTTTGGATTCAGGTACATCTGTCTCTATCTTAGGACCCTCATCTGCAGAATGAGTGGGTTGAATTACCTCAGCTAACCTCCTTTCTGGTGCAGGGGCTGGGTCCAAATGGCCCATAGCTGAGCTGCATCCTGTGACAGTCAGCCTGAGGAGGAGCACCCGGGGCTGTGCTTCCCTCTCAACCGTACAGGAGGAGGAAGGGCACACAAAGGAAAAAAAAAAAAAAAGTAAAAGGATTTTACAGCATCATCCTAAAAGCTGCTCATAGGGGTCCAAATACCTGCTTCTACTTTTATCTATGACCATTTACAAAATACTATTTGTAATAGTGGTGGCTAGTGTTTATAAACACTTATTCTGAGTCAGGCCCTCTCCTAAGCACTTTTGATGTTTTATTTTATTTTAAAGACTTTATTTATTTGACAGACAGAGATCACAAGTAGGAAGAGAGGCAGGCAGAGAGAGAGGGAAGCAGGCTTCCCACAGAACAGGGAGTCCGATGCGGGGCTCGATCCCAGGACCCTGAGATCATGACCTGAGCCAAAGGCAGAGGCTTAACCCACTGAGCCACCCAGGCGCCCCCACTTTTGATATTTTAAATATCACTCTTCACTTCGTATCTATCAGGCAGGTACCATGATCTCCCCCATTTTATTTTATAGGAGAGGACACTGTGGGACAACAGGGGTCCATGGTGGGTCCCAAATGCTGCTAGCTATCATACCCTGTGGTTTTTAAAAAATGATGTCAGGAAAGGGCTGTTCATTTAATATCGAGATGATTAACCAGGGCCCAGAGAGAAGGACCACTGCTCTGCCAGACTTCCCAGGGAGAACCCCTCCATCTCTTGGCTTACCTCTTTCCCCACCCAGCCATCCTGGCTAAAAGAGCCATCTTGCAAGGCCCTCAAGAGCCAATCAGTTGAAAATTCAAACCCAGGATGTCCAACTGCCTGTCACTCAGCATTACACAACTTGTGTGTAAACGTGATACAACTGCCCCTTCCTGCTCCCACATGGTCAATATTGTCTCACTCCTGGAACCAGGGTCATTTCACTGAGCCGCAGGAACTCCTGGCACTCCAGTCCCATGGCCATGTCACTCTAGATAGCCAAGAGGGGCTCTAGGAGCTGTGGTCAGTCCCCATACTCCCCATGTGTGCAGGAGGGACTGACCCAGGAGGCTGATATAATTGACCCAATATCTCCAAACCTCTCTTTTGGCAGAACCAGAGCAAGATCCAAGGCAGCCAGATGAGGCACAACCGGGATCCCTGCCGTGGTCTCTGGCACCACGTGGCTTCTTCCACGTGGTGTCTCTTTGACTTCTCAGCTCCAGAAAGCCTCTTCCTCAGAATTTGGTCAAAGACCTATGGCAGAGAAAGTTTGTCTCATGTGCACTCCCCTCTTTCCTCTCCAACCCAGGGAACTGATCCTATATCTCTGCTGCTCTAGAATCACTCTGCTCTGTCCATGTGGACACCCTGGCAGTCCCCAGCCATGCTTCTCATGTTGAAAATGGTCCCTGATGCTTTATTTATTTATTTATTAAGACTTAAAAATATGGAACGCTTCACGAATTTGAGTGTCATCCTTGCGCAGGGGCCATGCTAATCTTCTCTGTATTGTTCCAATTTTAGTATATGTGCTGCCGAAGTGAGCACTCCCTGATGCATTTAAATCATGCATACCCACCCCTAATTTGTCTGATTAATGCATCGATTCAAACCCTCCTTGAGAACCAACTGTGTTCAGAGAGTCAAGATTTTGCACTTTTCAAAGAAGAGTTCAGACCACCCCTTGCTCCTGAGGGTTGCTGTGTAATCCCAGATTTCTGCCAAAAGGATACTTTGGGGGGATTCTGTTAAAATAAATAGCTCCCTGGATCCCTTGTGGGAGAGTGGACTCTAGTTCTGAGGTAGAAACTAGTGTCAATACATTCCCAGGTGACAAGATGTGATAGCTGTTTGGGTCCTACTGCTCTGGACCCATTGTACCATTGGGGTTCAAGTGATCTTTTTGGGCAATTGACTATCCAAGGTCACACCCAGGCATTTTGACAACTTGCTCTTGTCCAGGGAAAGTGCTTTTCTCTTTAGCAGGCTTAGAACCGTCTCCCTCCCCTTCATTCCTGGTATTATTTTAGGAGAACAATGAGTCAACAGTGACTCATGCTTTCTTTCCAGCCCACCTCCTCATTCCTGAACTAACTGGGGCTCTTTTCATCTCTTTGACCTACTTAAAAAATAATAATAATAAAAATAAAATTAATTAATTTAATTAAAAAAAATATATATATATGAGAAAAATAAGAGAGGTAGAACAGAGGATTCCTTACTGATGCTTCTGTTCCTCAAGTTTACATACACACAGCAAAGTGCTTGTCCTAACTCATATTTCTACTTTAGGTCCCTCCCTATAAAACTCAGCCCTTTATCAAAGCTTAATACATTTCAATCCACAAGTATCCTTCAACAAACTGGTGGGAATCTTCACCGGGGAGGGTCATATTTATGCCCCACAGTAACTTTGATGTGATGGAAAGGACCTCTTTATTCCAGGATTACATATTTCCAACATCTTTTATCATCAGAGCTTTCTAGGAAGAACAGGATTGCTCCTTCACGATGGCGGACGCCCATCCTTGATCGGAAGGAGACACTTCAGCTTGTTTCTGCATTCTCTGCCTCTCTTTCACCTGCATCCCTGCCCTTCATTTCTAATCCAGAGCTGCTGTGGCTTTGCGTCCAGGCTTTTGGTTATTTTGGTGAACATTTAAGATCCAAATAGACAAGGCTGAAAGTTCAGCGGTGTGCTAGCTATAATTCATCATCTGCCCAGCGAAACACATTCAGAAGGAAGATGCCCAAGACCAGGAGATTCCGCCACATGCTTCCAGAGCACATTCTGCATTTCCCTCTCACCAGAACACACATTTTCACATACCCAACGCTGCCTCAGATTCAGAGCATTGTTCTTTCTCTTTGAGGAAGACAGGTCCTTGTCTATCTTCCAGTCAGCCCCCTGTGCCCTGGCTCTGTTGACCCTACCAGTAATCCTGTCCTGAGCCTGTCCTTATAAAGGTCCCCAGCTTCTCCCAGAAGCCTGTTGCCCTTCCTTGCTCCTTGCATCCTCTTAAGATTTCTTCCAAAGTCCTCCTTTTTAACCATGCATGCTATGCTTATTTCTAAGCACAAAAGAACTGGGATAATTTATTATGCCCCTCTTTTTAATATTCCCCAAGGTACAAAGCAGGCCACATTCAGCACCTAAATTCAATAAATACTGAATTAGAAGGAATGTACTTAAGCATTTTAAAAATGTTTGAAAGCGTAAAAAAAAAAAGGCAAGGGATTATGTTCTCTTAATCTTCGCTACAATTATCATCACTTTACAGAAAATGCCTTAACAGTGACAATGCAGAACCTTTATATATAAATTTCCAAAGTTAGTTCTCATCCAAACAGTAGTTGGGAAAATGTTCTGCAGTCAAAAGATCTGAATTTGGGTTTACCTTTACCTTATTGAATTTGAACACAAGGCATAATCTCTCTGAATCAAATCAGGATGATAACAGAAATAATAATAATAATAAGTCAAGCTTATTAAAGATTCTAAAACGTATACCCTTGTGGCAAAGTGCCCAGCAAGCCAACATGCTCCTCAAAGACTCTACTCTCTGCGAAATCACCTAGTAGAGAAGGCCACTTTCACCTTGTGGTCCTATTGTACATAATCTCCTTTCCTTCTTTCCTCCGCAGGCAGTACTGAAATGACCTCACCTAACCTCTAGGTTCCTTGTTGATTTCTGCAGGGTCTGAGCTAGCACATGCAGATGTTCGTTGATTACTTATTGAATGAAAGGATGAACTTGCAACAAATGTGGTCATTAGGATCGTGTTTACATCTCTATTTTCAGTTAAAATTCCTCATTTCAGTTTGGGTCTACTTCCCTAATTGTGTCCTGAATACTTATCAAAATGGAAAATGTACTTAATTTGTAAGGGTTCTCAAAAGTACATTTCCGCACATCTGCTTAGACTTTTGCCCTTAACCACAACCAATGAAAATGCATAAATATATGTGTGTATATGGAAGGATTATTCTGGGGAACATGGGTAGGGAACTGAGTCAGGTTAAGAAATAATGATCCCTTGTTACTGACCTAAGAGAGAGCAGATAGCTAATCAATTCACCAAAAAGTTATCCATTGTTGAAAATTAACCCGAAACGTGATCTCTAGCTGTAACATCTGTGTGGTAAGATGGCGTGTGAGGTTTTGCTTTTTAAAACATCACTGCTTCTCTGCACCCCCCACCCTCTCTTCCAAGAAGTCCCTTGATTCATACACAGGTCCAGCTCCTCTCACTCATGGAGATTTAGGAGTTGAGGCCCGCTTCCAAGCCATAAAACCAGCCTGTCACTGGGGTGAAATAACTCACATGGGGTTGGGGGACAGGGGAGAAATTCATCCAGAAGAATCCAGATGAGAAACGTCACTGGGACACCACCCGGCCCATCATTTGCAAAGTCTTCACCTTCCACCAGGCGCCTGATTGGAAATCAGGATGCGAAGATGCTCAGTTGCTTGGCTCCTTCCAGCTCCGTGGAGCCAAAAGCTTCACTCACAGCAACTCATGCCAGTTGCCTGCTGACCTTTTATGGGTTGCGACCCGCGTGCCTGACTAACTGATTTGTTCCAGCTGCAGCTATATTTTCTACCTTCCTTGTTACTTAATTGATCCTGGCTGTGCCTGGTCCCGCAAAGAAGCCCTCTTGGACCTTGGAACATATGCTGTATATCCTGTATGGACTCCTGTGTCCTGACAAGGAACATAAAAATCAGAGATGGCAGGAGACAAGGGGAGGGAGAAGTCAAATGCAGCAGTATGAATGCAAATCATTTGGCTAGCCTCATTGGGTCTTTGCACCACTGTCCTCTGCACCCTGGACCAACTGATCCTCTTCCTACAGACAGCACATCTCTGGAGACTCAGATTTTCTCCTCAAACTTTGAAAACAGTAACCACCTACAGACCTTTAAAGACAAAGGAAAAAACCAGAACAACAAATGGTTTGTTCTTTTCACCATATGCATTAAGTTCCTACTTGGAACTTAAGGATTTGGCATAGTGCTAACCTCCGGGGAAACAGAAGTGAATTAGAGAGAGTCCTTGCTCTGCTGTAGTTCACATTCATGTGGGGGACATACAAATAACTAGATGCAAAAACAAATAACTAGAGTATTGTGGCACACGCCTTCACCTAGATCAGAAGTGGTCCAGGTACAGTAAGGGACCCCTGAGTATTCCCAGGACCTTTCCAGAGAGCCTGTGAGGTCCAAACACCTTTTTTTTTTTTTTAATAAATTAATTTATTTATTTTCAGAAAAACAGTATTCATTATTTTTTCACCACACCCAGGGCTCTATGCAATCCGTGCCCTCCATAATACCCACCACCCGGTACCCCAACCTCTCACCCCCCCGCCACTTCAAACCCCTCAGATTGTTTTTCAGAGTCCATAGTCTCTCAAGGTTCACCTCCCCTTCCAATTTCTCCCAACTCCATTCTCCTCTCTAACACCCCCTGTCCTCCATGCTATTTGTTATGCTCCACAAATAAGTGAGACCATATGATAATTGACTCTCTCTGCTTGACTTATTTCACTCAGCATAATCTCTTCCAGTCCCATCCATGTTGCTACAAAAGTTGGGTATTCGTCCTTTCTGATGGAGGCATAATACTCCATAGTGTATATGGACCACATCTTCCTTATCCATTCGTCTGTTGAAGGGCATCTTGGTTCTTTCCATAGTTTGGCAACCGTGGCCATTGCTGCTATAAACATTGGGGTACAGATGGCCCTTCTTTTCACAACATCTGTATCTTTGGGGTAAATACCCAGGAGTGCAATTACAGGGTCATAGGGAAGTTCTATTTTTAATTTCTTGAGGAATCGCCACACTGTTCTCCAAAGAGGCTGCACCAACTTGCATTCCCAACAACAATGTAAGAGGGTTTCCCTTTCTCCACATCCTCTCCAACACATGTTGTTTCCTGTTTTGTTAATTTTGGCCATTCTAACTGGTGTAAGGTGATATCTCAATGTGGTTTTAATTTGAATCTCCCTGAGGGCTAGTGATGATGAACATTTTTTCATGTGCCTGATAGCCATTTGTATGTCTTGATTGGAGAAGTGTCTGTTCATATCTTCTACCCATTTTTTGATATGTTTGCCTGTTTCGTGTGTGTTGAGTTTGAGGAGTTCATTATAGATCCTGGATATCAACCTTTTGTCTGTACTGTCATTTGCAAATATCTTCTCCCATTCCATGGGTTGCCTCTTTGTTTTTTTGGCTGTTTTCTTTGCTGTGCAGAAGCTTTTGATTTTGATGAAGTCTCAAAAGTTTATTTTCGCTTTTGTTTCCTTTGCCTTTGGAGATATATCTTGAAAGAAGTTGCTGTGGCTGATATCGAAGAGATTACTGCCTATGTTCTCCTCTAGGATTCTGATGGATTCCTGTCTCACGTTGAGGTCTTTTATCCATTTTGAGTTTATCTTTGTGTACGGTGTAAGAGAATGGTCGAGTTTCATTCTTCTACTTATAGCTGTCCAGTTTTCCCAGCACCATTTATTGAAGAGACTGTCTTTTTTCCACTGTATATTTTTTCCTGTTTTGTCGAAGATTACTTGACCATAGAGTTGAGGGTCCATATCTGGGCTCTCTACTCTGTTCCACTGGTCTATGTGTCTGTTTTTATGCCAGTACCATGCTGTCTTGGTGATCAAAGCTTTGTAATAAAGCTTGAAATCAGGTAACATGATGCCCCCAGCTTTATTTTTGTTTTTCAACATTTCCTTAGCGATTCGGGGTCTCTTCTGATTCCATACAAATTTTTGGATTATTTGCTCCAGCTCTTTGAAGAATACCAGTGGAATTTTGATCGGAATAGCATTAAAAGTATAGATTGCCCTAGGCAGTATAGACATTTTAACAATGTTTATTCTTCCGATCCAAGAGCATGGAATGGTCTTCCATCTTTTTGTGTCTTCTTCAATTTCTTTCATGAGTGTTCTGTAGTTCCTCGAGTACAGATCCTTTACCTCTTTGGTTAGGTTTATTCCCAGGTATCTTATGGTTCTTGGTGCTATAGTAAATGGAATCGATTCTCTAATTCTTATAAAAATACTAACACGTTTTTGTTGTTTTTTTCCTTCATTCTCTCAGAGGTGTACAATGGGGTTTTCAAAAAACGGCATGACACATAAAGTCACAACAGATCGCAGACAGGACAATCCAACTGTCTTCTATTCAGGAAGACATTAAAGAGATTTGCAAAATTTAAAATAATGTCACTCCCCTCATATTGTTTTGTTCTGGAAAATATAGCTACTATTCATAAAAATGTTTAACTATGTCATTGTATAATTGGTTTACTGTGATTTTTAAATTAATTAATACACTTGTAAACAAAATCTCGGGATCAATTTCTCATATTGTAAATATTGATAGATAGAGCACATGCACACAGAAGCTCTTTGAAACCTCATTCACTGTTTTCTTTTAAGGTTTATTTATTTATTTTAGAAAGAAAGAGAGCGCATGCACACGTGGTGCGGGAGGCAGAGGAAGAGAGAGAGAATCCCAAACAGATTTTCCCCTAAGCATGGAGCCCAGTGTGGGATTTGATCACAAGACCCCAAAATCATGACTTGAGCCAAAACCCACTGAGCCACCCAGGAGCCCCAGGACATCATTAATTTTAAAATAATATATGAATGTGGAGAAGTTGCAAAGATATTATGTATTCTTTGCCCAGCTTCTCCCAATGACAATATCTTAAAATACAGTGCATTGTCAAAAACCGGAAAACTGACATTGGTTCAGTACTCTTAGATCTTATATGTACTTCATCACTTTTTGTATGTATTGTGTGTGTGTGTGTGTGTGTGTGTGTGTGTGTGTGTAAATTTCTATGAAATCTTATCCCACATACAGATTCACCTAATTATAACTTTTACCAGCATACAGTACAGAACTGTTCCATCTCTACAAAGAAACTTCATGTTCCTCCTTTATAGTCACACTTGCCTCCCAACCAAGATTCCCCGCAATGGCTAATCTGTTCTTGATCACTATAATTTTGTTACTTCAAGAACATTGTATAAGTGGGCACACACAGCATATAACCCTTTGAGACTGGCTTGTGTGCCATAATGCTTTTGACATCCATCACAGCAATTGGGTGTATCAGTAGTTCATTCATTTTTTTTTTTTTTTTGCTAAGTATTATTCCATTGAAAATATACACCAGCTTATTTATTTACTCACCCATTGGAGGACATTTGCACTGTTTGAAGAGTTTGGCTTTTGTGAATAAAGCTACAAATAAAGAACCCTTGTGAACAGGTATTTTTATGTACATGAATTTTTATTTCTCTAGGCTAAAAGCTCAGAATGATGTTTGCTGGCCTGTAGGGGAATATGTTTGGCTATATAAGAATCATTCCATGTTTCTAGTACTTCTCCCACCAGCAGCAGATGAGAGGTCCAGTTGCTTCACAATCTCACCAGTACTTTTTATTGTTAGTATTTTTTATTTTGGTCATTCTGGTGAGTGTGTAGTGGTATCTCATTTATAGCTTTAGTTTGATTTTCTCTGACACTTACTAATGTGGGACATATTTATGTACTTACCCATATGTCTTCTTTGTTTGATCAGGTATGTAGTCAAGTCTTTTGCCCTTGTTCTTATTGAGTTGTTTGTTTCCTTACTGCTGTGTTCAGAGAATTCTTTATATATTCTGGATGCAAGTCCTTTGTCAGATATATGGTTTGCAAATATTTTCTCCCAGTCTGGATTTGTTTTTTATCCTCTTAATAGACCTTTTGCAGAGCAAAACTTTTAAATTTTAATGAAGTCCAATGTGTTGATTTTTTCCTTTATGGATTGTGCCTTTGGAACCAATTCTAAGAACTCTCTGCCTAGCCCTAGGTCAGGAAGGTTCTTTCATAAATAATTTTTAAGGATGTGAAGTGTCCATAGACCAAAAAGTGTGAGAAGTATAAGCCCAAATATATGTGCTATACTTTCAGAGTGTACAGAAAGACTCTTTTTAAACAGTACTAGTTATAATCATACTTAATTTTGCTCCTCACTTTTTAAACTACCCAGAAAACAAGTCTATTTTGTTTTGAGAATTGGAAGAATACAGAGCATTTTGGAGTTCCTCATTTTAGAGAAATAGCTGAAGAAGTTCAGTGACTTTCCCAAGGTTACACAATTAATAAGGAGCTGATACAGGATTCTAAACAAGGCAGTGGGTCTCAATGGATATGCTTATCTCTCTTTGTACTATTTCCTGTAATTCCCATTTCCCATCAACATATCCAGTTCTTTAACATTGTCATTCAATACTCACCTCTCTTTTGACACCCATAAATATCCTCCATTTACATGTAATGTATATATATAGAAAAATAGAGCACTGTTCTCTCTTAGACACGGATTTCTTCTTTTCTGAATTCATCTCTTTAGCATTTAATGAGTATCTGTCCTGTGCCCATTGCTGTAAAATGCTCTGGGAATAAAAAGATGAAACACAATGCCTACTCTCAAGGAGTTTCTGTCCAGAGAGATAAAAAACAGCAGTGACATGGTGCAGTATGCATACAGATGGCTTGCCAAGACTCTCAGTGAAATTTGTTGAGCGCTACAGTTGCAAAGCCCCATCCATTTCCAAACTTCTTTTGCACTGGAGGCATGTGTATTATAATTTTTGTTGTGGTAAATAAGGTCACTGGATGAAGACCTGAAAATGAATTGTTGCAGGGTCTACAGGAGGGTGCAGCATGACCCTAAAGATGAGAAGATGGTGAAGGCTCAAAGGAGGTAAGATTTAGGATAGGTTTTTAGAGGATGAGTTGACATTCACAGAGAGAGAAAGGAGTGTTTGGGGGAGAGGTGCACACATGCTCAAAGACATTATGCCAAGAAATAGTGAAAAAAAAAAAAAAGGAAATAATAACTGAGATTTAAAGAGTGATTTATACTCCTGTCACAAAATGATGGCTGATTAGTGACAGGGGAAAGTAAATGGTACAGGGGAAAGCATCAGGGAATGCAGAGGACAGAGAGAAAGTGTTGTGGGGAAGGTCAAGTTGGAACCAAACAACAAATATCTGCAAAGGCAAAAGATGTTTGAGGCTTTTATTTTTAATCTATTGGGATGGAATTTGTGAAATTCAAGCATGGAAAAAGTTGTCCTAGGGATATTTTTAACTTGGGGAACAAGCTTCTTCTACCTCTTGGAAAATGGAAGACCACTAAAGTATTTTTCAGGTGTACCATGACATCACATGCATGAAAACCCTTGAGAGAAAAACTTGAGAATCCCATATGGTCTCAGTATCCCCAGGAAGGTGGTTCAGGATCATGCTTCCTATCATAACACAAGAATATTTAGAACATCAATGCTCCTGATGAATTCATCATGGGCCACCTCTGGCAGGTATGGATCAGAGCCCTGTGGCTCTCCTTTCCTAACACAGAGACAGGAAACAGGAGATTTAAGTGCAAAAAAACTGTGGCTTGAAAGACCTGTATTTCATGTAAGCACATCAGTAAATGGCTTTTTTTTGTTGTTGTTGTTGTTGTTGTTATTTTTGGCAGCAAAAATCATAAGAACAAAGATTACTAAGGTATATTTGGGTAAAATTAATTTTAATTTTGGTGATTTTTCTTTTTTCCCCCCACATTGTCACCACTTTTTAAGTTCCTACTTTGCAGTGTTAGGGACTCCCAAGTAGAGGCACAAAAAGCACCCTTAAAATATTTTTAAATTGAATAGATCGGTGATAGTTTTAATTTCTCTTGCAAAAATATTTCACAGGAAGATAATTTTCACTGAAAGGCAGGTAAGAGAATATAGGCACAAGAAGGAAATGAACCAGTTTTATTTTTTCTTTTTTAACTAAGATTTCTTTAAAGAAGGACCAGAACTGAAGCTTATAATTTGGTTGCCAGTAGGGTTGGAACTTGCTTCATTTCAGATTGGGATCCAGATGACCCTCTGTGTTCTTTATGTCTAGAAAATCTGACTCTACCCAAAGATTCTAGGTAGAAAGTTATGTGTTTGTTTATTCATCAAAACCTTCTAACTGGCTTCTCTTCCTCTCTTTCTTGAGTGAAGAGGGACCCATCAAGTGAAAGGCTGGTCAACATGATTAATTTAGTTTCAACAGGTATTTATTAAGCCTCTGTTGTATACTAGTCACTGTGATGAACATTGGGATGCAGACACATAAGAGTTCTCGTTCCCGCCCAGAGAATGCCTCAGTTATAGTGGGAGGTGGGAGTGCCATATGCTGTGGGAATGTGAGAAAGGACATTTGGTCCCAGCTGGAGATGTCAGGGAAGATGTCCTGAAGGAAAGGATAACCTGAGCTGAGACAAGAGGGACCAGACAAGACACCTGGGTTCTGGGAGGGGACACATGCAGGGAGAAAGTTGCCTCATTTAGAGAGAGCAAGAGATGGCATGGGGTGTCTTGGAAGCCACAAGTAGTTCCCAAAACCTAGAGCAGAAAGTTTCCTGCTAATCAAAGACAGAACATCCTGAGATAATTATTGGCGAAGTGTGGAGAGTCTTACCGCCCGGGGAAGCACCAGTGAATCAAATAGGGTCCTGGCAAGAACAGACCAATGAAACCACTCATACCACAGGGTCAAGGGACCAACAAAGGGCATTGAAGTACACAAGCACTAGCAAGCAGGCAAAGCCAATACCACTCTCGGGCCTGGGGTTCAAGGGAAGTAGTGAGATCTGAGACTATGAAGATAGTCACCCACCACTGGATTTGTATAGGGGGGCCCAGGCATGCCTAGGTCTCTGGCACTGCAGCACAGAAAAAGTGGGCAGCCCGGGCCTCCACCCACCTCCCTGCAGCTTCCTATCTCTACCCAGCACCTCCCACTGGCCAAAGCTAACCAGAAGCCCTGGGAGGTAGGGGTCAGCCCTTGGGACACAGAACATCCCCACTGCCATGTTCTGACTTTCATGAAGGTATGAACAATGTCAGTTAAAAATTTTTAAAGGGACAAATACCACTGAAACAGGGTGTTTAGATAAATGTTACCAATACAGGTAAATTCCATTATAATAAGCTTCAGGTAACAACTGAATGGTTTCCTTTATTTTGTTAAAAGCATACACATGCATTGCTAAAAACCACCTTCTTAGTGTTTCAGACCTAGATCTCTTCTTTGTATAAGCCCCAGGATATTTATTTGATTCAATGACTGGTTTATGGGAATTTAGCTGAGTTTGGGGTTTTTTTGTTTTGTTTTGTTTGTTTGTTTGTTTGTTTGTTTTTTGTTTTGTTTTCCTGATTTATGTTTAGGTGAGGGAAGTTAGGGGAAATAGTGTTGATGGAAGAACAGAAGATGAAGAGGGGAACATTTGCTCAATGCTTACTATGTGCTTGTAATCACAATCTACACAACCATCCTCTGGTTTTCTCATACACTGTAGAGAGATCAGAAGCTCCTTATATCACTAATGGGGCCAGGATTCAAACCTGGGTTTTTCCAACACCAAAGCCCATCTTCTCACAAATCCAGTGTCTCCACATGAACATGTCATGTGGCCTGATAAGCTAAAGGTCTCTGCTGAAAAATGGGGAAAATATCTTTTCTATCTTCTGTCCCTTCCCTTCCCTTTCTTCCTTTTCTTCCCTTCTTCTCTTCCCTTCCTTTCTTTCCCCTTCCCTCTTTCCTTCCTTACCTTTTCCCTCCTTCCTTCCTTTGTCTTTCTTTCTTTCTTTTTCTTTCTCCCTCTCTCTTTTTCTTTCTCTCTCTTTTTCTCTTTCTTTCTTCCTTTCTCTTTCTTTTTCCTTCCTTCCTTCCTTCCTTCCTTCCTTCCTTCCTTCCAGTCTACCTTCCTTCCTTCCTTTTCCTAAATTCCATGTATCATAGGCAAAATCTTTTTTATCTTCCATCCCTGATGTTTTCTTTAGAAAATGAGTCCTATATGATAAACATTATAACCTTTAGTTTTTGAATAATTATTAAGTGGGTCAGCACTGCAAAAAATACCTTTCTAAGTGGACAATCTATGTGAAGAGCAACTACAACAGGATAACAAAACCTGCTTGTATAGGCTCCTAAGGAAGAGATGAGCTTTGCTATATAGAATTCCTTCTTCTTAGGGATTATACCCGTTAAACATGACCTAAAAAAAATGCAAGAAGGAGGTATGTGTGTTCTATTTTACCTGTTCTGGTTCAGGGGCTATTTGAGTTTTAAACTTCTGGGAAATTTTATCTTCTCTGGATTCATGTTTTGCCTGCAATCCAGTTATTCCTCAAATGCTTCACCTGAAAAATCATCAACAGGACTATTGTGGCAACAGGAAAAATCCCTGACTCAACAATTCACACATGCTGAGAAAACCCGGTTTTAAAGCAATCAACTTAGTGTTAAACAAATCAGAAAGTGAAGACCAGATGTTTCCACAGCCCTTCCCCACTTACTCCTTCATTAAAGACGGCACTTTAAGACCATCTGAATTTCCAGGTATCCCATGAAGTATTATCTACTACATGGACTCCTACAGAGCATTTCTCCTTAAAGCTTAGAATTGAAAGAACAGACCCAAATCAAAGGCCCAGGACAGTGCCCAGCACATCAGAGGACAGCCAACAAATGTGAATCCTTATCACTCCTCCCAGATAAAGAGCCACCTCTAAGAGTTTTGAGTGTCTTCTGCCCAACTGAATTTTAAGCCTCCCTATGCTTTTTTTTTCCCCGTCTGCTGCACTCATTCACTAAGGCATTAAATGGTCACTGTGGACTACCTAGGCTGTCCCTTCTCCACACTCAACTCCTAGAATGTCTGGGTTACTATCCCCAACAGACTGGTATCTCTCAGTACAGCCGCAGTCTCTGTAATATGTATCAGATATAATTTTCATACACTCTAAGTCAGGTAATTTGAAATCACGGATTGGACAAAATTGAGAAGTCATTGATGGTACACACTGGCAGAGCTAGGTCTGACTCTGACAGGGCGACCATAAAATCCTTTTGGATCAGTGCTCCATCAACTGTATGATGAGGTACAAAGCTTCCATGTAACCTGTAGGGTTTTGATATGCTATTCCCTCGGGTCATAAAACCTCCTCCCAACATCTTTATACCCAAGTCTCATTTCTTTTTTTCTTTTTCTTCTGGAAAAGTTTGAACATATACAACACTAAAAAGAATACCATCATGGACTCCCATCTGCTCATTGACCAATTTCAATACTATGATTTCATGCTCAATATTGTTTGCTCTGAGGACCCGGGAGTGGGTCTAAATGGAAAACAAACCACACCTGAAGTTGGGACTTTACTCAAAGGACAACAAGGAGCCCTTGTTGGGTTTTAAACAAGAAAACGGCATGGTTTTCAGCCAAGCTTGCTCTGGTCTTAGGAAATGGATCGGGAAGGGGCAAGACTGAACTCTGGGATACAAGGGAGGAAAGTGTTGGGGGAAAGTAGCTGGAAACATAAAATATAGTGGAGGAGGCAGCCCCTCCACAAATAGATGGGATGAGCGTGGTCACGGTGTGGAGACACACTTTGCACCAGCCAGATACCAGTGGGGAGGTTCCCACCCTGGGAATCTGAGAAGGCTTCTTGAAGAATGGTATGGTCTGAGTTTGTTCCTGAAGCACAGTTAAGACAAGCAGCTATAATTGTATTCCAGTGCAAAGAGAGTTTACCCAGCAAAGAACATTGTTTATGGTGCATTGATAATTAAACCTGACCCTCCATTGCCATGCTCCAGTGACCTTCAGTTAGAAAGACCCAGCATATGTGTGTTGTTAGTTTAATGAACAGCATTTCCACCACCGCCCCCCAGACAAATTTCCAGCAAGTCTATATGGTGCTTTAAGAGTCATTACCGTGGGCGCTCACACTTCCAGCATAAAACTTCAAATGAATGTTTCTCCCAACCACTTTGCTTTCTCATTGAGGCTGTTCAAATGTCAGTGGTTTTAGCACTGAGCTTAACCTTTACGCATTTTCACCAGAGTTTCAGAAACACAGCCTGTGCTGGATTTCCCTTACGGCGGTGGGTGGGAATGTTTTATACACACAGTTATAAGCCAAGAATTCTGGCAGCGCCATCAAACTGCCTTCGAGACATCATACATGTTTGAGTGCTTGCAATAAGGCAATGGTTCTCCATCACACGCAAATGCCAAGCACATAATAGTCATTTGTTTATTTACTCATTCAACAAAATATTTACCAAAGGCCTACTATAGAATACTCTCAGGGCGATGGGAATACGAGACTGAACAAAATGAGGCTCCTGTCTTCATGGGGCTTATGTTCTCATGGAAGAGACAGCTCATTAAACAAATAATGGATCAGGAGGCCATAAGAGCTGCATGCAAAAAAATAAGTAACCATGGTGAAAAAGCTAGAGAGCTCTGGAATGAATGGAAGCTGTATTCCAGTGGATTCCAATGAATGGGGACACTATTTTATGCGAGTGACTAGAAAAAAGTCTCTGGCATCTCTTCTACTTCAGAAATACTATAAGATAATTTGACCTAAATGTGAGTGGTATACAGCTGATATTCATTATTTGTGGGTTCTGTATTTGCAAATTTGCTTTCTCACTAGAATTTATTTGTAAGTTCAAAATCAATACTTGTGGCACTTTCACAGTTGTCTGCAGATATGTGAAGAGTGGCAAAAATTTTGAGTCAGTCACATGCACCTTCCCGGCTGAGGTCCAACAAGGTAATCCTCTGCCTTCTTTTTTCAGCTCTCATATTATAAATAAATACCTTTTTCCAGTTCTACTTAGTGCCATGGTTTTCAGATTTTTGTGCTTTTTGTTGATGATTTGTTGTTTTAAATTGCCCCAAAGCATAGTGTTGAAATGCAGTCTAGTTTTCCTAAGTTCAAGAAGGCAGTGATGTGCCTAATGGAGAAAATATGTGTATTAGATAAGCTTCATTCATTTACTGTTGGCTGAGTTCATGTTAAAGGATAAACAGTATACATTAGATAAGGTGCCTTTAAACAAAAATGCACATAAAACAAAGTTATGTATTGATCAGTTGACAAAACAGTTGTAACTGGCAGCTCACAGGAAACTACTCCTGTATTTCCCCTAGAAGCAATAATTCGGTATTCACTAATTCAGTGTTCATGGTAACTTTATAGAACATAACTGCAGCCAAGGATGAAACCTGACTGCATCTCTCCCCTTCTTTTCTTTCCACAACCACATACCGAGTCACCTTGTTATTATTGGGAAACCATGGGCTTTAGAGTTAAACAGATCTGGATTTTAATCCCAGGTCTGCCACTCGTGATATGGGACAACATCATTAATCTCTCTGGCCCTCAATTTTATGATCTGTAAAACAGAAATAACACTTACAGGGTTGTAAGTAGGACTGTTGTAAAGATTAAATGAAATAACAAATGAACAATTATTTGGCACTAATTAAATTAAAGTCGCTTTAAAAATATTATCTAGATTTTTCCATGTTGGGTATGTCTTGCTAGTGGAAATGTTAAAATGGAAAATAATCACTTGAATCTATTTTTAAAAACTGAACCCGTTTTTTTAATTGAAAAATAAGGCATACATATGCTAAAAACTCAAATGATACAGAAGGGCATGCACGAACAGTGAGCCTCTATCTTACTCCTTCTCTCCCACTTCTTCTTCCCAGAGGTAATCATTGTTAAACTTTGTATATATTTCTAGAAGATTCATATGCAAACACAGCTATTATGTACATAAACACTTCAGGGGGAAAAGACTTTATTTAAAAATTAGGTATCCTGGTGCGCCTGGGTGGCTCAGTGGGTTAAAGCCTCTGCCATGGCTCAGGTCATGATCCCAGGGTCTTGGGATTGAGTCCTGTGTCAGGCTCTCTGCTCAGCAGGGAGCCTGTTTCCTCCTCTCTCTCTCTGCCTGCCTCTCTGCCTACTTGTAATCTCTGTCAAATAAATAAAATATATATTTTTAAAGTGTTAAAAAATAAATAAAATAAATAAAAATAAAAATTAGGTATCCTTGGAGTGCCTGGGTGGCTCAGTCGTTAACTGTCTGCCTTTGGGCCTGGTCCTGATCCCAGAGTCCTGGGATTGAGTCCCGTATCAGGCTCCCTGCTCTGTGGGAAGCCTGCTTCTCCCTCTCCCACTCCTTCTGCTTGTGTTCCCTCTCTTGCTGTGTCTCTCTCTGTCAAATAAATAAATAAAATCTTTAAAAAAATAAAAATCAGGCATCCTTATAACTCTTTATATTTTAAAAGCAATGGTTATGGGGCACCTGGGTGGCTCAGTCAGTTAAGCGTCTGACTCTTGACTTTGGCTCAGATCATGATCTTGAGGTCATGACATTGAGCCTCACGTTGAGCTCCATGCTGAGTGCGGAGTCAGCTTGGGGTTCTTTCCCACCCTCTCCTTAACCCTCCCCCCTCCTCCATAGATCGTTACATAGATAGATAATAAAAGCAATGGTTTTAACAACTCTGGGATTTTACACAATGATTTGCCCTATATTGTTCTCAACAAAGGAATTGTCCCCTCAATGCAAATACCCTGTTAGAAGGAGTTAAAGAGTGAGTTACTTCATTGGCAAGGGTATTCATCGGTTCTGTCTCCTTGTACCCATCACCCCTCATCCCTGCCACTGTGGCTCCATACCTCAATCCACACAGTTGATTTTCTCTCTACTTGTAGCCACTACCCCATTCTTCACTGTTAGGATTACTTCCAGAAATTAGTTGGCAATATGTGTCAAGGAACAATTTAAGATTCATCTAAAACAACCAGTATACTCTCTCTCCCATTTGCTAAAGACCGGTTTCAAAGTGGCAATATGATCCAGTTCACCAGTACAACATAAAGAGGATTTTCTCCCTCTCCTTTCTGGGGGAGATTTTCATGTGGATGTTGATGCAGCCATCTTGCAGGTCTCCAAAAAGAGGCACAGCCAACCTCCTGGGGTTGGCCAACTGCAAAGATGAAAAGAACAGACTCTGGTGACATGGTTAAGCTGCTAAACTATTCTTAGTGTGCCCCATCTCTGGGCATGGTAGGCAACTGCCCTTGCTCTTTTAACCTTTTTTTTTTTTTAAGAGGGAGAATGCATGTGCATAAGGGGGGAGTTGAGACAGGGCAGGAGCAGAGGGAGAGGGAGAGAGAGAATCCAAGCAGATTCCACGCCCAGCACAGAGCCTGATGCAGGGTTCAAACTCTCAAACCTGAGATCATGACCTGAGCTAAAATCGAGAGTCAAATGTGTAACAACTGAGCCACCCAGGTGCCCCACTTTTAACCATTTTTTGTTTAATATCCTGTTATTTGAAGCCAAAAGCATCCTAAGAAACAATGCTCTGAGACTCATTCCAAGATCTTTTATTCCAATATCCCCCTTGGATGAGATTCTACACCTGGATGTTCTGCATTTCCACAGCCTCCAGCACCATGTTATTCCTCTTCCTCTGGCTCTAGTTTCATAGTACTCCTGAAATCCCCCATCTTCACCAGCCCAGATGCCAGCTTCCTTCCTGAGGGAGCCACCAGGTATCTCAGAAGAACCACAGAGTGTAGATCAGTTGAATAATCACAATCCATTGTTCAAGTCATATAATGGTGAACTGATTCAACATTCATTCACTTGTCATATGTTCATCAAGGATTTATTAGGCATCCACTTCTTAAGTACCAAGAACTGTGCTTGATACAGAAATATAATGATAAATAAAAATGTTCTCTGCCAGGGTGCCTCGGTGGCTCAGTGGGTTAAAGCCTCTGCCTTCGGCTCAGGTCATGATCTCAGGATCCTGGGATCAAACCCCGCATTGGACTCTCTGCTCAGCAGGGAGCCTGCTTCCTCCTCTCTCTCTCTGCCTACTTGTGATCTCTGTCAAATAAATAAATAAAAATCTGAAAAAGAAATGTTCTTGCCCTCACTGAGTTCATAGTCTATTGTATGATCAAATAATCATACAAATAAATACGTAACTGCCAACTATGAAAAGAAGTATGGAGAAAAGCATGGAGGAGCTCAGGAACAAATGGTCAGGAAGAGGAAGAAGACTGTCAAGAGGAGGACTTCTCCATTCAGGCTTAAAAATTCAGTGGGTGGGAAGGGGGTTGAACTTGAATAGGCAAATATTACAGCTTTATTTTCACTATCCTTTAACTGAAACTTAATATTTCCTTCAAATTATAAATGTGGCCAACAAATATGTTATTATCAGTACTTATAGAGATCTTGAAATAGTGTATACTTATCACTACTTTGAAATTATTATAGTTATTATACCTGCCTGATGTTTAATGAATAAATAAAGAAGTATATATATTGTGACACAATAATTTTAAAAATATATTTTGATAATTTATTTCAATAAAATTGTACTCTTGTGTATTTTGGGATCTAAAAACATTATTCTGAGAAGAGGATACATGGACATCATCAGACTAACAAAGGGATCATTGATTCAAAAATGTTAAGGATTCTTTTTTTTCCTTTCTTTTCAAGTGATGTAACTAGGTAAATTACTAAAAAGAAAAAATGGGATCATCATCTCCTTCCCCTACCATTACCCCCAAGTCTTCACTATGTTTCTAAAGCCCCATGTAAGAGTCACCCCAGAGAAGTTGGGACCCAAGGGAAGAACTGATAGAAACAGAAGTAACTCACTCCAGCAGAGGGAGAGATGCCCTAGTATTAGGAAATGGTTAGGATTTAGTGGTTCCTGCCAATAAAAGTTAGTAACACCCTTTGGCAGGTAATCAGCTGGACAATGTGATAGGGGCTGGCATCATGCATGAAAGGTCCTAGCCTTGGCACTGGCTCTAATACAAATCATGGCATAGAGGAGTGGACCTTTTGAACTTGGAAAATAAACACTACAGCTGTGACCTTGATGTCTTGAAGACTAGAGACCTTGGACACTACCTAACCCTTGTCTACCAAGACATTTGAAAAACAATAGACATGGAATTTCTTGTCTTCCCAGTGAGCTTAAGAATTCTTATTTTTTAAGGTAAATAATGTGCCATTTCTTATACCAAATATTGTAGTTGAAAATATCCTCTTTACTGAGAGCTGAGGATGAATACAAGTTAATTGAGTAAGGTTTTTAGGGTCAGAGCTGTTCTTGGCAGAAAATAGCATATGCAAAGTCCCAGCAATGAGAAAGAGCATGCCATTAGAGGAAAGAAAGGTCAGTGACCCTCAGGATAAGACAGAGGAGGAAAGTGGAAGCCTGTGACTATAGAACCTTCTTTACTACCAGTCATGTTAAGGAATGTGGACTTTCTCACAATGACCCTGGAGTAAGTATTGAGGCTTCAAGTATATGTTTAGGGTGGGTGAATGGAAAAGAAAGGCATGAAATAATTCAAATTGCATTTTACATAAATCTCTTGGGCTGCAATGCGGAGAAAGTGTTAAAGGATAAGAATAGATAAGCAGAGGCTTTTCAGCCTGTTGCTAAGTTGTTCTATAAGAGGTGGTAGTAACGTGAATTAGAGAGGAGGCAATGGAATGAAGGGGAGCGAGGAGATTCAAGAAAGAGGGGATGAACCTGACTATTTGGGGATGGATCAGATCTCCAGGATGAGAGATGTCAGAGTGCCTGCTTCATAAGCATGATGGTGTGGCAGTCCCTGCGGCAGTAGCATTGCCTGAGATAAGGGCCTCTAGGAGAGGATCAAATTTCAGGCAGGAAGAGGAGAGGAGAGAAATCAGGATTCTGGTTATGAAAATACGGAAAATGAGGTGATTTTGAGAGATAGCAACTGATGCTGAATAAGCAATTAGATGTATGGGTGCAAGAGAGGAATATCCATTAGCTGTACAGATTCATGCAAAGATCTTTAAATTTTCAGATTTTAAGCTACTCCATATCACTTTTAGCCCTTAAACATAGTGATGATGCTAAAGATTATGGTTGATAGTAATGAGGATGGTGATGGTGATGACAGTGGTGGTGATGATGGTGGTGATGGTGATGAGGATGGTGATGATGGTGGTGATGGTGATGGTGATGGTGATGATGGTGGTGATGGTGATGGTGATGATGATGGTGATGAGGATGATGATGATGGTGGTGATGGTGATGGTGATGATGGTGGTGGTGGTGGTGATGGTGATGATGGTGCTGGTGGTGGTGATGGTGATGATGGTGATGAGGATGGTGATGATGGTGGTGATGGTGATGGTGATGATGATGGTGATGAGGATGATGATGGTGGTAGTGATGGAGACAGTGACAGTGACAGTGATGATGGCAGTAGTGATGGTGATGAATAATGCTCATTGACAATTACTTTGTTCCAAGCACTTTTGTACACTATTTTACTCGATTACTTTAACAACACTGTATGTTTTATTACTATCCC
Source organism: Mustela nivalis (assembly GCF_964662115.1). NCBI lineage: Eukaryota > Metazoa > Chordata > Mammalia > Carnivora > Mustelidae > Mustela > Mustela nivalis. The sequence goes on along the minus strand of NC_139023.1, from coordinate 54,840,456 downwards.
TTTTTATGGTTGAGAAACTGAAGCCCAAGCCAGTTGGCAGCAGAGACACAATCCACACCCAGACAATTTGTTCTCTAAAATAGAGTTGCTGTGAAGATTAAATTTTAAAAGTACAATAATAGACATTTATGAACCACTTATTATATGCCAGACACTGTTTTAAGGCCTTTGTGCGCTTTGACTCTTTTAATCCTCACAACATTATGAGGTAAATACCATTATTATTATTATTATAGTTTAAGAGATAAGAAAAGGAAGGTGCAGTGGGCTTAAATAATTTGTAGCTGAGTAAGTCAAAACTAAGACTGGGAACCCAGGAATGTTGGTTTCAGAGTCCAGGCTGTTGACCAGTATGCCATACTATTCAGATTCATAAAGTGTTTAAGGCAGTTCCTACTACATGGCAAATATTCAATGCCATGCTGGGAAGTTAAAACAAATTTGTCTCAGGATGCTTTGCTGAAGATGAGGAACTAAGCCCACATTCGCATTAAAGAAAAATGGAAGGGCACCTGTCACACAGTAGATGCTCATTGAATATATGTTAAGTGAATAAATAAATGAGTTAACTCCCAGAAAGAGTAGTAAATTCACAAAATGTAAGACCAGTTCTGCCACTGTCTCTTGGATATGTCACTTTTCTCCTTAAGTCTCTGTTCACTCATTTGTAAAGTGTGTTGATTGAACTATTCAAACTACCACACATGTTACATGCTGTCATTTCCTACTCCTGTCCCCTGATGGACATTGCTAAACCATCTTAGTACTGTTTTCCACTGTGCCCAAACCTACCTGCAACACTGTACTTTCAGAAGTGACCAGAAGTGACCAGGGACACCCCTCAAGATTCAACCTGTTAGCAGACTCTGAACTCCATGACACCTAGGGACCCTTTCAGCTACAACCTTCCATCACTCTCAGGTGGGGAAAAAAAAAAAAAGAGTCTTGCTTTCTTAAGATCTTCTTCTTCATTAATCTGCTGCTTTCGAATGTCTTCATTCCACTCCACATCTACACTCTTGGCTTGATGGGCCTGCATTCTCCTCAGGCCATGAGGGGAGAATATGAACCACATGCTGAAAGTACTGCAATTTGTTCACGCATCTGACTGGCGATGTTAAAACTGCCGTGGCGACTGGAGGCCACGTGCTGCTGTCAGCAACATCCTTCAGAAGAGGACTTCCCACGTTTCCTAGACATTCCCAGAACTCTCATAAGTAATCGCTCTATTTGTTTATTTGTTTGTTTGTTTACTGCAAGCATTCTGCTCTTCCGAAATTTGTTTCCTGTCAGCCTGTTCACAGCTGCTGTCTACTAGCACCAAGCAAACCAAATGGAAAGGGCTATTGCTGACACCATCCACCTCCCACCACAATCCCAGAAAATAGGACTTTATGATCCTCCTGGGATTATCTAACCCCTTCTTGCTTCCCACTGCCTTCTCTCTGCAGCTGTGCTCTGAGACTTTAGGAAGCACTTTGACCGGACACACATTTTAAACAGATTTGGAGCTATTTCTCACCATCTGCTTTTAAGTACTGGAACCAACAACAGTGTCTTTGAGTATCATTTTATATTTCTCCCACTGCCCTCTCAACACTGAATCAGCCCTATCACCAACCCTAGTTTGGACTAGGGGACAACACTATTTATAGTATGATTCTATACATGTAGACACCAAACATACCAAATGGACATAGCTGGATGCCTGCCATCAGCCAGCCCCAACACACTGTGTGGATTGGCCATCAGGTGGGATCTCTGTCTAAGGCTGACCTGGAAGTCTGAGATCCCACTGGGCTGCCTACTCACTATGTATGACCATAAGCAAGGCTCTTTACTGCTCTGAGCCCCCGTTTCTTTATCTTTTAAATGCTTCCAGTAGAGCCATTTTCTTCCAACTATGTTGTAAGAGCCATAATGCTCTGGAGACAGGAAGTGACTGGCAAAAAGAAAGAGCAAGAGTACAGAATTATAGGGTCCCCTATCTCACATGTAGGTAGGGAAAGTAGGCTGGGGAAGCACTGCAGCAAACAAGTTCCCAAAATCTAACTCTTCCTGTAGCTTTATTAGGTTGTGAGTGGGGATGGGGCACTTCCTGCTCCCAACCAGCAGATAAATGCTAAGACTGGGTCTTTCCAAATGAGCCCAGGAAGATGGCTTACAAACAGGGAGTGATTCAGTGAGGCCCCTGCAGCTCCTGCTTCATGGCCCTCCCACAGGCCATTTCATACCTTGACAGTTCGCTTCTTCATAGCCAGGAGGAGAATCCCTCGCTCCTGTTGCTAAAATGGAATCTTACATAATGCAGCGTGTGGGAGTGAAATCTTATCACCTTTGCCATATTCCACTGGCTAGAAGATTTTACTGTACTCAAAAAGAAGTGATTATAGAAAGGCATGACTCACTGGGTATCAACTTGGATTCTTACCTACTAGGACAGCCCAGGGTCACGCCAGTGCAGTGAACCTGAGGGCATCGCCTAACTTCGGAGGTCTGATCTAATCCTACCTTTGCATAGCACATTTACCAACAAGACTGTTTATTAACCAGTTAATAAATCTGCAAATATTTATTAAAAATAAAGCACATACATGGAGTATGAGAATCTTGAAAATTACAATAGTCATTATACCAGGGACAAATATGATGAGTTTTGTAATTTATAAAGAACTTTAACTTGCCCTCTTACTCCATTCTTTCAGCAACAGACAGGGCAAATGCCATTATCTCTGTACTTCACGTGAGGACACTGGAGCTTGGGCAATTTGGATGACATAGTCAAGATCACACCGCTAGTAAACAGCATGATCAAGATGGAGCCAATCGTCCCAGGCTCTGATCTCTAGGAGTGTGGGTCTAGCTAAGGAAGTATAATAAATATGTATTTCCATGAAAAAAATATGTACTTAGAGCCATAGGATCTCTTGTAGTCCTAAAGGAGATTTTAAAAAGGTTGGAGCAAGATAGGTGCCTCCTCTACTGCTATCTGGTTCCCTTGCAGCTTCCAAAGTAGGTGGCTTTGATCTCTCTGAGCCTTAGTTTCTACCTCTGCAAAAGTGGAGGTTAAAAATACCTACCCTGCAGACTTATTGAATAGAAAGAAAAAAAAAATGAGATCTTATCTGCAAAGTGCCTAGATCAGCATATTCAATAAAGAGGGGCTATTATTATGAAGTGAATTGATCTACTAGTTGGTGAGGTACAGGGATTCCCCCCAAAGTCCCAGACATACTTTCCACATATTCTCCATGCCTCTTCCTCCATCATATGTCCCCTGTCTTCTTTTAGTTTATCTTCAGTTAAAAGATAATTGATATTTTTAAAAAGTGCTTCTTTTACCACCTGGTCATTGGTGATAAAAAGAAAATAAATTCACAAGTAGCTTAGTAGAGAAGAAGTTCTTAGACCAGAGCAGCAGGACTCAAGTGGGAGACAGTGCTTGGAGACATTTTTAGTTGGCATCAATGGGGGATGTTATGGCATCTAATGGGTTGAGACCCAGGAAGCTTCTGAACATCTTACCGTGCACAGGACAGCAGCCCCCTGCCCCCCACACCCCTCCCCCCACCGCCATACATAGCAAGGAATTATGCAGCCCAAAATGTCAACAGTCCTGGTGTTGAGAAACTAGACCAGTGAGGAGGACAGCCGAGTCCTGGTCTTAGCTCTGCCTTGAGTAAGCTCTCCAATAAATAGACACTTGACTTGTCCATAAAATGAAAATTTTGGCTTAGATCTGCCTGTCACAAAAGTGAAAAAAAAAAAAGTTATAGCAAAATCATTACAAAATTAAATATTCTCTTTGTAATTCCATCCTTTTTACTGATCTTAGAGTCTGCTTCATTTGAGAGAAGTGATATATACCCCTTCTTCCATGAGTGATTGTGAGTGTTAACTGTACATTAAAAAAAAAAAAAAATCTTAAAATAAACTGAAAGTTCTAGGTCAGTCCTGCAAACTTTTAAATTTTGTGAATGAAATCCAAAATTTGAGGAACATCAGCCCACATGATCTCAAAGACCTGTTTCAGCTTTAACAAACTATGATTCTGTCAGAAAAAACTAGAAGAAATTACTAGAGAGACTCTGCTCCCTGAAGTGTTAATGCTTTTCTGAAAAACACATCATATTAACCAAGGTTTATTGAGTAAACCAGAAGTTACTTTATGTATTCCAGGGATGGGAATTAGGGCAGTGCACAGCTGTTGAGAGAACTGGAAGAAGCTGTGATGGAGAAGTTCAAGGAAGCCAGTACTGAAGTCCTCAGCCTTTGACACTGAGGCAGGTTGTCCCCAAGGATTTGTCAGAAAGTCTCCATGAATTATACCCCCATGCACAATCTACTACAACTGCCTCCAGGAAATCATGACTTCTGCTCTGCAACATTCCAGATCTTTTGTGGGTGCTTCTCACAGGCGAGTTGGTGGAAGGGGCTTTATTGATATATAGTCTCCAGTTTTCCTCTGTGATATGGTGGAGACCTTAGAAAGGATGTCAGGCTGACCAAAATTTAGCACACACATTGAACAGAACCAAGATACCCACCTATGCTTCCACCCACATCCTTCTGCTCCATCCCCACACAGATGCTGGGGGTAAACTGAACCAGGATTTGAACAGCTCGCCTCTGTTGCAGTGTAGAGGAATTTTATTTTATTTTTTTAAAAAGAGGCTACAGTGAGTTAAACAAATCAACACTGTTTACAAAAATGTCCGACTTTTAAAATAATTCCTGACCTGATTTGCAAAGATTGTTGGGATGTTTTTTGGAGTTTTCAATTCCCCATTAGCATTTTGTAATCCAACAAGTCTCTGTGATTCAGATCCTGTGACGATCACATTAAGCTATAGAACATTGTTCTGCTGATGCAGTAATTGCCTGACATGGCTACCTGGTTCCAACTCGTGCTTACTATGCAAATCTGCTCCAAAGAATGTGTTTGACGATCACTTTTCTGTCCACAAAAACTGCCCCTTCGCAGAAAATGTATTCCAAAAATGACTTGCTATTTTTTGCCTTTTAAACCAAAGTTTGCAAGTCCAATGGTAGCTGAGAGCAACAACATATGCTTATAATTATGATTACCATCAGGGAATTCAACCTTACTGAGGGAAGCAAGGGGAAAGAGGCCTGTGGAGGGGGAGCACAAAAGCTCTCTGAAAAACAGCAGAGGAAACAAGCCCAATCAGGTTGGCTATTCCTGGGTAATGGGAGAAACTTGATTGTGGAAAGCAGTGCTGGTTTCCCTCCAGACTCTAGAAGAAATGTTGTGTGGGCAGAAACAAGAAATGCTGACAAACAAAATCAAGCTTTAGGGATCTGCTCTCCATGGCGGGCCAAAGGAGCTCTTCACAAAAGGCCAGCTCTGTCCCAGGCAGCTCTCCCAGTGTGGACCTTTAAACCACGCTGCCATGTGCACCAGCAGCCCATGTGCACCATGTGTGACCAATCCACTGCTCTGACCCCAAGGAGGGTGACAGGACCTCTTGCTTCTCTCTGCTGTTTTCCTGTTACATTTCTGGTTTCCAAGCTTGGGTTTGTAATCAGAGAAGCAAGTCTGAATCCCAGCTCTGACGCTGAATGATCTGGATAGGCGATATAGCTTTTTTGACCATTAGCCTTTCAAATGGGGAAGATAATGCCTACCTCAAAAGCTATCATAAGAATGAAATAAAATAGACAATATAAGGGATGTCTACGGCCCACTGGTCACTCCGTAAATGGTGCCCACTGATGTTCCTTTGTTTGATTGGTTTTTAAGCTTCTTGGCTCTGGCTGCTATTTATCACTCCATGCTTTTTTACTTATTAATTAATTTACTCAACAAGTATGTGTTGAGTACCTACTATGTGCCAGGCACACTGAACCTATGACGTTATGCAGGACAAATATGGTCCATATTCACTATCTAGTGGGGGAAACAGATGAATTAGTAGAACATTGCAATAAATTGGATTGGTACAGCAGAGTCCTAGAGAAATTCTCAAGAGAGAAGTTTTACCCAGGTTTGGGGGCCATGGAAGTTTTCCTGGAGGAGTTGACTTCTGAGATATACTTGAATCAAGGATTAGCTCAAGCTAATACAGGAATAGTGTGTGGATAAGCAGAGATACAGAATAGTGTGTGGAAAAGCAGAGAAGAAAGGAAACATAGAACTTTAGACCCCAGTAAGTGCAAAGACTCACAGTGAAAGACAGCAAGATGTACTCCTTAACTGAACCAAGTTTTGTGTTTCGAGGCCTCGAAAGGGACTGTGGCCATCCCAAGGGTCACATGGCCAGCTAATAGGTGAGTGGGCTTAGGTGTTCTTACCCTTTCCTAAATCTGTGTGCCTATCATACCCTTTGGCTTTTGGGGTACCTCCCATCTCCCTCCCCAACCCACACCTCATTCTCTGGCATTTTTATCATGAATCTGACAGTAGATAGAGGAACTATGGAATCCATCATCTTCTAAATGTGTCCAAAGTTTCAAAATGATTTCCAAGCATTACCACAGACCCCTGCCCACTCTCCATGCTATGAGACGCAGCAGGGGCTAACGCCTTTGCAATCAGACAAACTGAAGTTGAAACCATACCCACAGAGAACCAACGTTAAATTGCCTAACTTCTATGAAGTTCCCTCATATGTATGAGACAGTAAACTTACCTTATAATGTTGTCAAGAAGACTGAACTAACAACAACAAACTCTGTAATGTCCAACACACAGTAAGGACTAAGTAAAAGTTAACTTCCTTGTTCTTGGTTCAACAACAGGTGAACCAAAGTAAATCCCTTAAACACACAACGTCACACTCAGTGTCAGCTTTAAGTTCACTTTTCTATCAACTTCCTTAATTTTTTTCTTTCCAACTCTCCATAATATCCAGTGTAGCTGTTCCATTTAGCCTTTTGGTTTAGGACAGCATTTGCTCAGTTCAACCTGAGAAAGCATGAAAAGGGTATATGCATATATGCATATGTAGAGACAAAAAATTAGGTATCTTGACTGGTTAACCAGGCATCATGAGAAGACAGCAGGCCTCATGGACAAAGAAGAGGATGTGGAAAATGAATGGCTTTTCAAAATTCTAATATGTCTTGGATCCATCATGTTTCACCAACATAGTTCACTGGTCACCCTGTAGATCTCATGATCTTATCCATTATTAAGACATAGTTTTCACTCCTAAGTTCTTCTCTCTGGGTATCTTTTGACTCTGTACTACCAGTTAGTCAGTTGTCTCTGTTTCATGTTCTTGATTTGGGCACTGAAAGTTTTGCATCCCAGGAAACCCTTCAGTGAGTTTTTAAATGGAAAGTCCTATATCCTGGGACAACACTTCAGTTCCTGGTAAATGGGAACATTTGGTCCCAGCAGGGCAATTTCTGTGAAAGAAATGTGGCTGAGGCATAACCTCTTACATAGTACTGATCAAGCAGCCTAGAAAATCTTCTTGACATTGAAGAGCGAATCTGTCTTAAGGACCATTCCATTGATATGAGGGATTCAACTGATTTCTATTAAAACAATGTGTTTTTTTTTTTGTTTTTTAAAGATTTTATTTATTTATTTATTTATTTGACAGAGAGAGATCACAAGTAGGCAGAGAGGCAGGCAGAGAGAGGAGGAAGCAGGCTCCCTGCTGAGTAGAGAGCCCGATGCGGGGCTCGATCCCAGAACCCTGGGATCACAACCTGAGCCGAAGGCAGAGGCTTAACCCACTGAGCCACCCAGGCGCCCCAATTAAAACAACGTTTTAAAGAAACATTCTGGGGATGCCTGGATGGCTCAGCCAGTTGGCATCTAATGCTTGATTTTGGCTCAGATCATAATCCTAGGGTTGTGGGACTGAATCCCACACTGGGCTCCATGCTCAGCAGGGAGTCCGCTTAGGATTCTCTCCCTCTCCCTCTGTCCCTCTTCCCACTCATTTTTTCTCTGTTAAACAAATAAATAAATCTTAGAAATAAAATAAAACAAACATTTTGGAATCAAAAATCTCTCAGATCTGGCAACCTGGAGGCTTTAAGTATTTAATTTTTATTCCTTTTCTGCTTTCTAAGCTCATAACCAAAATACTACCACTTGGTCCCATATCAAATATGGTACTTTTGCTCAAAAGGAAATATGTCAATAAATTTAATAAAGACTTCAGATTTATAGAATAAGGGACGCACAAGTATAACCAAGTTTCCCCAGACTGTGAGAAGAGGTATATGTGCTGACTGGCCATTATTCTATCAATCACTCCTTAAATCAACATTTAAATCATACATGCCAAAAATGTATTGGGCAGTTACCACATACTAAACTACCCAAAGTCAGCCATGCTGTGAGGGTGGACACAGTCCTCCAGACTGCCAAGTCTGCCTAAGACTTCAAATGCCAGCTGCAAGTTTGAGGGCTTCCCAGAACTATTTTCAAGTTTTATTATTCTAACCCAGTCAAAACTGGTAGACTCACAGTTATAGTCTATTATAGGGAAAAGATACCTTAAGATCTTATGAGAAAAGAGACACATAGGGCAAAGTCTGGGAGGGTTCTGGAATAAAGTTTTCTTTACCCTCTGGATATAGTCTCCTCCAGCAGTGATGTGTGACAATACATACTGATTATTAACCCAGGACCTCACCCAAGCTTTTGTGTCCACGGCTTTTATTGGAGATGCATTTCTTGGGCATGATTAATCACTCATGGATTACTCATGTGTTGAACTGTTTTTAGCCACCCCTTACTATGGATGTGGGGCTGAAATCAGGTGGCTTAAGGGGCTTAGCATGAATTACCTAATTAATACAATAAATGATCACTGAGAAAATTAGAGTTTACCTCCACAGGAGCCAGGGACAAAGACCAGACCTTTCTTCCGGCAATGTCCAAATCTTTGCTACACACAACTCTGTGATGTGCACTTTGTATTCATCATCTCACTTAATCCTCATAAGTCTGTGAGTAATTATTATTCCCATTATTTAATGAGGAAACAGGTTTAGAGTAATTGGTCCACTAGTGGGTTATAGCAGAACTGGGATGGTCCTATGGCCTGTGCTTTCAGTCACTGTAGAGTGCAGCTACCAGATGTCCAAGATTTGTGTTAAATTCTGGAGATACCAAGATGAATAAGGCAGAGTCCATGTAACTATTTGGGGCATGGCAAGAAAGAGATGGCCTAAGTATACTTATTAGCTATGTAGACTTTAATGAAGGGACCATTTTCAAAAGTATAAGCAGCACCATGTGATCATAGAGTACTCTGGTTCTAGCAACAATGGGGAGGTGTTACCTCCCCCAGAGAGAGAAGTCAGTGATCACTGGATCCTAGAAACTGTAGGTATAACTCCTAGACAGGAGCTGTGACCTCTAATAGAATGTACAAACAACCAATGAGCAACCTGGGGGAGAAGATGGGGAGAAATAGGAGAAATAGGAGAAGTGGAAGAGAAATACCCCAATATCACTCTCCTTCTTCTGTCAGATTCTCCACCATTGTCTCCCCTTGGCTGGAACCACCTGGACAGCTGAGTCAAGAGACCTTACAGATGAAACACATACACAGTCCTGGACAGAGATCCAGGTGGAAATGTGTGGACAGTAGATCTGCAGGTACAAATGGAAAATATCCTGCACCCTTCCACTCCCCACATATCCTTAGTATCATACAGAGAAATATGTAGATATGTAATTGCAACCGAGGGGATGAATATAATCATAAACAGAGAGAAGTGTAGTGGAGGAGGTAAGAAATCATCAACTAGGAGAAACACTTGCATCTTTTTCTTGAAAGATGAGTAGATTATTATTTGGGCAAGAGAAGGATGGATATGCATGAAGAAATTTTTGTTTTCCTTTCTTGGGGGCAGGGGGTTGGGGCAAGCAAAGACATTCAGGTCAGAAACAGTATAGAAAATTGCATGTAGTTCATCAGGCTTAGTGTAGACTCTCCAGGGGGGAAACAGTTAGTGATGAGGTTGTGAAGTTAGACTAGAGCCAGACCATGGAGAGACCTTCAGGTTTCTGATTAAAAAATGAGAATTTTGTTTCCCCTAAAACAATGAGGAGACATTTAATAGTTTTATGATGAGATTTAAATTTAAGAAAGCTCCCTTTAACAGTTTGAGAAAGGAATAGAGAAATATGGTTCAGTGGTCAAAGATTTGTTAAGTTTATTAACCTATTGCAGTGGTTTAGGTGAGAAGTAAGGAAGGTATAGCGCAGGGAAACTGTCTGGTGGGACCCCTTGGATGCAGAAGAAAAAAGTGTAAAGTGCATGCAGATTACTGGCCTGAAGTGGAGCCAGGAACACACAGGAGGCTGATGGCACAATGAAAAGGAAGATCACTGCTAACAGCTTGTGGTGATCAACAATACTTAGGTATTAGGCATTTGAAAGGGCAAACATTTTTCCCGCAACATCACACCTCTCTTAAAGAGAGACTCTTATTAAATGGGTGTTGTATCTGGCGTCTGAACTCTAAATGGCCACAGATTTCTAAAATTGTAAGACAAGCAGAAAAAGGAAAAGTGATTAGATGATGAGCCAATAAATAAAGAGGAAGAGTTAACTGCAGTAGACAAGCTTTTAAGTTGTGTGGAAAACCTTTGTATTTCCACGACTGAGCTCTTGAGTAGTTACAACTTAAAGATGAAAAACTATCTTTAGTGGTCTGATAAGCATTATAAAGAAGGAAACATCCAAATCGACCCAATTTTGGCTTTATTTTTTATCTAGCATTCAATATATACAAGGCATCATATATTATATCATATATCCTATCATATCATCTTATCTCTTTTGATCATCATAAAAACTTTATTATCCTTATTACTAATCCTATTAATATTATTATTATCTTTGTAGTATAAAAGGATTCTGTTTCCATTTCTATACCTATCCAGGTATGGATAGGTATATCCATATATTTATATTATTGATATCCAGGCCAGGTGGCCATGAACAGTGATGCAGTTTGCACACTACCCAAATATGCCTGTCTCAGGAAATGAATCAAGGCCAAAATCCCCCACCACACTGTGAGATCTGGCTTAGGCTGACATTCACTTAAAGAAAGAAACACATTTTGCTTTGCACCCACCCAGGAAAGCTGTCTTTTTCCTAATTTACACAAAATCTGGAAGCTGACCCAAATTCAAGTCCCATTAAGACATGAGTGCTGGCCAGGATTCTGTCCAGGTGACTATGATCTACATAACCTGTCTAACCCTTTCTTTTCAGTCAGGACCCTCCATTCTAAAGTTTTAGGGGTGGGATCGAGTCTCCTGACTCCTGGTTGAACTTCTGCTCTGAATTGATCATCCTAAATCACAAACCTACCCAGGTTCATATTGTCTCCATTACCTTCTCAGAGCATTTATGCCACATTAGGAGATTCCATCATGTCTTCACTGCAGGGTCTGCTAAGAAATGTGTAACATACACTTGAAGTCATCCCCTGGGTCAAGGAGACCAGATATGGGTAAAAGAATGGAACTTTCTACCAGAAACCAATAACCTGAGGTCATTTGGAGGGTGGGGGAGTAGGGGGCCAGACATGTAAATCCACCAGCTATAGCCTTACTTTGCTCCTTATTCCTGAGTTTGGAAACCCAAAGCAGAGCCTTTCTGGATTTCTGTATCCAGAAAAGTAAGAGCCAGAGCCTAATTCTTCATAGAACCTAAAGAACCTTCCTCACAAATCTACGACCACCTCCCACCTCAGCCTCAAACCATACTTCTGTAATCCCACCCAAGAGATAGAAACCCTTCCTAGCTAATCCCAAATATCAGGAAATGTGTCCCTGATAAAAGAGACTTACTCACTGGTGTTGGTTCTAGATATCTTTTCTCAGAAAAATAAGTAATACCAAGATATTAATCTTAGTTGCATTGAAAAAAAAGAAAGAAAGAGGGGTACATGGGTGCCTCAGTGGGTTGAGCCTCTGCCTTCAGCTCAGGTCATGATCTTAGGGTACTGGGATTGAGCCCCACATCAGGCTCTCTGCTCAATGAGGAGCCTGCTTCCTCCTCTCTCTCTGCCTGCCTCTCTGCCTACTTGTGATCTCTATCTGTCAAATGAATAAATAAAATTTTTTTAAAAATGGAGAGAAAGAAAAAGGAATACAATCCCAACGACACGGGCTGGGGTCAGATAAAAGGGAGTTCAATGCTAGAGTAGTCAGTCACTTCCTAGCTGTGTGTACTCGAACCACATCTGGTGGATTTCACATCTCTGAAACTGTCTCAGTTCCAAAATATGTAACACTGAAGGTACCAGTGATTGCTAACAGGGTTGTTGTGAAGTTAAAAATGGGATCCCCTAAAAGAGTGCCTTCTGTAGTTGTTGACAAATAACAGCACTTAATAGGGCACTTGGAAGGAATCAGATGCACTGTCTCTGCCAGTATCCAGAAAGGGCTTTCTCCCAGGTAGCAGGACAGGTGACACTAGAGAGAACCCATTGGTGGCTTTCTACCCTAATCTCTCCCATCTGACACTAAGCCACAAAGGATGAACATTTATTATTGCATATGAAAAGTACCACTTGGCCATTCATATCAACATAAAGAACGTCTTGAGCTCTAAATTCCTTATGTGGACCAAATTACCCATCCATTCAGAGTGGAGAAGAGCCCCATTGGCCTTGGAAAGAGGTGCACTAGAATTCAAGTCTGGCTATTCCTCAGACAGGCTCAAGCAGGCATGTGACCTTGAGCCAATCAGGTCCCCTCTTTGAGCCTCAGTTTCTCCTCTTTAAAATGGGGCTGATAATCACAAATTTTCAGAGCAAACAAATTTTTCCAGAAACAAGAGATTCTTGATATGGGATGCCGCATATAGTAGGGGCTCAGTACATGGGAATTCTCTGCCCTCCCCCCAAAGAGACCAGATTAACACACAGTGAGATGACACCAACTGTACCCTTCACAGTTATTTCTAATCCTTTACTCTCCAGTATGTTCTGGGAATATGATTTGTTGATATTTGGACAAGTTAACAACATGGTTTTGTTTTATGAGCTGCCAGTACTAAACGCTGTCTCTATGCACTTTCATCGTGTTTTTATTTGAGCTTCTACATAAACTTCTCTTCTGTGTTGATTTGACCTTTTCAAACCCTGGTTCTCCGAGCGTCGGAGACAAGATGAGGATATGTAGAGTGACAAAGCTGAAGTCACGCCTTTGTAGGCTGAGAGGAAAGTGAATCCAGGCAAATGGCTCCTATGCCAGAAAAGCCTTTAAAATATTAAATGAGGAGTTAGTGACAGGCATAACTATCCTCTTGTGGCAAACCTCCAAATCTTAACTTAGTAAAGTTGGTTTTGGCTATAACAAACCAGCTGTCACAAGCAGTGGGAGACCATTAATTATATATGAGAACACTGACAAATTAATGCCGAATGACTAGAAAAAATTAGGAGTTTTTATTTGTTTAGTTCACCCTCTTCCCACTTTTATAAGAGCCCCATAGGAAAATGACATTGAATTAAGTTTGTAAAGGTGTGGAGGTTAAATAAAATGAACAGTCACAAATGCATAAATGTAATCTCATGATTAAAAGCTGGATGACAATCCTAATAGGCAACTTTTGTGATGGAGCACCTACCCTGGCATTTTACCCTGCTGTCCTGGGAGACCACCCTTAATGGGCCAGGCAGGCTTATCATAAGGCCCCTTCTGTACTTTAATAACCAAGGAGCTTTGGATCTGTTCCAAAATATAGCACCTTATTCTGAGTATCTGCACTATAATGATAATAGTTACCATTTATTGAGCACTTATGAAGTGACAGGCATTTGCAAAACCTTAGACTATCTTACTAATTAAAGTATGATGTTAATAAGACATAGGAATAAAATAATACACTAAATCAGGACAACCTATGACCTAGATTTGAAGGACACAGGGGAGAAGAGGATTTGGGGTATTTCGGTCTTGTGTCCAGTGCCCAAAAGGGTCAGTTGAATTTGGACCAACTCTGGGTAATGCAAAGCCCCTTGAACTCTCAATTAGCAATACAGGAGCATAGTTCCTGCTGCTTCGCTCCCAACTTATTACTAGGGATGAGAGCCGACTGATGTGGGTGGACTGGAAAATAGGCTGGTTAGAGTTCGATTGGATAATAATAATGTGGACCCCATGATAGACCACCTGTAACAATGGTCCCCTTTCTTATATCTCAATGTACCTATTCCCTTTGCCATGTGACTTTACTGGAGAAGTCACTGGAGAAGTGAGGTCTATTTCTCCACACACTTAATATGGTTGGCTTTGTGATTTACAAAGGCCAACAGAAAGCAAAAGTGACCATACTATAGTTCTGAACTTGACTTTAAAAGGCTTTGGCCCTTTCTGCTTGTTCTTGTACTTATGAACTTCAATGAGAATAGGCCTGGCTTAGCTCCCTAGAGGAGAAGGCACACCAGGCAAAGCAGATGCCTCTATCATCCCAGATGAGGCTGTCAAGGTTTAAGCAACAGCCAACCAACAATCAGACTTGCAGTGGGCCCAGCCCACATTAGCAGAGCCATCTATATGACCTGCAATTGTTGGCAGACACATGAGCACACCCAGCCAAGATCAGCACACCCCAGGCCAGGTCAGCGGAACCTCGAAGACTCACAAACCAAATACATACTTGTTGTTATTTGACACAGAGGATTTGTGGTTGTTCATCATGTAATATTATTGTACCCATGGATAGAATTACATAGAGCCTTAAAGAAGCTACTGCTTCACTCTACATTTCTAAGCACAAATTCATGTATGGTACCACCATTTGTAGTTCGTGTTATAGAGTTCATGGCAGAGAGTCAAGAGAAGGAACATTAATGCTCATCCAGACTGCTTATTCAGTCTTAAGTAGAAATTCTAGTACATTCAATTTCATTCAAGTGGCAAAGATTTCTTCTCACCAAACTTAAGGTCTTCTGTGTCCTCTCCTCAGGTAGGCCTGACCCTGGGCTTCTAGCAACCTCCTTGCAGAGTCCAGCTTAAGCAAGAATCCTGCTAAGTCAGTTAGGAGAAAATCTCCACCCTCAATATCTGATGAGATTTCCTCACCCTCCCAACTTATCCCTCATGTCTGAACACCATGGCCTACCTATAGCAAGAATCCTCTTGAGCTGATTTAGCAAGAATCTTCTTATCCCTGACATTTCCTTTTAGTAATTTTCCATCCATTGTTCCCCCAGACCTCCACCCTACTCTTTGGCTATAAATACCCTCCCTTCTTTCCTTACTGTATTTGAAGTTGAACCCAACATCTCCCTTACTGCAAAGCCCCCACTGAAGTAGTACCTATACTCATCACGATAATCCTGCATAAAGTCTGCCTTGCTGTAACAAGTGTCAGAATAATTGTTTCTTTAACACAAGGCACATATATACAATATCCATTATATATAAGACAAATTTCTAAGCACAATTTTAATATTTGGAGGAGTCATTCTCAATCCTCAATACACTGGGGAGATAGAGCAGAGCTGGGCTGTGGAGCTCCCCTCCTTCCTCTACACTGAGATGTTCCCCTCATCACTTCTGGAAAAAGCCTCTGTTGGTAATGATCAAAAATTGTATCATTTAGGTGTGTTGGGTGGGAAAAATTGAGAACCATCAACCTAAATTAAGTCAGAGCTAAGTTTCTATTGTCAAACATAACCAATTTTGTTGGAAATGGAGGACTCCTGTGTTTTACTATAGCCTGGCCTGCCAGTCAGTAAGGGAAAGAATGACAATGCTCACAAGTAATCGTGATTTGCAAGTCTTTTTTAGCAACAGACTCCCTCAATCAATGTTTTCACACCATGAAAATTCCCAGATAGACACAGTCTTCCCTGAGCCAACAGATGATTATTCATTCCAAAGAAACTATAAGCGAGTTTCTCAATAATGAATTTGTTTTTGATTCCTTAATACAAACATAGCATCAAATGTTCATTTATTAAATGCCATGCTTGAAACCAAGCCTCGTGATAAGATTCTTAACCGAAGTGAGGATTAACAGGTGGCTAGGTGTGGATCCTGGGTCTGTAAAACCATGTGAATAATTAGCAAGTAGAAAAAGTGGCTAAAATACTCACTCCCTAAAATTTCTAGCCTGCATTGCTAAAATCTACAAAATCCCGTTAACTGTTAGGAAGTCTTAGTAATAGGCAAAATATTCCCTGCAATGGTTAATTTTCTGCCTCTACATGGCCTGCCTACAGTACTCCAACATTTAATGAAAGACTGATATAGCCATCTGCCATGAAAGTACTTTGTAGATATGGTTATTACTTATAATTAGTTTAACTTAAATAAAAGAGATACCTTTGATATTGTGGGTAGGTCTAATCCAATCAATTGAAGGCCATAAGAACAAACACTAAGGTTTTCCAAAGAAGAAGAAATTCTGCCTCAAGACTACAACATCAGCTTCTGCCTATGTTTCTAGCCTACCAGCCTGTCCTATAAATTTTCAGCTTACTAGCCCCAACAATCATGTGATCCAGTCCAGTTCTTGAAAATAAATCCATATATATATACAGCCATTGAATATATCATATATATATATATATACACACACACACACACACACATATACATGTAGATACATATGTAATATATAGATACATATGCAATGTATGTATGTGTATTTATATGTAATACATATTACCTTGTATGTATCTGTAGCCTTGAACTATTTGCTACCATTTTGTACCCAATATCCGAACTTGCTTCTGATACATTTTTACGATTTTCCAATTTGGATTTGAAGCTGAATTCTGTATTCTTTGCTATGATTTTTGCAGGAGGCACTATTAGCTTTCTGCCCAGATCTGCTTGGATTCTTTGAACTTTACTGTATGTCCTTCCCCGAGATTTTGTGTGATTTTACTTCTGAGATCCACATCTGTGACTTTCTTTGGAGGTCTTCCTATGAGCCTTTCTCCACAAGCTCTGAGGCCCTCTCTACAGCCTTTAGCCCACAGCTGGCTGGTGTGGGAATATGAGAGCCCAGCTCCCTCCCCTTAAGTTTGGGCAAAGTCTGAAAAATAATTTATACTCCAGAGGTCCCCCTATAGGATCAGACTGAGGCTGGGGCTTTGTCTGAAACAGCGTCCTTGCGTGATTTCATGCCGTTTCCTGTCCTGCTTCCCCACTGCCTTCCCAGTATCTCCTCCGAATGCTTCTGTATCTCAGCACTTGCTTCTGGCAAACTGCAGCCTAGGACGTCTTTTATGTGTTCTTTTGTCTGTGATCCAGATTCTTATCCTAGTTCTATTAGCTTGGGAGAGCCTGAAGAGATAACCTGCCTCTAATTCAGCAGGCACTCCTATTAGGAGTGAAATTGTTAGAGCATTCCCGCCCCCTGAGTATGATCCAGATAGATCTGAGAAAATACTAAATACAGAATGCAAAAGCAAAGGTAGAATTTTAGCATGACACATTCATAGCATTTCAGAGTTGGAAGAAACCTAAAAGTATTTCATCCAAATTTCTGCCTATTCATGAATTCTTTCTTCAATATCTCTAGAAAGTGGCCCCTCATATTCTAGATGAATGTTCTCTTCTTTTTAAAGCACAGTGCTCCATTGTTGAGCAGCCTGTTAGAAAGGTTAATCTTGTACTGAGTCCATCTATCCTGCTACAAACTCTACCCATTTAAAACAAGAAGTCTTTGCTGTTTATGAGAACTACACTGTAGGAGAAAGAAGCCTGAGCCCATCACAACACAATTCCTTAACATAAAATTTCAGAATTTTTCTTTTATACCTGAGTTTAATCCGAGAGCTCTCCTGCATTGTCCTGTTTTCCGCAGGGGAGAGGGGTCTCGAGTCCCATAGATAGAAAAGGTAAGACATTTCAGTGTTCAGCAAGGAAGAGATGTGAGACCTTGTTAGCAAACTTCAAAGAGGCACCTTGGAAGGGTGCTGAGAGCATATTTCAGGAGGTCACAATCCCCATCGAATAAAGCACTTAGGATCTATAAAAGGCTAGAGAATATTTGTGCAGCTGAGTAAGATCCTCAAGATTCGTGTAGCCACCGTGCTTATCCAGAGGAGGTGACCATGGAGGATCTCTTTACTAGTTGAAGATTTAACTTCTAGAAAATGTGACATGAACCTATTGTTTCTATGGGGGGGGGGCTCATTTCCAGGTGAATACACAGGGTGCATCTAACACCTGCTTCCTACAGCCCAGTCTGCAAACATCTGAGTCCTGGCCTCGGCAGTTCTCTGCCTGACTAGTCTTTGGATGCTTCAGTCATTCTTTGAAGGACACAGTGGGGCTCAGGGTTCTCAGGCCAGCCTCTCATTTCTCATCTCTTTCTCTCTGTATCCCCTTCCTATTCCTTTCTGGGCCCTGGTCTCTCCTCATCTCTGCATCTGGCTTTTGATCAACGTCTCTTCCTTGTGAAGGGCCAAAACTGGAGTGTAAATAACTATTCAATTCCATGTCCTTAATCTGGCCCAAAGGACAAACGTGATTTGCCCTGCAACATTCTGCCCCAGGTCCCTCTTTGGACTAAAGGTTTTCCCCATTCCAGCTCTGCTGGTCTCCTTACTGCTCATCAGACAGCTTGGCAAGGCATGCTTCAGGGCTTTTGGTTTGCATATTCCTCTGCCTGGAAAGACCTCCCCTCTCAGATTTTCTTGGCTCCCTTACCTCCGGAGGCTTTTGCTGACATACTGCCTTACTAGACAGACCTTCTCTGACCGTGCTGTGGATATCCTATGTCCCAGCTTTGCTCTGTTTCATCTATGGTGCTTTTGACCTCATTATATGTGTATAAAGTATATATGCTTCTTTGTTTACTATCTTTTTCCCCCTGATAGGATGTAATCGCCAGGAGAACAAAGGATTTTGTCCGTTTTGTTTGTGGCTGCCCCCTGACAACTTGAACTGTGTCTAGCATAGTGAGTAACTACTCAATAAATATCTGTTTAATGACAAAGTAAATCAACATGTGACCAACGTTCATATCTTAGGTTATTTCTTTTTTGTAATATCTTTTTGCAAATGCTTCATAAGAGTATCTCTGCATCTCTGCCCCCAGTCATATAGTTTTCCTTCCCAAAAGCAAGCAATGACTTTTTTTAATGTACTATGCCAAGGATAATTTTTGTATATATAGGAAAATATTTATGACTATATTCTTTTTTATAGTTTTACTCAAATGGTGATGTACTTTCCATACTATTTTGCCAACTGAACAATAGAGCATGGAATTTTTCCATATCAGTATAAGAGAAAAGACTTCACTAAAAAAATTTGCTTCCACCTTCATTTAAAAAAATATTTACATCCCATTGAAAAGATATATCATAGTTGGTTTAAGCCATTCCTTACTGATGGACAGGTAGGTTGTTTCTCTCTACACCCATTATTTTAATCATTTTCAAGTACTGATTGAGACCATATACAAGTGAAGACAGTGAAACATTTTTGGTCTAACTACATAGCAGTTTTACTTGGTTTAACCTAATTTTCATTAAAAGAATAAATTTCTAAAAGTGGAATTTCTGGATTAAAGGAGATGGGCATTTGTAAATTGAATTGATATTGCCAAATTGTCCTCCAAGGAGGCTGTGCCAAGTACATTCTCAGTGTGTGAGTTTCTATTTCCCATACACCCTGCCAGCAAAGAATTTTATTAGATGTTCTTAACTTCATCAATTTGATAAGTAGAAAACGGTACCTCCATTGTGATTTTAATTTGCATGTATTTTATTATTAGGCTGAACATTTTTTTTTACACATATAAGAACCAGTTGTACTTCTGATTTTGTGAAAATCAGAATCTATTGAAATTCTCTGCCTATTTTTCTTTTAGATTTTTGTCTTTTTCTTACTGATTTGTAGAAGCTTTCTATACAAGAGAGAATCTCTATATTTGCAATGTGAGTTGCAAATATTTGCTCCTACTTTGTGGTTTGTTTTTTGGCTTTAAGTTTGTTTTTTTTTTTTTTCCTTTGCAGAATTCTATTTTTACATTTATGTGGTTAAATTTATAAGTTTTTCATGTCAGTTTTTTGTTATGGTAAGAAATAATTTCCTCTCTCCAAGACTATTTTAAAAGAATTCTTCCCTATTTTCTTCCAGTATTTTATGGCTTCAATTTGTACTGAATTTTTTTAAAAATATGGAGCTTATTTCTTTGTGTGAGGTGATGTTGGGAGCCAGCTCACTTTTATTTTTTTTTTTCAGATGGCTTCCCAATTTTCCCAACTCCATTTTGAACAATTTACTTTATTCCTTTTTCACATTTTAAGTTCTCATTCATATTTGGGTTTATATTCTGGGGTTCCTAATAGAGTTCACTAATCTGTGTATTCATGTAACAATGCCACACTGTTTTAAATACTGTAGATATATAATATGTCCTAATACCTGGAAAACCTAGATTCCCCTTGTTACCCTCCCAGCATTTTCTTGACTTTATTTGCTTGTTTAATTTCTATATTTATTTTATGCTCAATTTATCTAGAAACTTCCCCAAGTCCTACCGAGCCTGAATTTAATGAGAATTATTCTGTCTTCATTAAGCATTATGTTGATCTTGAGGGTAAGACATTTTTACCCTCATGTACATCATGTAAAGAAATATTTATGTACTCATTTTTTAAGTTTTTGTTATGATGAGCTACTATATTTTATCCAATATCTTTTTTGTATCTTTAGAGATAACCATATAATTTTCTTCTTTTGATGCATTTCTGTGATGAATTTTATGGGGGGGGTCCCCAACCTTCCAACATCCTGGAATTCAGTCTCACTAATTCAGTCCACTGCATTACTCTTTTAATGTGCTTCTGGGTTCTGTTCTTTGTTGTCTTCGTTGGCTTGGGCTGCTATAACAAAATACCAAAGACTGGGTGACTTACACAGCAGACACTTACTTCTTACAGTTCTGGAGGCTGGAAAGTCCAATATCAATATGGCAGCTGATTCAGTTCCTGGGTAGGGCCCTCTTTCTGCAGATAGTTGCCCTTTGTCAGAGTCATTCCTCGGTAGAGAAAGAGAGAGAGCTGTCTGGCATCTCTTATAAAGACACTGATCTTTTATGAGGGTCCCACCCTCATGACCTCATCTAAACCTGATTTCCTCCCAAAGGCCCCATCTCCAAATACCCCTGCACAGGGGACAAAGGCTTCCACCTATGGATTTTCGGGAGATGCAATTCAATCCATGGTGGTTAACATACGTAAATTAGCCTGGTCTGCTATTTACTTTTTCTCCTCTTTTCTGTAGGGTTTAGGCTTGGGTATTTTGCTAACCTCATAAGAAGAGAACTTCAAACACTGCTTTATACTTATCTGTTCTGGAACTGTGTAAGTTGCACTAGATTAACCTCTTCCTTATAGGTTTGGTGGAATTGCTTTGTGAAATCATCTGGGGTGGTTGCTTTTGGGGGATGTAAGCCTTTGATTATACTTACAGGTTTAATGTATGCTAATGAAACTTAAGTCCCAGGACCCCTTGCGTGGGAGCCTAACAAGGCCCTGGAAGGGACCTAGCAACGTGTTCACTTGGTCATATCTTTTTTTGTGAAATCTGCAAAGAAATTTGTACTCCCAAGTAGTAAGGCCACTGTCTCTTCCCATGCTAATTTCTATGTACTTCTTCTGTCCTTTTTTAGCTGATGTTAGAGTGGCTGTGAACAAGAGAAACATGGTAGCCTTGGAGATGTACCACCCAAGCCCCCTTCAAGAAAGGACTTGCATCTCAACTGTGGGGAATGTAGTTAGGAGATATTTTCTAACCATAAGCTCCCTTGGGGTCTACTTTAGATGTAAGGAAACACCCTGTCTGAAGTCACACCGTTCCCAGGGCAGCCTTCTCCTCCAGTGACTTGGTGAGGAGAGATATGAAGGCCCAGGCACTTCATCCCAGTGCCTGAATATACTCTGACAAGTGTTGTTATTTCTAGGGCTCTCTTATCACAAGCTCTGCACTGGTCTGCTTTCTCTCCTTCCTTAGTCTTGATCCTTAATGAGTATCTTGTACTCCAAACTGCTTCCAAACTTCTGCTTCTAGATAATCTAACCTACAATAGGAAAGTCAAATTCAGCATGTATTTAGTTTGGTTTTAATGGGATATAAAACACACACATGCATGTGTGTGCGCACACACACACACACAGACACACATACACGCAGTGGTGCTCAGTCATTTCCATGTATTATTCTGCTATTGTTTGCTACTGTGGTATATAGGAATGTCTTCCCACTACTCTCACATACTGGCATCAGGACATGAAAGTGCAGCAGAGGCTATACTGAGATATGAACTTGTCCTGTGGTACCCAAGGAGAGACAAAGATTGAAGTGTATGTAACCAGAAGCTAAGCTGTGGAAAAGTCTTCCAGTTGCCATGCGTATAACTATCACATCAATACCTGGTCAAGATGGAAGATTTCTCCTGGGAGGATAATACCATATACATTTATAAAAGTACTACACTTCAAAAAAAAAATCGAACTGTGCAAAATAGAACGTACTAGAATTCCCATGCGAAGAGCACAAAATGGGACCAGTACCCAAAACAACAAGAACACTGGTGTGTGAAGTCGTATTTTGCTTTAGGTTTTGGTTCCGGTGTGCCTAGACTTTGACCTACACCTAAACAATGTTGGGAGTTCCAGACAAATGGCATGCCAAATTACCACCCAAAACTAAAAGATCTTGAATAAACAAGTATTGCAGGGGCAAAACCACACACATGTATCAATATGTCGATGCATGTACCTTATGAGTAATTTGATAACAGAATTACACAGCTCAATACAACATAACAGCAATTTTAAAATGAATTTTAATTGCTCTAGGTAATGAGTAGCATCACTTCAAATAGTATTTAAGATTAAACACTGCACAGGAAAACTTAAAATACAAAAAAACACATATCTCATACATGAAAGAAATACTGGTTTCCCCAAATTTTCCAACAACCCTAAAATGTTTTTTATATAATCAGGAATGAGATGTAAAGCAGAAAGCGACAATAAGGAAAATCAAATTGTGATTAATATTGCCAGGGGAAAGACCAGATTGCCTTTTGCCTTTCTGTAAAAACAATGTTTAAAAATCATTGTCCTATAAAGAGGTCACAAAGTATGTAACCTAGAACTGTAGAAAAAAATGCATCATAGATGAATTAATTAAAATTTTGTATTATTTACCTGAGGGATTTTTTTTTTTAAAGATTTCATTTCTTTATTTGACAGAGAGAGAGGGAACACAAGCAGGGGGAGTGGGAGAAGAAGTGGGCCTCCTGCCAAGCAGGGAACTGAATGTAGGGCTGGATCCCAGGACCCTGGGATCATGACCTGAGCCAAAGGCAGATGCTCAATGACTGAGCCACCCAGGTGTCCTACCTGAGTTTTATAATATTTGCATTCTGGTTTAGTATTTGTTTCTTTTCCTTTTTTTTTTTCTTTTTTCATTCCAAATACACATTTAGTTTGCTAATTTTATTCTTTCAGAACTTATATCTTTTTTATAAAGGGAGTGACAAAATTGTTTTAGCATTGAGACTCTAAAGGCCAGAGACCACGCCTGCTACTATGATTTTTGTGTATGTAAGCACGCATATCTGCATCTCATGTGATTTGGTCTTTTCAAATTTCTGCTTCTTCTCAGGTCACTTTTAGTGATCCCTGTTTTCCTAGATGATAATTCATTACATTCATTATATTCTCCTTTTCCAGTATATTTGCATATTGTTAAAAAAAAGTAGTGTCATAATTCTTTCAACTTTTCTGTTCATAATTATTTATTTCTCTTGGTTTAATTTGTTTTTTATTTGTGTTTTCCCTGATTGGGTGATCCAATGGAGTTGATCTACTTATTCCCTCTCCCCCCAAACAACTTCTGCTTTTGTTTATTAATTCAATAACCGTTTTTTTTTTTTAAGATTTTATTTATTTATTTGACAGACAAAGATCACAAGTAGGTAGAGAGGCAGGCAGAGAGAGAGGAAGGGAAGCAGGCTCCCTGCTGAGCAGAGAGGCAGATGCAGGGGTTCCATCCCAGGACGCTGGGATCATGACATGAGCCAAAGGCAGAGGCTTTAACCCACTGAGCCCCCCAGACACCCCAACTGTTTTCTTTTTAAAAAAAAGATTTTATTTACTTATTTGAGGGAAAGAGAGAGAGAGCATGAGTGGGGGGAGGGGCAGAGGGAGAGGGAAAAGCAGGTTCCCCACTGAACAGGGAACCTTGAGATCACTACCTGAGCATAAGGAAGATGCTTAGCTGAGCCACCCACATGCCCATCAATGATTATTTTCAATTAATTACTCTTACTTTTATTTACTCTTTTTTCCCTGGTATGCTTTTTCTCATTCTTTTATTTTCAGCTATTCTTTGTTTTAAATGTTTCTCTTTTCTTGGCATATAATGAGGTTTTGCTCTGTAATCCAATTGTATTTTTTAAATTACGGTATTTGGTCCATTTACAATTACTGTAATATCAGATATGTTTTGTCTTAATGTTGGCCTCATAGTATGTTTTCTGTTTGTAAGGATTCTCTTTACATTTTAAAATTGTTTCACCACATAGTCTGTATTGTATTTCTTTGGATCATTTGGAAGGCTTACATATTTCTTTTAGATAATTTCTTTATAATCACAACGCCATAACACATTTAAGCCTGTCTTTCTTTAGACAGAGCCATTTGAAATTTTAGAGCAGTGACAAAATTAATGCATGTCCACATTGCCCTTTAGCCCTTCCTCCAATTTTAGTCGATTATATGATTTTCTATGAATTATCATCTTCAAAAGACATGCTTTAAATATTTATTTTAGAGAGAGAGAGAAAGAGGGAGAGTGAAGGAATATGTGAATGGAGGAAGGGCAGAGGGAGTGAGAGAGAATCTTTTTTTTTTTTTTTTTAGATTTTATTTATTTATCAGAGAAAGAGCACGCACGCATGCGTGCGGGCGCACAAGCAGGCAGAGGCAGAGAGAGAAGCAGGCTCCCTGCCGAGCAAGGAGCCCGATGTAGGACTCAATCTCACGACCCCAGGATCATGACCCAAGCCGAACGGCTTAATCAACTGAGCCGCCCAGTCGTCCCGCGAGAGAGACTCTTAAGCAGACTCCACACCCAGTGTAGAACCTGCTCAGTGTATAACCTGACGCAGGGCTTGATCTTAAATCCCTGAGATCATGACCTGAGTCACAATCAAGAGATTGGACACTTAATCAACTGAGTCTCCCAGGCACTCCTAAATGGCTTCTTTTTAGCTTGGTCACAAAGGATAAAGACATAAGCATACTTACACTTCTTTTTTTAATTTTGAATTTTACACTTTCTTCTATACTTACACTTTATTTTCTTTCACCCTTCTCTTCCGGTTATTATAATTTGCAATAGCTTCTACTTCATTCATATCAATTACATTTATATTTTATTATTGTAGATAAATTTCTCATCTTTGTTTCATCTTTATTCTACTTCTAAGTGTAAAACTATCAGTTTCTTTTTGTGGATTTCTTTGGTATGGATTAACCTCTCTTTGTTGGCTTAAAATCTACTCTAGTAGTTTCTTCAAGAAGGGTCCATAGGAACACTTTTGAAAGTGTTTTTCTGATTTTTTTTTTTAATCTGAGCTAAGTATAAAATTAATGGATCTTATTTTGTTCCCTTGAATTTTGATACTGTAGTCCAGTTTTTTTGTTTTGTTTTATTTTGTTTTGTTTTTTGTTATATACAGAAAATGTGTTTGGGGCATTGGAATTCCCAGAGTTTCAGAAATTAAAGCTGCCAAATTGTCCCTATCTCTAAGGACCAGATGTGAGCTTTGGACACTTTCCTACTGATATTTCATAATTTGGGTCCAAGCCAAAAGTACCACTTTCTAATAGTATCAAGTGATTTGACTTAGCAAATTTATATACTCAATAACAGTTTGGTATTTTTTTTAATTGTTTATTTCTTAACAGTATTTCCTAATCAAAATATCTAATACCTGATTTATATTTATTCATTGCTGAATAAATGAATGAACAACTCTTGTTCATCTGCTTTGGTGATAAACCTCATCAAATCTATTTCAGTAAAGACTGTCCTATTTTTCAAGGCCTTCACTTTCTGTATTAAAGTTTATAATTCATCATTCCCCAACATAACCTCTCTGACCCAAGCAGCTATAAGTCTTTACTAATATAGTCTGCATTCTCTCCCCAACCCATTCCCAACTTGCTCCATGAAACCAGACACTCCAGATTTAGTCTGGTAGCATTGCCTTTCCCCTGACTCCACTTAGCCTGCAACCAAAAAGACCTGTGTGTACAACTGCATGCTTTATTAAGGTAGAGCCTGGCAGGAGTCTTGCATTCTTTTCCCCTGATGTGTCTGTATTTTGACATCTGTGTGTTACTCTTTAGGGCTTCTCCAACTGGCTCATTGGCTTTCATTTTCCTCCACATTTCATTTGGTTTCTTTGAATAGCTAAACTGCTGCTTTCCTTTCTTCCTTGGAAGAGGGCAGCTGATTTGTTTCATAATGAAATGCATTTTCTTTTGTAAAAGTGATTAATTTCTCAACTACATGTAGGAAATAGAAAAACAGATATCCCTGGCAGGTACTACTGAGTGGCCATATTTCTTAAGTCCCATTCTGCCTTAAGAAAAAAACACAAATATTTAAATTGGAGAAAGATGATCTGGGATTGATCCTGGCTTCATGACTTGCTCATTATGCTTCCCTGGGAATGTGGACCTTCTGAGACCTGATTACCTCATTGGAACTAATGATTCCTGCCCATGTGCTTCACAAGGTTATCACGGGACCTAGTGAATTAATGATGGTAAGAGCCATTATAAAACACTGATGGATTATAAAACAATAATGCTTACCATATAGGAAAATTCAAATCCAATTTGTAACTCCTACCTGGTCTTTTCCTTTCATCAATAGTTATTATTTTTTAAATATACAATATAATTACTGTCCTTCCAGCAGCAAAATCAATGAAGGTTACTATTTAAATTTTTTAATGAATGATGAACTTAGTTTACTACAATTTTTGCTAAACTAGTTTCCGACACACCCTCTCCCAGGGCCATGAAGTGTAATTTAAGAGCTGTGATCAGCCTCATGAATTTCCATATTACATTTCTAAGTAGTGGGAAAGAAACTATAACCCTACTGCTATCCATTTTCTTCTTCAAGTATGTATTTAGAAATGAGCTTCCTCACCATGGCCTATATTAAGCTGTGTGTCATGGCCCTGGATTAAGTTCTACTCAGCGTTATGGCCAGTGAGGCCTAAGAAGTGGGTATGCTTTACTTGATGCTGGTTTCCATCATAAAGCCCAATATTGAACTCTGGTTTCTCTGATTTAGTAATGGTAATTCTAATTAATGATGTTATTTTTAAAGTCTTTCTGGAGCTATACATTTTAAGAAATTAAAGCAATTTACAAGTTTTAGATTTGAAATGAATGGCTCACCTCCCCACTACATAAAACTTTAGATGTCATTTCCCTTTGTGAATGTTAGAATCACCTTATTTTTGGTAAAGAACACATTCTTTTTCTTTTTTTCAGGTAAGATTTTAAAATTGTCTAAAATTTCAATAATTTCTGTATTGGTTTGTAAAAAGTAAATCTGCATTTTATAAGATTAAAATACAAAAACATAGAAAATTTAATAATATGTATAATCTTATTTTTTGTAATAAATACTAAAAATTTTGTATATGTTTTTCCAAATAAACACACATATGAAAAACACTGTTATCTATTTATTTTATTTATTTATTTTTTGCAAATACTTTTTTTTTAAAGGTTTTATTTATTTGAGACAGAGAGAGCAGGGGGAGGACAAAAGGGAGAGGGTCTCAAGCATACTTCACACTGAATGCAGAGCCCTACTAGGGGTTCTGTCTCACTACCTTCAGATCATGAGCAGAGCCAAAATCAAGAGTCCGTGCTTAACTGACTGAGCCACCCACGTGTCCTGCAAGCACATTTTTATTTAAATTACTTTTTAAAAGATTTTATTTAATTTATTTAGAGAGGGAGAGAGCATGTGAGCAGAGGGAAATGGAGAAAGAGAATCCTAAGCAGACTCTCCCCTAAGTGTGGGATTGTTGAATCACTGTATTACACACCTGAAACTATAATATAACACTGTAGGTTAACTACACTGGAATTAATTTTTTTTAAAAATCTAAATAAAACAACTATATCATAAGAAATTAAAAGTATGACTGGAAATGAAATAGAAGCAGAAATACAACTGGCTAAAAATAATATAAAAGAAACTCAACCTCTGTAGTAATTGGGAAAATGAAAATCAATATAAAAATATCATTTTACACCAAGCTGATGACAAATGATGAATTTTTTGGACAAATTTGTAATGGACCAAAAAATGTGAAGTTTGAACAATGCCAAATTCTGGAGATATGGATAAAGTGAACACTTACACATAGGTATTAAGAATAAAAATTGCTATAACAAGTTTACAAAGTAATTTGGTATTCTCTGTTAAACATTTGCATATCCCATCAACCAGCAATTTCCCTTCTTGACATATACCAAGAGAAACTATTTCACATGCGTACCATGGGATGTGTACAAGAATCTTTTTAGTAATACTACTCAAAATAGCAAACAAATTGGAAATGGTCCAAATGTTCATTGCCAAGAAAATGGAAAGGCTGTGCTATCATCACAGAATACACTTTCACACAGCAGTGAAAATTAATGAACTACATCAATATATTCTTTAAGTGCCCAAGTATTAAACTATACTTGGGAGGCATGAAGCAAGGTGGGCAAAAGGAAGCTGAACCAATAACCTAGAAAAGGATGGTCCTGGGATGCAAACAGAGAATTATAATCAATCTATTCTCATGCGCAGTGGGAACACATTTTCAAAGAGAAATTACCTTACCATACTTTTTGATGAGGAAAGAAAATTTAACTTCGCTTCACAGGTGGCAATTCAAGATTATTTACTGAATCTATAATCCAGTCATCCCCTGCTCCTTGTTCTGGATTTTTATGCCTTAAATCTACTTGCACACAGGTGCCTATAATTTCCCCTAAGTAGTTTCTCCCACTAAATATCTACTTTCTTCTCTTACCTCTTTCTCTGTCAAAGTTCTTCTTATCCTCAAAGGCACAACTCAACATGTTCATTAGAACTTATCCAATCAAAGTCTACGTTTCTTAGAACAGGCGTATACATGCAATAGAATAAGAGACGCAGAGTATTACTAGAAAGACACAGGAATCAAATAAACAAACATGAGACTTGACTGACACACTTGCACACAGTTTTACTCAAAATTTTAGTCCATCCTTCCTCATTTCTGACTTCTTTCACAAAACAATTGCTAATAAACATTCTTTTTAAAAAATCTGTCTGAAAAAAATGTGTCTGAGCTATGTCTTTTAAGCTCACCAATATTTTCCAAATTGAAAGGACCTAGAAGACAAGGACTGTTCTTACAACAGATGCTATAGGTGCCTCATCAGATCCCATGGGGTCCCTTTTACAGATTGGATTTGCCCATCCCCCGGTTGCTGCTAGCACTGCTGTGCACAGCTCACACCAACAGTCTTCTCTGGAGGGTTGCCCTGGGACAATTGTAACTGCTCTGGCGTGTGTTTCTCCCCCGGAGCAGCCAGTAGCTGACTGACTGATGCACGGGTACAAAATCCCCTTGCTTTAAAGCTGGACAAGTTCTGTGGTACAAATTATACTTCTGAGCTCCCCCCAGGACAAGACTGAGGCTGGACTTGACCTTGGCATCTTCTTCTCTCTTCTTCTTTGCTCGCTTCCTTATAGCGGTCTTCTGAGAGCACACCCTCAATAAATCACTTACACATGAATTCTCTCCAGCTCTGATTCTAGGAAACCTGACCTAACACAGTTATTGACAAAAATTTGTCTCATCTAAACTGTTGAGCACAATGATCGGAACATAATAGAAACTGATACCATTTCATTGAAATTAATTGTGTTAAAGTTTGCTGGGATGATACTGCTATCTGTGCAGGAGAAAGAATTTACTCTTCCTCATGTAGATATATATTCAAGGACACTTGACTGTTAAAGACAGAACCCATTCCAGAATAGCTTATGCACAAAAGAGCATCAGTCCACAAACTGAAAACAAGAGTAGCTGAAGGCAACTTGAGTTAGTCACAGTTTCAGGCACAGTGGAATCCAGGGGCTCGGGTGGTGTCATATTTCCATTTATTCCCCTTCTTTGCTGGTTTCTGTTTCCCTTTGCATATTGGTCTTGTTTTCTTCTTTTGTAGGTGGTTTCCTTCATTGTGCGGAGAAAGGTGGTTATAGACAGCTTCAAAGTACTCTTCACAAAGTAATCCTCACTTCTTATGAGCCCCCTGGAACAGACATCCTTTCTTGGAGTAGCCATATATAAAATTCCTCAAAAATATTGTGACTAAATGCCCATCTCTAAATGAATTACCACCACGTATGGAAAGTGATGTAAGAGAACTCAGGAATGCACTTATTTCTGTGGCCCAGGGCCCAGGTCAGGGTGGTCCCTTCTGGAATATGCAGAATCGAATCCTCTTAAGAGGATTTGTGTCTGCTTGAAGAAAGAAGCATGAAGTACTCGATATAGGAGAACAGTATCTTTCTGTCACTATATTCTAGAAGCCTGATTGTTGGTAAATCCATTCCAGATGCTTCTTTTATGTTGCCTGCCGCTATTACCTATTACAGGGTTTTTTACTCCAAGCGTCTTGCTTCAGGAGCTGTTCACTTTGGAGGGCTTCCTCGAAACTTACTAAGTCTCCCCCAGTTCCTATTCTTTGCTTCTCCTCTCCAGGGCATACTCTGATCCACTATTCAGCCCCCACGCTTGACTAGATAACTTGAGGAGGGCTGAAACACCTATCACTGGGTTCCAGTAGCTGGTCCCAGGTTCTAGGACAGTTCCTGGCAAGTGATTGCTTCTGCCTGCTGGGGCTTCTACAAGACTTGTCCCCAGAATGGTATGACTGGTTTGTATGACTCTTACATTCTGATTGGACAATAAACAAATACATAAAGATCTCTTCTCTATCTATTAGTCTAAATATTTATATCAATATGTCACCATACTTCGATGAGCCCAATTTTAAACAAATTGTTTATATAAATGGAGGTCCCACCAGAAAAAAATTATTCTCCCAGGGTCCTGCATGCTGCTAGGTCAGAAGCCCTAGCTGCCATACTCTTTGAATCCTTTTAAGGAAAATTTTCTCAACCACATTTCTTGCTAAGGGATGCAAATTTTTTAAAGCATTTTTGGTCTTTTCTTTCATATAAAGAGCCATATTTAGTACCAAACAACCACTCCTGAGCCATAATTATTTGGCCAGAAATGGTTGCTTGACCATAGGGTGATGATTTGGATATTTTGGTAGAAAAACACGGCAGCAAATTTTGTATCACCCTCCCATAAAGGGGAGAGGCTCACAGCTTCTCTCTCTCATTGTTTAACCAAAAGAATATGGTGAAAGTGGTAAGGTACCTAGGCCTTACAAGGTCTTCTCATCTTTTGTAATACTCATTGTGATGCTGCAGAGAAGTCTAAGGAGCCATGCGAAGATACCAGCGTAGAAGAAAAAGAGGCCCTGTCTGGCAGCCTCAACTGAGCTCACAAGTAACAACCAACCCCAAATTTCTAGGTATGTGGGTGAAGCATCTTGGAAGTGGATCTTCCAGCCCCATCTGAGACACCTCTGCTGATGCCACATGAAGCAGGAATGAGCCAAACCCACTGAGCTCAGCACAAATTGCAGATCTGTTATGTGGCAATAGAACTCCCACTCTCCCAGTCTCTACTTCTCAGACATTAAAATGTGAGTTGGCACAAAAACTCTTTAGAGACAGGGAGCTCTTGGTCCCATCAAATTCTTGATGTTAGAGACTAAAATTGGGAAAGATAGAGAAATAAGTGTCAGTAACAAAAAAGTTAGAAGTCCATGAGGTTGGGAAAGAGACCATGATGGGGAGAAGCGAAAAGGCAGGGCGAGTCATGAAGGAACTGATGGAGTCCAGTTCAATCCCACTCCACCAGCCCTGTGTTGTCACATATATGTTTATATTAATCTTCCCCTACTTAGGCAAGGCATGGGTTGAACTGGTAGTCAGCACATCAGAACTCAACTAAAATAACCTTGAGCACCACCAAGTTAGAAAGGAAAACAACTTGCCATTTCATTCATTAGTGGTTTATGAATATTTTTGTAATTAGCAAAAAATGTTTGAAATTTTTAAAATCAAGACAAAGAAACGGAGACTTTGATAGGCATATTAGTTTTTTATTGCTCTGTGATATATTTACCACAAACTCTGTGGCTTAAACACCACTAGTGTGTTATCTCACAGTTTCAGTGGGTCAAGAGTTGGGCATGGGTCACCTGGGTTGTCTGTGTAGGGTCTCACAAGGTGTTGGTAAGGTTGTATTTTTATCCAAGACTCAGGTCCCATTCAAACTCATTGATTGTGGGATGAATTCAATCCCTTGTGACTGCATAAATGAGATCACTATTTCTTCCTAGCAGTCACCTGAAGACTGCTGCCTCATCCTTGTCACATGGCCGGTGAATAAGCCCTCTCCACAACAACATGGCAGTCAACATCTTGCAAACAAGGAGAAGAATCTCTCACACTCCAAATCTTTTCATTCAGGAATGAACAGTCTTTTTTAAGGCCTAACCTAATTAAGTCACACATACCCAGAACAATCTCCTTTTTGATTAACTCAATGTCAACCCATTTGGGACCTTAAATACATTTACAGAATCCTTTTACCCCTGTGATAAACCTAATCACTGGAATGCATACTCAAGGGGAGAACAACATGCACCAGGAGTGTGGAAATCTTGAGGGCCATCTTAGAGTTCTTCCAATCACAGTAGGATAATCAGATATAATACAGGACATCAAGTTAAATTTGAATGTCAGATAAACAACAAATAGTTTTTAATATGGTTTTTCTTCAACCTTGGTTTTCTTCAACCTTGGTCTTCAGAATATTTTAGTGTCTAAAACAGGGTCATAAGATCAAATGTTCACAGGGGCCAGACAGGTGATATGAGTAGAACAGACCAGGTAGGAACTCTGGTAGACTGCTCATGCCCCAGGTAAGGGGACTATGACTCTACAACTCCACCTGGCTGTTGAAGGGAAGGGACAAGCCACGTAGCCAGAACTTTTGACTTTTTTTCAAGAGATAGTGCTTTTACTTGAATTTCCACTTAAATTTTCCCACTGACAACAGTCATCCAAAAAAAAAAAAAATTTCACAAGCTATACAAAATATTCTTATGGATTATATATCAGCCCTTGGTAGCCAGTTTGTGACCCATAATCTGGTGGTCTGTAACCACCAAAAGTGGAAACTCAAAAACCTTCATCCTCCTGGCATGCAGGGAGGGCTTTCCCTGGTCCTGCTCATGACACTCTTCCATCTGAAGCTCACAGTATTTATGTCCCTTTATGTCCCCACTTCATTTAGCTTTATCTCTAAAACAAAATTGATTTGCCACATCAGAACACTGATTTACAAGTCCTACAAGACAGCCATAATGTCAACAAATCAAGAGCCAAATTTACAAATCCTCCAAAATGCACAATAAATGCCAAATAAAAACTTTCAATTTACCAATCTTTATTTGTAGGAAGCATAAATCAGAGATGAGCATGGAATGGTACTGGCATTCTTATGATGAAAATTTGAAATTCTGATTCTCTTTTAGTTTACATTTCCTTTCAAGTTTGATCTTCTCTTCATAAGTGGACTTCTGATTTTAATCACCACAGAAATAATAGCCTTAGTTGCTGCTTATGGAAGGAGCTCAGCTGATGAAGGCTGAGGTTAGGTATTAAAGCCCATATTTTTAAAATTTGGAGACTCAGTAGGATCTGTTGGGTTTCATTTCTGGTCAGGTTTTCAGACACTGAAAGGACAGCCTAGGGGCACCTGGGAGGCTCAGTGGGTAGAAGCCTCTGCCTTCTGCTCAGGTCATGATCTCAGGGTCCTGGGATCAAGCTCCGCATCGAGCCCCACATCTGCTCTTTGCTAAGCAGGGAGCCTGCTTCCCTTCCTCTCTCTCTGCCTGCCTCTCTGCCTACTTGTGATCTCTGTATGTCAAATAAATAAATAAAATATGAAAGAAAGAAAGAAAGAAAGATAGAAAGAAAGAAAGGAAGGAAGGACAGCCTAGGTACAAGCCTTTACTAGTTGGGCAGGACCCTGAACATCCCAACCCAGAGCCCTCAGCCTGGCTTGGTTTGTTTTCTTGTGGCATTTAATACCTCTTATGGGGCTTGACTTTAAGATGCATTTTCTTTGGAGACCATTCCCAATCTTTGGCTAGAAGCTGTTAAGGACCTAACTTTTGCTCAGGGTAAGGTGAAAACATAAGAAGTGACAGGTGCTCTGGGGCAATTTACAGCTCTGGGTTAGTGACAGGAGATGAGTGTGTGCTTATTTCTAGGATTCCCCTCAACATCAAGGAGCTTCTTCCCCAGCTCTCTCACTATCCTTAAAAATGGCTAATGTGCCAGAATGTTGGCAACTGCCAGAACCTTGGGGCAGCCCGTGATATCAGTGCATATTATTAAAGGGAAGTAAAGTGGCAGATAGAAGGGAGAAGCTCCAAGTAGGTACCTTTCATGTCAGGTACCTCCCAGTTAAAACTACGTAATCTCATGGCAAAAGGAAGACAAAGATCATCTAGCCTGCCTTTTCTGCTTGCTTTGGTACCTCAGGTCCTTCTCTTCTTCTATTGTTACCATCAACTATGTGGTAAAGAGACTGAGGCTGAGAGAAATAAATGGGTAATAGAAGCAGCAAGGTTCTTGGGGTGAGGGAGGGGCCAGAAAGAGAAGGAAAAGAAACAGCAGGCAAAAAGGAGGTGTGTTTAGAATAGTGAGTCCCAAACTTACCAGGATAAAGATCCTTCATTTTTATAAGGAGTGGGAGGAAACCTTTCTATGCTGAAAGGAAAAAAGATTCTTGGGGGCACCTGGGTGTTTCAGTTGGTTAGGTATCTGACTCTTGATTTTGGCTCAGGTCCCTATCTCAGGGTTGTGAGATCAAGCCCCGTGTCAGGCTCTAACTGGGCATGCAATCTGCTTAAGATTTTCTCTCTCCCTCTGCCCCTAACTCTTCCCCTTCTTAAAACAACTTCTGTTCATTACAGACATGTAGACAAATTAAAGAGAAGGCCATAAAATACACCCATAATTTGTCCCACTCAAAGATAATAGCTGCATGGACCTCTTATGAAAGGGACCATATATACTAAAGATATATAATATCATATACAATATTATCATGTCATACTCCTTCATAGATAACAAAAGTTATTTTGTTACTATTTATTGATTGTGAAAATTCAGTGACAGCTACTGTAAATTTAGCATTACCGTGATTGAAATGTCTCAGTGGCATGTATAAATGACTCATTCAGACTATAGATGTTTTGTGTCTTCTTACGTCGCAGGATCTCTTGTTCACCTACACACCCATACACAGTTGGTTACTCCAATCACAATCACAATAGACTACATGGATGTGGTAGTTTATTAAAAATATTTACCATGCATCTGCTATTTTTAAGGTACTGTGCCCAAGGACTGGGTATGTACTTGTGAAACAAAGAAAAGAAAAAAAAAATAGATTTCTTAGAGAATACTGTTTCACGTGTGATTTTTACTAAAATCTAAATATAAAAATTTTCAAATGATTCTCTTTTTAAATAAGGAATTAGAGTAGATTCAACTTTATTACTGTTGTAATATCACTCTCACTGCCACTTAAAAATTTTTATCTTGGGTGAGAGAGAATGGGATAGAGTTACAATTAGAACTTAGGAAACTGTGAATAACAATCTTGTGTTTTTCCAATGTAGCATATTGTATATTTGAACACTTTCTATCATAACTTACTGTTATAACTGACCAGAAAAAAGGGCAAGAAGCACTGCTTTGTAGAATTCATGTAGTAGGTGGTTCTGTGGCAGGCATAGTATCCATGAAATCTGCTGTGGATCTTCTACAAATACCTGCCATTGCAGGTCTTGAAAGTAAAATGATCCCCATTGCTACTGGAAAGGAGGAATAGAATAAATGTGATTGAATGTGATCATAGCAAGGAGAGCAAACTTTCGCTGAGGGACTGAGAGGCTCCATGCACTGGGCACTGGGATACAGATAGAAATCAAATTGCCCCATACTTGGTGGGGGCTTGTGGATGGGGAGAGGCAGAAAGTCAGTGAACCAATCCAACATGTAGACTGTTAGATTAGACCCAACGTACATCCAGCTCACAGTTAGAGTAACCATTCAAAGCAATAATAATAATAATCCCTCACAGTTTCAGCATGGGAGTAAGTATTATAAGGTTAGAATGGTTGGTCCAGGAGAAGGAAGCTGGAAGGATGGTCATTCCAAGCAGACGAACAGCATGTGCAAAGCCACATGTGAATTTGCAAAGAGTTCAGGGACTCTTGAGAACCAGCTGGAGAGGATCAGTGCCAGAAAGATAAACTGGGACCAGATTAAGAAACGGATACCACTTTTTGTTTGGAATTAATCCCAAGGGCTAATGTTCCCAAGGAAGAGTATACACACCTTTGCTGGTACACCAGGTCAATTTATTTATTTATTTATTTATTTATTTGACACAAAGGGGTGGGGGAGAGCAAGCACAGACAGGAGAGCAATAGGCAGGGGAGAAGCAGGATCCCCACTGAACAAGGAGCCTGATGCGGGACTCAATCCCAGGACCTCGGGGTCATGACCTGAGTTGAAGGCAACCACTTAACTGACTGAGCCATGAAGGAACCCCAGACCAGGTCAATTTAGGAATATTTTTTAAATCATTATTTAGTTATTTTAATTTCCCTTCATGTTTAATAATAATAATAATAATAATAATAAACCCTAGCGTATGGAAATTGAAATTTAGTGAAGATTATTGCTTAGTACAGGGGTAAGTGTTAAAACAGAGTACGTGAACTTAAAGAAATTATTAAGGACAACATTATGGAAATGATGCAGAAATACAGCAAAAAAGAAAAAAAAAATCACAGAGTTGGGAGGCAAATGAGGAAAACCTACGGTAGAATACTGTCATAGAGTCTGAGGTGGGAGCCCCGGAAGTGATGTGAGGCAGGTTTCAGGACAGTGTTTTCGGGCTGTGTTCTACTTGCCAGAAGAAGGCTCACACAGCAGCATGTAGGACGAGCCTAGGCAAAAGGCAGATGTCGGGGGGGGGGGGGGAGGGGGGATCCTGGATTGGAGAACCAATAGTGGTCCAAGAAAGAGATTGTGATGATTGACATGAGGCAGTGACAGGCAGTGTTGATAGAGATGAGGGACACACTCCAATATGCCTCCCTTGCTTCCTGTCAAAACAGAGCACAGCTTGGCTAACAGGCAGGAAATGAGAAGGAGAAGATGGCTTTTTCCAGATAATTATCATTTATGCATCCCTTCCCGCTTATTGGCATTAGGATCATAATGTCACATGATGGTGATGTTTTCTCCTGGTGCCCGGAAGCTGGGATTCTAAGTGCTCATAAATATCTTTGGGGATGGACGAACCAGAGAGTATGAAAATGGACTTTCTGAGTTCATCATGACAGCATTTGGCTGAACTGCCAGCCACTTAGGAGTGGCCACACAAAAAGAAATGCCACTTTGAAGTTCATTAGTTGCCATCAAATATAAAAGAGGAGGCAATCTCTACCAGGTGGATTGATCATTCCTTTCTGATGGTCTGAATAACTCAAGATTTAATAGTTCCAGCAAACACAGGCAATGGTGTGGAAGGGAGAAAAGGGATGTGGTAAGCACCATTTCAGTTTTTCCTGCTTGGTATCCATCTTCATTTTTTTTCCTATCAGCATCCAAAAGCCACTCTTCTCATTAATCCTTGGTTATGGCTGGATCTAACCTCATCCCGTACAAGTCTCACTGTGGGCCGATTAGAGTGTTCTACCCCCATGATCAGAATGATCTGTTCATAGTCACACAGTGCAAGTCCAGTCAAGGAGACTCAGCCCCAGCATGTTTCTGGAACTAGTAGATAGATATGATTTTTCACAGCCACATAACCCCAAAGTGCCAGAGGGCCATCATGGGGAGGAGAGGGACTCCATCCAGAGAGAGATGGACCTGCAGGAGACCAGGTGCTTTTTGTCTTGATGTTGTTGTGTGGTCCTTTGGATAGTTTCTCTCCCTGGACCTTACAGTTTTGTGAGAACATGTCCTACCAGCTCCCTCCCTATTTTTGCCTCCTCAGGGCAATTTCAGTGGAATCTCTGATACCTACAACCAAAATTCATTATGCAGCCTCTCTGTTTTTGATGTCCTGGAAAGCCCAGGTCAGTAAATGCAGCTGGGTGGGATGGGGGAACAGCCGTGGAAGGGAGGCAAGCGCTGTGGGGAAAAGATAAGAAGGTATGAGCTCACACTTTATTTCAATTCTGCAAGGATTTATTGAGGGCTTGCTTCATGAAAAGTAGTGTGTTGACTAAGATCGGGCAGAGGAGTCGAGTTCTAAAGACTAAAGAAAATGGTCTGTGTCGTTAAAATGATAAGACTCTAGAAACCATTCAGGACAGAACAAGGTGTGTGAGCTCTGGCCTTTGCTCCACCAAAGCCCACTCCAAAGCTAACTTCTCTCAAGACAGGGTGCCATCTCCCATCCCAATGGGGAAATTGACACCAGCAGCTGAAAACTCCTGCAATGTCCTTGTCTGGACAATACCAGCCCTGTAAGCATGTGTGAGAAACAAAACTACCACCTAAAAGGCCATGCAGATTGAATCATGATCTGGAAAGAGCTTCCCCACTGCCTTTCCTCCCCTCTATTGTGTTTGTCCCTCCAGCGACTGCATTTTACTTCGATGCAAAAAATTGAGCATTGCCTGAAGACTTTGGAAGGAGAGGTGAAAGGTAGGAGAGAGGGAAGGAGGAAGGAAAGAAGGCAGGCAGGCAGAAATATTGGCTGCCTCTTGGAGTTTGTTGACATGGAAACATGATCTATTTCCCTCTGAACAAAGATTCCAGTACAGTTGCAATACTATTGTGTATTAATCCAACGAAAATAACTGGGTAGGGATCACAAAGAACTACTCAAGAAATAAAAGCTGAAAGGGAATCTAGATAAAAAGTTGGAGAGAAATTCCCTGGAAATTCAAAGAGAAATATCCAGTTTGGAAGGTGAAATCACAAATCTGGGAAACCCTGCTGCTGCTTTTCTCTCTGCGTGCTTAGCCAGCAGAAATCAGGTCGTTTGCAGGTCCTGTCTGCCCTTCTGTCCTGGAATAAGAGATGTGCAGCCACTTGTTATCTGATGCATTAAGAAATTTTCCCCCTCTCACCTCCTAAATGGAACCATTGGGTCTATAAGCAGCAAGAATTTGGTATGCAAAACACCAATAGCCTGGATCCCTCTGGATTTTAATAGCTGTGTGCCTCCTTCGTCCTGCTTTAGAAAACCTTTTCTCTAGCCTCCTTTGCCTGGCTGCCGAATTCCTAGCATGGCCTTTCAAGTTGAAGGACACACATTTATGGCTTTCCCTCTGAAACTAAAATCCAGGGTACGTAAAGCATAGGGGGAAATGAGGAGTCCTTAAGTCAGCAAGCAGGCCAGTTTGTAGGAAATAGTCAGACATGTCTGTGAAAAACAAAAGCCAGAAAATAAAATAACAATGCTTGCAATACTCATTAAGATTATAACTACCATAGGAACCCGGCCCAAGCAGTCCCACATTTGTAGCTAGAAATGGGGATGTGTGTCCACGTGAGTTTTGATGGACAGAATTATGCAGTTGTCACCTCGAATTTTTTTTTAGAAGTAGAAACATATATATTGTAAGTTAGTAGGAAACTCAGATTCACACCCGCCTTTATAGAGACTCGTCTGCAAACTTGCTATGCAAGCCCAGATAAAGGCATCAGGTCACTACAGACTGGCAAGCCCTGGGAATGGAGCACACTGTCCATAAGAGACGTGTCAAAGGACAGTTACAAAGTCTGCAGAGACTGGGAGGTGGCATCATTCAGGAGGGAGACAAAAGCGTGGAGTGGAAAAGCACAGGGACTATTTGGGAAATGGTGGTTAATCCAGGGACCGCACTAGGAGTCTGAGATCCGAAGAATGGCAAAGAAACCCAAAGCGGTAGTGTGGGGCCAGGTAATACTATTTAAGGAAATCTGAATATTACTGATAGGCAGTGGGGTGCCACAGATGATCTTAGAACAGAGTGTGCTATAATCAGATCTATGCCTTTTGAAAAGTCACTTTTGAGACAATCAGCATGAAACGCAAAGCAAGCATGTCAGGAAATTAACTTTTTAAGATGATCTGTTCTCAGATTTTATGGGAAATTGGCTATTCTGGGTATGGCAGATGCGCCAAGGCACCTTCAGAGAGAGAAATCCCTTTCTCCCATTTTCCCAGCTGTTGTCACTGCACTGCCCCAGGAGAGGGGAGAGATCTTCTGTTGCACACCTTCAGAAGCAACTACAGACATGGCCTGTGGTCCACCCAGTCTCCTTGTCTGGGGAGAGCTGTCAGCTCAACAAACTAGAGCCCAGATAGCCATTTCTGAAGAAATCATAGCTTCCTCCCTATTACAGCCTAGACAAGAGAGCTGGTCAATCGATAATTGCATGAAAAATTTTAATTAAAGGCAAAAAGAAAAACCAGCTACTGTTTGGTGCTTGTAGCAAAACAACATGACACAGAATTGCTTAGGAACAAATTTTGGTTCTTGCAACTTCCCTCACTCTCAGACTCAGGACCCTGGTTGTCTTAGTCTATTCAGGCTATAACAAAAAACACCGTAGACTGTGTGGCTTCCACAACAAACATTTATTTCTCACAGTTCTGGAAACTGGGAAGTCCAAAATCAAGGCACTTGTAGATTCATGTCTGGTGAAGGCTCCCTTCATGGTTCATAGATGGCTGTCTTCCCTGTGTCCCCACATGGCAGAAGGGGCAAGGAGCTCTCTGAGGTCTCTTTTACAAGGGTATCAACCCCATTCATGAGAACTCCACTCACACGACCTAATCACTTCCCAAAGGCCTCATCTCCAAATGCCATCACATTGCGGGCTAAGTTTCAACATTTGAATGGGGGTAGGACACAAATACTCAGTCTATAGCTCTGGTCCAGTCTTAACCTTCTAGCTCCTTGATCTCCTCACAATGATCAACTCCATCTTACCTCACTGAAGGCACCACCATCATGGGCTCACTTTAGTTCCCAAACCCGATGCTTCTGTCTCATCCCCTCTCTAGCTGATGTTCCCTGCCTCATTTCAGAATTTCCCTCACCCTCATCCACTCTCAGTGAACCCTTGTCTACCCTTCACTACCTCATCTATCTTTGACTGTCATCCCTCCTTTACCCCCACTAGCCTTGTCTTCTCTCCACTAACCCCATCTAATTTCATCTATCGCCTTGACTAATCTTACCTCCTCTTGCAATTCATTAATATTTCTTGCCACTTTTATATCTGCCACAAAATAGTCACAACAGCAATAATGATGCTCACCCTCTCTGACAATGACATATGCTCTGCTAAAGAAGTACCTTTGGAATGAACAATTGATATAGGACTCATGATCCTTTATGTTTACTAGCAACATAGAGCTTCAAAGTCATTTTACATCATTGTTATTGTAAATAACATCATTGTAATCCTCCAAAGAATGTGAGATTTTCCCCAGATGAATTTCATGGCTTGTGAAGGTGCAAAAATAAGGAACATATTACTATTTCTGTTCACAATAATAAATACTATTTAGTGTCACACCGAAGGGTTCAGTCATGTGGGAGGTACTTCATATCATCCTCTCTAGTTCCATACAGAAGACATCTTACACGTGAAGAATCTGAAAGTCAGAGAGACCCAGTGACCTACCCGAAGCCACCCAGCCAGCAAATGGAAGCCAGACCTTCTAACTCTGAGTTTTTCTTTGTACCAAAAATAAACTCGTTCATGCTCTGTTGTCATGTGCATGTCTTCTTTGTGGACATTTGCATTTTAAAAGAAGAAAGTTCATGTGCAAGATAAAAGAAATGTTTTCTACTGGAAGAACTGTCTGGAAATTGTACCAGCATGATTAAAGTTTCCATGGTCCCTCAAGTTATAATTTGTACTTCTAAAGTCATACCTGTTTCTAACACCAAAAAAAGAAAATAGGTCAGATACTGAAGTTATCTTCCTTCTACTATATTCCCTTCTGCTTTATGCTTCTGTCTACTGCAGAACATATTTAGCTCCCTTGCGTTGAAGCACAAGAAATGTGAGCTACTCTGTTATGCAAATCACAGGAGGAAAGAGTGAGCAGGAAAAAAGGCAGAATCTGCTGTGGTGGAAGTTCTGGAATCACTGGACTCTAAGGTAAACAGAAGGATTAAGCAGTGACCTAGTTTGATCTCAGAAGCAAATGGAAGACTCTTAATGTGTTCTGAAGAAAAACTGGGAAGGAAAAGAGAACTGGTATTGATTGAAAGAATGGTACAATGGTTAGGGCACGTTTCTGACCCCAGACTGCCACA
This sequence comes from Mustela nivalis, assembly GCF_964662115.1. Classification (NCBI taxonomy): domain Eukaryota; kingdom Metazoa; phylum Chordata; class Mammalia; order Carnivora; family Mustelidae; genus Mustela; species Mustela nivalis. The sequence goes on along the minus strand of NC_139023.1, from coordinate 54,797,907 downwards.
TCCAATTCCCAGCGCACTTCCTTACTGTGTGACCATCCCTACTATGTCTTGGTTTCCTCCTGTATAAAAAGGGAATGATTATAAAAATAGTACCTACCTCAAATGGGAAAGAAGGAGTCAAGTTATTGATGTGTGCAGTGTGTATGGAATAGGGCTGATCCACAGACTAAGGGCAACATGAGTAACAGAGATCCATTCATTGGTGGACTCCATTCTTGGGCCACTTCTTGGGTGGGTGAATTAAGCTGCTTTGACTGTTAAGGTGCAGAGCTTCATTTCGGTTCCAGCAAGAAAGAGGAGTTTCCCATCAAATGCACAGGAAATGAAGAAGAACGTGGGATGGGTTGTTCAGCCAGATCACATGGAGATGGCAATACTGTTCAGCACTTGGGAAGGACTATCCTGGGCCATGTGGCAGCAGACATGACTGAATGCATATTCCACTGATCCCAGTTTTGCATTCCATTGTTGGGACAATGATTTGATTCCCTCTATAGTTTGGTGCCTTCAATCACCAAAGGGATTTTGAAAGAGGATTTTGGTTCAGTGGGTCAAAATGAGTCTGGACAGTTAAAGAACTTACTTAGCCAGTGACCGTGCAGGCTCTTGCCAACTCATTAATAAGCTGCCAGTGAAGCAAGTGCCCATCCTGATCAATATACCGAGGTCTGGAGGGGGAGGTCCCAGAGTCAGCTTTCCTAAGTAGGGACCAGAGTGAGGCTGGTATGTAGAATATGACAGACGACTATCCAATACAAACAATTATTTCATTTTACCTTAGCCCTGTGAAGTATTGTTAAGTCCCATGTTTCAAAACACATCCCTTATAGGTATGGTTTTTCCAAGGAGAACGGTTGGTCATAGACTCTGATGCTCAGGTCCATGGCTAGACATCCTGTTGACCTTAGAGCATCACAATTCTCTAAGGGCCTCTAATTCTGGTGTGTTTTCATTTCACTAATCCTTAAGCACACCAAGTAATAGAAACTCTGCAGAAATGTTTATGCTATTTTGATTTTTACTATGTGTTCTTGATTTTATTATCAACTTTCCCAACAAAAGATAAATACTTGTTCACTTAAGAAAGGAAGACAGGGTTCAGGAAAAAAGGAAGGAATGGAAAAGCATTTTACATCTGAGGTTCCCCAAATTAATTGTACTTCTAAATCACCTGAGAAGCCTGTTTATAAAACCACTTTATTGAGGCATGATTTACATTTGCTAAAATTCGCTCATTTTAAGTGTACAATTCAATAATTTTTTGTGAATTTATACAGTTGTGCACCTACGACCACAATCCAGGTGTGACATTTCTGTCACCCCAACATATTCCCTCATGCCTGGGAACTTTTGATTTTTATTTTAAATCCCTTTATTCTCAAGTTACAGGGGAAAAAACTCCATTTACAGTATGATGCATATCTTCCATATTTCTATCAATGTATTTCTGCATTAACATATATAAGTAAATAACAGCCACTCATGTCAGATTTTTTCTTTCAAATGAATGGGATCATAGCATGCTTCTCTGCTCCCATGACCTGCCTTTTTCAGTTAAAATGGGTTTCAGAGATCTTTCCATGTCAGTTCACTTCTCTCATTGCCTTGTAATGTCTCCCTAGTATTCCAGAGTCTAAATACAGCACTGTTCATTTGGCCACCAATCCCCCTCTTGATGCAAATATAAGTTGTTTCTAATTTTTTTTCTTTTTATCTTGAAGTGTCAAGAGCATCTATATGCTACATCTATGTGCATCTGTGCATAATTCCTGGAGGACAGACTCCTAGAGATACAACTTCAAGTGGGATTTTTTTAAAGCCAGTCATCCTAATACGCTCTCTTTCCTTTCTAACTCAGCTTGCCAAGACATCTGACTAATTGGGTCTGGGTGGCCCCCAGGAATCTGTATTTTTACCCAGGCACCTGCCATGGGGATTCGGATAGAGCCAGCTTGGCACCACCTACAGACTGTCACTGCGGCATCATTATTTTGAGGTAAACATCAGTGGCTTTGTAGTCGGAGAAATGTCAGTTCAGATCTCAGCTCTGTCGCTGCATGTGGTATAACGCTGGACACATTCATTCTACCTGGCCACTCATTCATTCGTTCTGCATTTAGTAAGCAAGCATTGAACACCACTTATGTACCAAGCATAATTCTTAGTCAGACACACAAACAAATGCATAAATACAAATAAGTGCCATGGATTCTATAAAGGGAGAGGCTAACCCATTGTATCTTTAGAGGAGGAACACTTGGGGTGAGCCCTAAAATAAGGGAAGGTTCTTGCCAAGTGACCAAAGCCAGTCCAGGCAGAGGAAATGTCATGAGCAAAGGTTTGGAGTTGTCGTGTGTCAGGATTTTGTATGATGCCAAGTAGGGGATGAAGCAAACAAGGAGGCTGGAGAGGAAGACAGGATTATGGTTGTATGAGAGTCCTCTTGAGGGGCTCAGCAGGTTTTCGGTAGCAGACTCATCTTTTAGCCCAACCTTCCGAGCAGGGTGTAGAAGGAGGAGACCCTTCTTGATCAGGAAGGCCCAGGTCATACAACTTCACTTCTTCTAGAATCGGTTCTCTTTCTGAAACTCAAGACTTACCAGTTGGAGTGGACCTTCCTTGTCACCACCCAGGCCAATCCGCACCAGGCACCAGGATGAGAACACTTTTGAAAGTTGGATAGGGGTATTTGACTACTGCTGAATTCCCCAACGGTTGGGCTGGTTGTTATTAGCCCTTCTTTAATCCCACCAAGCCTAGTATTTGATGTTCTTTCAGCAACTGAGCTATGACAACTACAAATCCTGGGTTGGAAGCCAGGTGGGATGGTTAATTTTATGCGTCAACTTGGCTGGGCCATGGTACCCAGATATTGCCCAAACATTCTGGATGTTTCTGTGAGGGTGTTTTTGAATGAGATTAACATTTAAATTAATGGGTTATGTGTAACATGGATTGCCTTCTCTAATATGGGTAGGTCTCTAATATGGGTGGGCCTGATGGCTTGAATAGAAAACATAAAGACTGACTTTCCCCGTGTAAGAGGAAAATCCACCAACAGACAGCCTTCAGACTTGCACTATAACAGCAGCTCTCTCCTGGGTCTCTAGCTCCAAGGTCACCCTACAGATTTTACACTTTGCTAGCCTCCCTAATGGCATGGACCAGTGTTTTGAAAGAAATGCTCCACCTTTGTGTGTATGTGTGTGTGTGTGTGTTAGTGTGTGTGAGTGTGTGTGCACATGCACGCATGCTCCCACAAGTCCTCAGTGGCTCTGGGGCTAGAATCAGCCTCAAGACACAATGGGAATGCCCCTCATCACAGGGAGAACATCCAGAGCAAGGATTTTCCTTTCATGCTCCAGGGAACCCTCAGGTTGTCCTGGCAGCTACTTTAGAGAAGTAATAGAAGGAAGCTGCCCATCAGATTCCAGCCAAGCCTAAGCATTCCAGCGTTGTAGGTGATGGATAAATACTGTAGGGACATAATCTGTGTCTGCAAATAAATGTCTCCTTACAACAGTTTATAGATGTTTTTCTGAATTCTTCCTTCTCACTGTCTTGCTCCAACACCTGATAGAGGCCTTTCTCTGTACAGAATGCTGCTTTGCCTGTTTTGTTTTCTGTATGTTTTCTTTTTTGTTTTATTTCTTTCTTCAGTTATTTATAAAGTCACTCAAATCTCAGAAGACTGGGTCCACAGATTTCCTGATTGAAATTTTTTCATGTTTTCCCCCTAAACCAAAAGTAACACTGACACTTGCTTTTTAATCACATTTCACAGCTTGTGAGACAATGCTAGGTTTAATTGACCTCTGAGCATCAGTTATGAAATCTGTAAATTGGGAACAGTGCTGTAATCATAGCACTATACATAGGAATACATACATTATTATAAAAATTAAGTGAGACTATGCATGTGAAGTGCTTACCAGAGTCCTTGGCATTACATATTAGACCTTGACCTACGGTATCTCATATGATTATTGTAATGCACCTCTGAAGTAGGAAGAATGAGATCAATTCACCCTGTTTCATAAATGAGGAAGACGAAGCTCAGAGGTAAAGAACTTTACTCAGAGTCACATGGCTAAGGAGTAGGAAAGCCAGAACTTGAATAGATATTCTAACTTCCATGCTCTTAGGACTACACGCACTCAGCTTTTAAGGCTCGCCATTGACACTGAGAAAGTACACATATAAAAGTCTCTGTAGATCAATGAATAAATATTGTGTATGCAGCAGTTTCTAGATCATTCCAGATGAATAATAAGTGTCAAATGATTCGAGTAAAGGGAGGATTCAAGTATTCAAGAAAGGGAAAACCTCAATCAACAGTTCTGGGTCTCACTAAATTTCTCTGTAAAATCACGTGCAGATCAGCAACTCCTCAATGCCCTAACAATTCGGAAGTTCCTATGTGGTTCCTTCCAGCAGTCAGGATCGCTCAGAAAGCATGGATCTGCAGACTTTGCTTTTATGAAATTCTTAGTTGGTTTCCTGCTGTCCCTGACTCTAGCGCCTTACCATGAGTCCTTTCTCCATCCTTCCTCTTCATTTCCTTTAGAATCTATCATCTTAAAAAAAAAAAAAAAAATCAATTATCTGTCTGAATCTCCAGTCTTATAACAATATTTACCTGCTCATCAACAAACTAAGCCTCCTCTCAGTACTCCTGAGCTGAAGTCCAATTCCAAGTTATCAGGCCATACGCTATTCTTCATCTGTTCAATCAAAAACCCTTACTGAGCAACCTCCCCCCCCCCGCCCCCACCATGTGCTGGACAGAGCTCTATGCACTGGTAGGGAAATCAATGTCACCTCCCTCATGGGTTCCAGTAGGGAGGATGGACACAAGCAATTAAGTGTAAATATTTTCATTTAGTATTTCATAGTCCAGTCTTATGCTAAGTATTTTCATAGTCCAGTCTTATGCTAAGTATTTTCATAGTCCAGTCTTATGCTAACTTTCTTTCCTATGGCTTCTACCCTATTTGTACTTTACCTGGACCCCATTTCTCCACATTTCCATGTACATCATGGTTTTTTCCTACCTTTGTGCCTACACCCTTATTTATTCCTCGGTCTGGAATGGCTGTGACTCACCTCTCCTTCACAAAAGATCTATATCTTTTAAAGCACAGTCCATATCCTCTTGTATTTGAAATGTACTTCTTGATTTAATGGAGTTATGTCCTTCTATATGTCCCATTACATTTTAAATTTCTGTTATGGTCATATTTTTATTTGTCCTTTTTTTTTTTTTTTTTTTTTTAAGTAGAGAGTGACTAGAAAGGAAGTGCTACAGGGTGATTACAAAAAATACTCCATTTTTTCCCCTGCCCTTCCTCCCCACCTCCTGCCCCATCCATATTTTTCAAGATAGCGTAGTAGTGCCCCCTCCCCTCAAGAGATAAGGGTCTATTTCTTGCACTCTAAATCAGGACTAGCCTTGTACTTGCTTTGGTCGGTAGAATGTAGCTAAAGAAATGGGATCCTTGCTCGCATCTGCTCTCTGGGGGCCTTGCATCTGCCATGACAATGAGCGTGGGCCTCCTAGCTGACAGACCAGAGACCTCAGGGACCAGAGTCCTGTCAGCCTAGCAGTCCCAGCCAAGGCCCAGGGCAGAATCAGCAGAATCAGCCACATCACTCTGCTAACCCATGAAGTCATGAGCAGAACTAGACTTACTTGTTTACCCATTTTTTGAGCAGGTTTGTTTACTATGTACCAGACACAATGCCAGAGATATACGCTTAAAGACTAATACAACATGATGTATTTTCTGCCCTATCAATCAACGTCAATGAGACAGCTAACACGTCCCTTTTCTCCTTGAACGTCTGTAATGCTAGAACTTTCCGAACTGCTCCATATAGCCAATTCGTACATTCAACCTCTCAGTGCGTTAAGAAGTTCTTCTTTTTGTCCAGCCGCAATCTCTCTAGCTTTTATCTGAGTTCCTGTCTTCTAACTCAGCTGCCCGTGAACCTGGGGAATAAAGCGCAACATCCTTCTCATAAAAACCCTTCATAAGCTTAAATTCAGTCATTAAGTCAAGGAAACAGTTAAGCTACTTTACATGTGCTGAAGATTTTATTTTGGGATATCTCTGTGGGAAGGGATGTTTGGGATTAATTGAGCTTTCTGGATATCTGCACATGAGCACCGGAGTTTTATATATAGAACAAGAACACCTGATCGCAGCACCTGCGAAGAGAAATTACTCATTTAACCTCCCGAACCCCAATCAGAGAGAAAGGAGTGTTGAGGCTCCGGTGGAGGGCCCTGTGGCTGGGAGATCAGGTCCCTGAGTTAGGGTATAGGAAAGGATCTTCAAAGAGTCTGTCTTGCTACTTCTCCTTCCCGGTAGCCCTCCTCTTCCTCCTTGTAGTCCCTCATGTTCTGCTTAAGACTCGTGCCCAGGCCAGGTAACCAGACACTCCCTAATGCCCAGACCCCTGCTCCAATTGCTCTTGCCATTACCTTCTGCAGAATTTTAAGAAGATGGTTTTCCAGAATTTTTTAAACACTAGAAAGGAAAATCTATCTTTTTTATTTTTTCTGCCATCATGGAGTTTAGAATATCATCACCCCCGCAGAGGTCTAATAAATATTCCCTCTCCTCTTCCCGCAATTTTAAAAATACAATTAATTCTATTCGGGTCCCTGTTGTAAACTTGCATTACCACCAAGGTCTTCCCTGACCAGCCTCTGTAAATGTCCACGCGTACTCCCTCATTCCTGACCCTCTCTTGCTCATCTGTTCTTCACACTCTTTAGCATGAAGTGATTTGTATCTTTTTGTATATTTTTTAAAATCTGTTTTCCACAAAGGAGCTAGGAATTTGTTCGGTTGGGTTTTTTTGCGGGGGAGGGGGTTGCCCAAATTATTTCATTTTTTACTAAAGTGTAACTTACATACAATAAAATTTATCCTTTTTAGTACAGAAGTGTATGAGTTTTAACAAATATATAGTCATGAAACCACTACCACAATCAAAATAAAAAACAGTTCCATTACCCCCGCCCCTGCAGAAAAATCCCTGTGCCCTTTTATAGCCAGCCCCTCCTCCTGTCCCAGTCCCTGGCAACCACTGATCTGTTTTCTCCATCTCTAGTTTTACCTTCCCCAGAATACATAAAAATGTAATCACATAGTCTGTAGCCTTTATGGTGCCTTTCACTTAACATAATACATATGAGATTCATTCATGTTGGTGCATGTATAAGTAATTTGTTCCTTTTTTAATGCTAAGAAGTATGACATTGAGTGGATTATACCACAGTCTGTTTATTCATTCATCAGTTTAAGGACATTTGGGTTGTTTTCAGTTTTTGGCTCTGACAAATAAAGCTGTTATGAACACTTGCGTATATATTGTTTTGTAAACATAAGCTTTCATTTTTCTTAGGTAAATACCCAGGAGTGGGGCTGCTAAATCACATATTAAATGTAAGTTTAATCATAGAAGAAACTGTGAAATTGTCATCCAGAACGCTGGACTATTTTGCTCTCTCCACGGCAGTGAATGAGAGTTCCAGTTGTTCCACATTCTTGCCCGCACTTGGTAATATCAGTTGCCAATTGTCAGTGTTTGCTTTGTTTGCTATTTCAATAGGCAAGTGGTTGTATCTTGTTGTGGTTCTAATTTCCTTTTCCCTAATGAGCACTTATGCTAAGCACCTTTTAATGAGCATATTTGCCATCCATTTATGTTCTTCGGTGAGATGCCTGTTTAAATTCTTGCCCATTTTTTATCAGTGTGTTTATTTCCTTATTATTATGAGTTTTAAGAGCTCTTTGTATATTCTGAACACAGTCTTTGATCAGATATATGATTTACAAATACTTTCTCCTAGTCTGTGGTTTGTCTTATATCCTCTTAATGGGAACTGTCAAAGAGCAGAAATTCTTAATTTCAATAAAGTCCAATTTATTCATTTTTTAATTGGTTGCTTTGATATTTTATCTAATAAATCTTTGCCTAACCTAAGGCTCCCAAGATTTTCTACCATATTTTCTTTTAAAAGTTTATAGATTAAGAATTTAATTTTAAAAATATGATCTATTTGGGGTACAAGTTATGGATTGGGGTCCATTGTATGGATGTCCAATTGTTCCAGCACCAATTGTAAACGGGAATTTATTTCTATTTATTGTAGTATCCTACTGCTTAGAATTGTGTCTGGCATATAGCAGGCATCCTATAAATATTCAACAAATAAATGAATCTAATTTTATTTTTAATATATACATAACTCTTTAATTGATCTTGAATGGATTTTGGTTGCTGTGAGAACTATGAGTTTAAATGGATTTATTTGCCAAATAATTTTTGTTATGCCAGCATTGTGTATTAATTTAGATCAAATATTCTTCCTCGAAACAAATTATTTCATCTAATTCTTTCATTCACTATATATTTCAGTCACTAAACCTTGAACAAGGCACTGAGTTAGACACTAAGACAGGGATTCTTTTGTCAGTTTGGTGAAGTCTGTAGACTCCTTTCTTAGAATAATGTATTTAAATGCATAAAACAAAAATATAGGATTACAGAGGAAACCAATTATATTGAAATACAGTTTTCAAAATACTTTTAAAAACTGTGACACAGTAATATATGTGTTTCTTTATTTAAACATCATAACACAATCTAGCAGCAAGTTTAATAGCTACCACAGTTTCAGAGCAGTGATGAGCCCAAGATATTTTGAGATGCCTGCAATAACCTATAATGTGATATAAAAACATCTGGGATTTCTACCAGTGGCAAAGAGATAGGTACTATGATTCTATCATGGCTATTGCCTACATTCATGATTGAAGGACATGCTGAATTTCTGTTAGCGGTTAGTGAAAATAAAGATGCATTTCTGTTTCTATTTAAATTCTCAGCCCCATGAATTTCTTAAGAACTCTGAGCTGGAGAGATACACAGATGAATAAAATGCGGTCCTTTCCCCCAAAGAAATTATTCCAGGGAGAAGCAGAAGATATGTGAACAAGAGCTTCTATGTTGCACCAAACTGCATTGAACTGGGCGAGAGAATATGGCAAAGGTTTACAGAGATGGAAATAATCCAAGTCAGCTCTAGAGAGACATATTGAGCCCTATGGCCCTGTGAGGATGAACAACTGAGTCTGTGTGGTAGAGAGTAAAGGGAAAGGAGGTAAAAGGAAAAGGTCACAACTTCATCTTTAAGAGACAGTATAATCTTTCCCTCCACCTCTGCCACTAAATGATTAGAGGTAGCTCATTTGTAAAAGCTTGGCCATTGCCGCAGATGAAAACATTGGAAAAGAAGGTACTATTGTCTGGTGTCGGAAGTGGACATGCCCAATAAGATTTTTTCCAGGCCACTGCAAAGTCTTTTTTTCCTACAGGATGAAATGAATCCCTGGAGTTGTGGGCAGAAACCTGCTCCCCTGTGCCATTCATGGGACTTAATTTGGCTATTGAGGAAGGCCACATCATGTCATGGGAAAAAAAGGACTTTGCATCAGACACCTGAGCCTGAGATGGTCATTTACCTGTAGGTTTATGTAGGTGATGTCATCTGAGTCTTTGCTAAGAAGGATGATTTTTATGCCACTGCATTAATTTCCATGGAGAGGGTTGGGGTAAGGATAGTACTGAGTGAAAATGTCAGCATTTGAGAAAATCCACCAAAGGGAGACTGACAGCCCATCACTGGCATCCTCAATAGGAAACCTAGTCAGGTGTAGTTCTGTTCTTTTGCAGCTCCTTCTTCCTCTTTGGAGTAAGAGATAAACCTGCCTATACGTATACATTCTCCTTCCTCAATGTGGTAAGCTATCTGGAGTAGACCCTGACCCTGGCATTGGGGGAATGAAGGGAGGAAGACTGCAGTTGTTTATTTGCTCTGCCTGGTGTGTATGTGTGTGTGTGAGTGAGCATCAGTCAAAGTGCATTTGGGGGACAAAAATCACACCACTTATTTGAAAAGAGGGAATTTAATATAAAGAATTGTTTAACTGGATATAAAGTTGTTACCTAGGAAACTGAAAAGATAAAAGAAAACCCAAAGAGTCACAGAGATAGTAACTGCCAGAAGCAGCTACCACCCATAGAGCTGGGGGAATAGGAGGAAGAGACCGTAGTTAGGAAACAAAGCTCAGAGGAGCACCCATGGAGCCAGATGTCCAGGGAGGGGAACCACTGGTATAGAGGGCACAGGAAGGCAGAAGGAGTGTGATGAGGCTGGTTCTGTTGAAAAAGCAGCAGACCAGTTTCAGCTGCTGCTTTAAGGAAGGACCCACCTCCATGGAGATGTACCCCCCAACAGAAAAAGGAAGATGGGCAGCCCATAGACAGATGCCTCCTTTTCCTTCTAGCCTCTTACACCCTCTCTCTCTCTCTAGTGCCCCCTATTGGCAGATCCTAACAAGGAGCTGCTGACAAAACAGAAATGCCCCAGCCCCAGTGCCAGCATCATAGAGCGGAGCATTGAAGGGCACATTTCAAGCTAAGATACAACAGGGTAATAACTGGCACAAGGGGCGTGCATGTTGAGTGTGCGTCTGTCCCTGTGTGGTGTGTGACATAAGCAGAGAGAGGTTGGACGGTCACCTCTGCTTCCGGTCTGGTTCTACCATTGTTAGGACATTTGATTCTTAGGTGACTTTTGTGTTTATTTCTCAATCGATTGGAAACTCTAAAGGAAGAATAATCAGATTTGTTACTCCCATCACAAACCCCAAGATATTCCTTACCTGAAAATTGTTGTGAGACTAAAACTAAAAAACATAAGTAAGACACCTACTATAATTACTCGTACATAGTAAGAAATCAACAAATGCAAATCCTCTTTTTCTTCTCATCTCTCCTCTCTGTAAAACTGATATACTGGATACACAGGGAAAGTTCCACAAACAAAATAATGAGTTGCGTTAATAAAAATTAAGCAATTGATAGAGAACTAATGTTTACAAAAGGTTTTCACATTTATTGCATTTAATCCTCATAACCATCCTGCAGACAGATTACTTATTCCCATATTAGAGACAAGAAATCCACACTTCAGAGAAGTGGATAAACATGGCCAAGGTAAGACTAAGCTGGACTGCATACTTAACTCTATTATCAGTGCTTCTGAAGTGTGGTCCTTTTCTTGACTCAGAAACATACCCAGCATTTGTTAAAATACATATCTCTGAATCTCATCCTAAATCTATAGATTCAAAATTTGGGGGATTACCCAGGACTTTATATTTTTTCCAGTCCCCCCAGATAATTGTGATGCACAATGAAGTGTAAGACTCTTTGTCCTATACCATATGTGTCTCTATGTGTTAATAAAAATGTATCCTGGCAAAGGTTTTTTCGCTGATTCCCTGATGGTTAAGATTCTACTCCTGATGTGATTCTTTGTGATTCCTATGTTTTTGTAGATCAGTAATTCCCAGAGTGTGGTCCTGGAACAGCAGTATCAGGGTCCCACAGAAACATGTTTAGAGTGCAAATTCTTGAACCATAACAGTATGGGGAGAATCCAAGGTATGGGGGAGCCTTCCAGGTGATAGTGGAGCATGCTGAAATTTGGGAGCTACACTTACAAGTGAGTGTTTTAATTTGCTGGTCTCTAAATTCCTTGACCTACTTTCTTTGGAAGTTCAGTCTTCCCACCCAAATGCCTCACACCACTGGTTATAACCTCCTGGAGTACATCCCTACCAAAACTGCCCCCTCTCCGCAATCACCATGTCTCTATCCCATTTTTCAACCACCACATTCTAACTTTCCAGATTCTTCTTTCCAACCCAAAATACTCTTCAACCCTCTGGGAGCCTCCAATCCACGGATCCTATTTTCTTTCTAGTCTCCTTCACCTTCACACAGTGGCTCTCCAAGCTAGATACCAGGCTCCATGTCTAGATTCTTCAGCTTGCATATTCCCTCAATTCCCTTACCTATTCTCTTTTCATTGCCTTAAGCCTGGCAAACCCTAGTGCTGGTTATGTCCAAAGCCCTGCCTACTCTCAGCTGGCCCCTGCATAGTCAAATATGCCCAGACAAAAATATAACTATGTTGACAGCTCTCCTATTGCATTCACAGCCCTAAACCTCAAGCAGAGCTGCAAATGCAGTCTGCAAATTCCCAGCTCTGCTGGCTGTGATGGGGCATGGGCAGGGAAGTAGGGGGCAGGAGGGCAGCATGCCTTAAGGGAATGTTGGGCCAAAACGAAAGTAAAGGCACTGCCCAGCAGCATGATGGAATCTCAGCTCAGCAACCACTACTTCAAGAAAATACTTAATTTCTCTGAAACTCAGTTTTTCATCTATGAAAAAGAAGGAGAGTATCTTGTTTAAGGGTTGTGAGGTTTGATGAAGGAATGCACACACGAGCCCTAGTGTAGGAATCAGCACATGGTGGGGGCTCAAGAACCAGTACCTACAATCATAATTAGAAACTCAACATAGAAGCCAGGAATTACAGAGCTGTCAATGCTTTTAACATTTCCATGCTTTTCTGCTGAGGAGAAAGAAAAGCAGAGAATTAGGTAGTGCCTAATTCCTCACACCCCTCTTTCTACCTCACTCCAGTTTATAGAACCAGCCCTAAACTTTGTCAGCAAAGATTTAAGAAACTTTATCCAGGGGTCTAGGACCCTGATACCTCACTGTAATGGGAGGTCCCAGCCCTACCAGATTCATCTCATGAGATTTTCATCTCATGAGATGTAACATAGACATGATTTTCCTGAGATTACACAGCTTGACTTTATGAAAGTACATTACTCTTTGCACATATTGGCCACTAGCATGAAAGAGGGTGGAAGTTTGGGCAAACTAACCAAGTGATATCAGCTGAATAGGTATTATGTGAGGTTTCCAATCTTGTCGTATTTGTGTTTCATAAAAGAAGCCAAGCCATGAGCTGGTACAGCAATAATACTCAGTGCTGATGTGTGTTAGGATCACCTAGAAAACTTTTCTAAAATAGCCACATCTGACTCCATCCTAAATCAACTGAAATAAAATATTTGGGAGGCAGGGTTCACACATTGCTATTTTTCAAAGTTTCCCAGATGATTTTAATGTGCAGCCGGAATGAGAGCCATGCAGTAGACCAGTTGTCTCAAAGTGTGGGTTCCTGACAAGTAACATCAGTATTTCCTGGGAATATTAGACATGCAAATTGCCAAGCTCCACCCCCAACCTATTGAGAGTGAGCAGTTGGTGCTTCAACAAGCCTTCCAGATGATTCTGAAACACACTCAAGTTTGAGACCCCTTAGGTGCAGCCAGTCATATGATGAGAGAAAAAGAGAAAGTGAGAGAGAGAGAGAGAGAGAGAAAGTAAAGCGGTATCCAGAGACCTAAACTCCTGTGTCCCCTCAAAACACCATACTCTGCCACTTCATTGGGCTTTTATGTGCTTCTGTTCCTTACACTATTCACCTAGAAAAGTTGAGGCATTTGTAGAGATGCAGCTACCTACTTTCTGGAGATGGAAATCAAGGAAAATCCTCTGTGCCCCAGTGCCACATTAGGTGGAGCCCATTACTGCCTTTTTACATACCTCCCATTGTCTCCCATTGATCCTGCTTTATCTAACCGTCTACTTATGGGTCTTTTTTAGGCCACTAGACCCGGACACTCTCAAGAGCAGAAGATAATGCTTTCAACATCTTTGGTGCTCTGGCACCCAGTAAGGACCTGGCAATAAAACAAAAGTGGGTAAAAAACTGAATGTGAATGAGGAAATAAATGAAGTATGAGTAAAGTCCACCAAATATAAACCATGTATTGTAACCATAATTGTTTATTGACCACCTATTCCGTGAAGGACACTTCAATTCTGACAACCTTACATATATGACCTATTCAAACTTTCCAATGACACTGAAGTATTATCGTCCCCTTCTTCAAAGGAAAAGAAGACTCAGACAAATAATTAAAAGTCATATATGGTCAGTAAGTGACAGAGCTGGGGGTTTCAAGTCAAGGGTCTCTATAGCCCTAAAACTACTGCTATGGTATTAGGAGAATCAGATTCTAATCCTGGCTAAGCAATCACTCTCTTAGTGACCTTGGACTGAAGGTTCTTTCTCTAGGGGTCTCAGTTTTGCCATTTGCTAAATGAATTTGTCTGATTAAACCCAAGGCCTTAACCATAGTCTGCAAATTCCTGAAAACTATGGAATTACTCTAAGAAACCACTAAATCCATCTGTATACCAAGCAAGCATTGTCTGGGAACTTGCACCTTTTTTTTTTTTTTTTTTTTTAATGTCTATAGAGAATGTTGTGAATCGTTCACTCCTCAACAAACATTTACTGAGCACCTAATGCAGCTCATGCACTCTGCTGAGTCTGTGCTCGGTGCACAGAGGAGAGCAGCCCAGTCACCAGCCCTTTCTTCAATGACTTACCATGAAGAGCAAGGGATAAATGTGAACACATAAGTAAATGTATAAATAAAACCCCCTACAAGTGCTGTGAAGAAAGCTATCTCTGAGTAAGACTAAGGTATGAGGAGGCTGTTTCGTTAGATCAGTGGTCAGGGAAGGGTTCTCTGAAGTAGTGATGATTTTTTTTAAAGATCTGATTTATTTATTTGACACAGAGAGAGAGAGAGAATGCACAAGCAGGGGGAGCAGCAGAGAAAGAGAGAGAAGCAGGCTCTCCACTGAGCAGGGAGTCCAACATGGGGTTCAATACAAGGACCCTGGGATCATGACTTGAGCCAAAGGCAGCCACTTAACTGACTGAGCCATCAAGGTGCCCCTGAGGCAGTGATTAAACCAAGACCTGAGAGAAGAAAAGGAGCCAGCCTGCTGCGTGGGAGAAATGTTCCTAGCAGGGAAAGCAAGTTAAAAAAAAAAAAAACCCTCTAGGCTCTTGAATTTAAACATGTTTATTCCCAAACACTAAAAATAAAATTACTATTATTTGAGAGCCAGGGATAATTTTTTAAGATTAAAAGAAAAGCCCATACATATGTTTTCAAGGTACATAATTCTAGTTCCTGTAGTAAATAAGCCCCATCTCAGTGGCTTACCACTGAGTTCATTTACTCTTGACCTCTATCACAGTCCATCATGAGTGGACTGGGCCTCTGCTCTAAGCAGTGATTTGGGGACCCCTTCCAGTATGGACCTCCCTAGTATTCCAGGGCACATCCAGTCACAACTGCCTCATCCTGAAAGTGATACATATTTCTACCACTCATCTTCAGTTGGCAGACACCTGGCCCCACTCAGAAACAAAAGACCCAGAAAATGCAGTGTAACATATTATTAGGAATGTCTACTTCAACATGTGACCTGACACCTTGCAGGAGACATACAAATGGTCAATAAGTACATGAGAAAGTTAACCAAAATTATAAATCAGGGAAGTGTGTATTAAGATAAAAGTAACATGAATTTTCTCATTTATCAAATGAACCAATTTTTTAAACGTTAGAAACAGTGAATATATGGAAGCTAAATGTCCATTAAATTAGACATTTAGTTTTAAAATATTATGGCACACACATTCCATAGACTATGTAATTGTTCAAAAGATTCATCTATATATACTATCATGGAAAGATGTTTGAAATACCGCGTTAGGTGAAAAAATGGAAACAAGAAATAGAGTGTATATATAGTCCAATTTGTTTTATGGTCAAATATATGCAAATATATATGTATATATGTAAATGCATAAAAACATGTTCTGGAACCACACCCACCAACTTTTAACGGAGGTTCCTTTTGGTAAAGAAATAGAATGGGGATGGGTGATGTCAAAATAAGAAATGCAGAGACCAGAAGGGAACTTGGTTCTTTTTGCTCTCTGTAAATCTGTACTTATAGGGTTGTTTTGTTTGTTTTTAATATGAGCATGTATTGTTTTGGGAATGCAAGGGGAGAGAAAGAGAACAACCCAGTGCTGTGAACAGTGTGGGGAAATTGTCATTGGCACGTCCCACTGGAGGAAATATAAATTGGCACAAATCTCCTAGAGGGAAATCTGGAAATACATGTATCAAAAGCCTTAAAAACATTCATAACCCTCTAGGAATTTAATCTGAGGAAATACTATGCATACACATACAAGTTTATCCCCAAGGAATAAGGAATAGTTTTAAAAGATTACATAGCACATCTATTCTGTAGACTACTATGTAACTGTCCAAAAGAATTATCTGCACACACTATGATGATAAGGCTCTTGAAATACATTGTTGAGGGCAAAAAGGAAAGCAAGCAATAGAGTATATTGTTAGTAATGGCAGAACATTGGAAATAACTGCAATATCCTATAATAACTTATCAGTGAACTCACATACTACTTGGATATTTAAAGTAATGCTATTACAGAATTTCTGGCGATGTTTGGTTCCCATTAGTTGAGTACGGTTTTAAATTAATATCTAATTTTTGCTTAAATATAGCTGTATAAAATATACATGTAAGGTACATTTAATGTATCTGATGGAATATGTGTGTGTGTGTGTGTGTGTGTGTGTGTGTGTGCATATACACTATGCTTTATATGGCATGAACAAATCCATGTCAAAAAGACTGGACAGACAGAGATCAAATATAAAGACTGGTTACTCATGGGTAATAGACTTGGTAACAGCCACTTCACCTAAAACTAATTTTCCTAAAGACTAGCTTTTTTTTTTTTTTAAATATCTACAAGTAGTTTGCTCAAATCATGCCTCTTTTGAATGCTTATTATTTATAAAACATTGAATTTTGATCAATCCCAATTAAATATAAAAAAATAAGTCAGATTTGCTCTTAAGTAAAAAGTGCCTTTTGTTAAAAATGCTGAAATGCTAAAAAGATGGGAGGACAAAGAGTAAGATACAAAAAGGAGCAACAAATATTGAATTTTAGACAAATATATGAATTGGCAAATGGCTCCCAGACAAACTTATTTCAGCCATACCAGAGTTAGGCAAAAGGATCTATTTTTTTCCTTGTCTTTTTTTTTTTTTTTTTCCGACTCTATTTTTATTTCTCTCTTTGTTTCTTTCATTTCCTTCTTTCTTCCTTCTTTTCTTCTTGTTTATCTATATCTTCTAATTTTTCTTCAAATGACTTTAATAATAAAGTAAAAAAGAAAGTTATTTTTTAAATAATAAAAAGAGACTCTCATACCCATTGAAGATGGGCAAATCTGAACTCTTAAGATCCATTCCAACTCCGATATTTATAAACGGTATGAGAATGCCCATCTAGTACCCACTGTGTGCTAACGTTGGGCCCAGTGTCATCCCAGCTCATTGCCATGAGCCTAGAACGAACACGACAGAATGGCAAAGCCACTGCCCCATTGCTGCCTAAGTCCGAGATTGGTGGCAGGCCTTGGGGAGTGCTGAGTCTGCCCAGAGCATCCATTTGGTTGACAGCATGCTAACTTCTACGGCTTCTACCAGGAATCTGGGAGTCATTATACACCCCTCATTAGCATTGAAAAACCATCTGGTGGTCATTAGAAAGCAAACATTACATATAATACATTAGGCCCTAGAAACAATTTAATTAACATCAAGGTCTAGTCAAAATCCTCCAAATAAGGGGGGGTTCCCAGATAAGGGGTAACATTGCTTTTCCCTTTATCCCTTGAACAGATGAGGTGTTATGTCAAGCTACAGTCCTGCCAGCTCCAGACAATGCCTCCCGCAGATTTAGTCAGCTCAATTCAGAGGTCATTGGCCAAAGGTTCATTCATTTAGGATTCCATGAGGAGGAATTACTTAAACTTTTGGTAGTTCTGTTTGTGAGTAGAACTACACCATTTCCCAGTTCCCTGAAAATGCCACAATGGGGACACACAATGGCTTTTTACTCTGGGATTCAGTGTGTTGCAGTTGAAAGAGCTCTAAATTAGGCATCGGTAAACTGTACCCAGCTGGCTGCAGCTAATTCTCTGCGTGATCTTAGGTGGGTTGCTTGACTTCTCTGAGCCTTTCTCCTCTGCCAAACAGAGCCTCATGGGAGCTCTCAGGATTCTGCCTTACACAAATCATCAAGCCAATATTAATGGGCCACTTTGGAATTACAGAGTCAAAATAGCTCCATTTTCCTTGCACAGAGCAGCATCTTGGTGTGCGTATGAAGACTAGTCTTGGGAAAACAGTTTGCACCCCTGGTTTTCAATGACACAGTTCAGGGGCATTTCCCAGCATCCATTTTTCCTGAGGATTCCAATAGAGTTAACTCACTCCGTCTCAGACCTGCATACTCCCTCTATGCTCCAGACACTGTTCATGCTTGCCAGTGATCTCTTTTAGGGCTAACAGAGTCCCCATGTCTAACTGACCTTTGGGTTCCTTCCTGGATCCACACCAAGGCCTTCAGCTCACTGGATTCATACTAATCCTTACTGGTCCTCAGGCATGAATCCTGGGCTCATCTTGAAGAATTTTACTCTCTTCTCTACCTATCTAACTTTGTGAGCGCCTACTTCGTGCTGGGTACCCTCCCAGAGGGTATGGGGCATGAGTCTTTTCCTTGGGGGATTCACAGGTTAGCGAGGGAAACAATAAACAGAAAATCACAATCCCTTGTGACAGTTGCTGAGGAAGTGAAAGCGAAGGGTGCTCCTGTCCCTCACCACTCAAAGTGTGGTCCTGGCAGCAGCAGAACCAGCAGCAGCAGCATCACCTGGAACCAGTTAGAAATGCAGAGTCCCAGGCCCCATCAAACCTTCTGAATCAGAGTCTGCATTTTAACAGGATCCCAGGTGACTCACGTCCACATTCAAGTTCCAGGGACACTGTGACAGAAGACATACTGCCTTATCTGAAATTAAGGGGTTTCCTGGGACATGGGCAGCCTCAGAAATACCAGGTATAACCTCACCCCTAGAGGTCTAGCTTAGCAATGACAATACCTCAGTGGCTCCATGGGAGTTGGGTGAGAGGTACCAAATGATATAAACCTTCCACTGACACCCCAGTGAAGGTACCATATTTTTAGAATTAACTTGTATATTGGAAGCTCCATTAAATGCTCATGTATACACACCCCAAAGTATTAAGTTACTGAAAAATACATAGCTTGAAAACTTTTGGTACCATGAGAAAAGTAAGGCTTTAGAGCCAGGAAATTAGGTTTAAATCCTGGATCTTTAGTCTACTGGTTGTGTGACCATGAGCAAGTCACATAAAATGCTCTGAGTTTTAGTTTCCTCCTCTGTAATGTGGGTTAATGTCAGAGGTCCCAAGACCACCATCAGGTTTTATGATTCGCTAGAAGGATTCACAGAGCACAGAAAATATTTTACACTCATGGTTATGGTTTATTACTATAAAAAGGATACAGATTAAAATCACCAAAGGAACAACGTACTCAGGGTAGAGTCCAGGAGAGACAAATGCAAAGTTCCTGTTGTCCTTTCCCAGTGGATTAATATATTTAGCACTTAGATCTCTTAACAATGGTGTGTGACAACACGTATGTATTGCCAACCAGAGAAGCTTACCCAAGCCTAGGTATCCAGAGTTTTTATTGGGCGTCAGTCATGTATACTCAAGTTGGCCATAGAGGGTTTATGTGACTGACCTTAACAACTTAGGCTTCAGGCCCCCAGATGTTGAACTGATATAGGATAGGCCCCAGGAGAATAAAGAGAGGTATGCACGGTAAATCACACTAGCATATGCTATGTAAACTATCTGGGCCAAGACACAGGTATACAAAGATACTTTTACTAGGCAGGATATTCCAAGGAGTCAGAGTGTGTCTCCCAGGGGACAGTAAAGGGGACAGTTAAGACAGTCCTTTCTTTGTCATGTGAAGAGTTTGAACACCCTGCGTCTGCTGAGCTAACCCCTCACTACACATGGGGATAATAACCTTTACCTTACAAGAGACAGCTATTTGTAGTCTGACACATAACAGTCAATGAATATAAGGAAGTTGTTATACCCCAAGAATAAAAAATATCTGTACCGAGGCCTTTCCTATATGATTCCATTGCTTCATTCTCCATTTCTCCTTTCCTTGGCCCATTCAGATCTTTCCCATCAGTAAATTCTCTGTTTAAAGACCCACCTCCAAAAAGCCTTCCCCATCGACTAATCCCAGGATCTCCTTTCTCAATCATTCTGGCAGACATTTGCAAACAATCTCTCATGGTTACTTTATTTTAAGGAAATATAATTTTTCTATAAAAATAATATATACTCGTTGTGATCAGCAATACAGAAAATAACCCCCAAATTAAAGTATTGCCTCAAATTATCTCACCTAAAACTAATCGTCAATATTTTAAGTGAATATTATTCCACATGTTTTTCTATATATAGATAGATGTAAAATTGATAAATGTTTCTTTAAAAATAGGATCATGTTATAAGCACTATTTTTCATTAAAAGTGCTTAATTTTATTTCAATTTACCAAAACAAAGAAATTAAAATGAAATGGAAGGAACTGTTCTTGAAATGAATCTTTGCTATAATAGAAATTTTAAAATACTCTGATGTTAAGAAATAAAATTATGAAGATCACAATTAGAGGCATTAGTTTTTATCTACAATTAGTTTTTAATCTACGCATTTCAATTTTAGGCAGCATTGATTGACTCCATTAGCACCCTCACGCTTCCTCCCACTCTCTCCCCCACAACCTCCTGATTTTTGCTAGTTGGAGCATCATTTTTACACTGTGAAGGTTTGTAGTATTTGCATTCTGCTTTGTAAGAATAATCCCCACCATTATTTAGTATCAGGTCTATATAAATTGACTCAATGCTCACTTTTACCACATCCTCCATTCCTGAGTTCAACACTTTGATTCATCTCTTAAGTGACTTGATTTCATTTTCAAGTAATTTTTTTTTCCAGTAAAGGCTCAGGGGTGCAATATTTCCTGAGTTATGTGAGTTATTTAAGAATATCTGCCTGTTGCCCTGTTCTTGAACAACATCTTGGTTATATCTAATATTCCTGAATCACATTTTCCTCCAGAAAATGTAGACATTGGTCTATTACCTTCAACTACGGAATAATGCTGTGGTCAGCCCTCTGTCTCCTTTCTCTGTGACTTACGTATTCTTCCTGGATGTCTGAAAAGCTAATTTTTTATCCTTGAACTCCAGCGACTGACCCAGGATCTATCTCTGCATTGCATGCTCTTTCTGCTTAGGTGCTCTGCATTGAATTTTCCTGAAGCAGATCTAGTACTCTTAATCTGTAGAATCATGGATGTCTTATTTAATTATATCCCTGAATAATTTTTCTGTTCTATTTGTTTTGTGCTCCACCTCAAGGATTTCAACTATGCACTGATAACCACACATTTATATTGTTAAGCAGAACTCTCCTTGGTTAACTGACTCTTCCAGAATTAGACATCCAACTGTCTCCTTGGATTTCTTGAGTTAAGAGTCAAATTTAATACATCGAAATCCAAACTCTTGTTCTCACTGTAAATCTGCTTCTACCACAGCCTTCCCAATCCCATAAAGGTGAACTTGAGCTTTCCAGTGGTCTAGGCCAAAAATCTTCAAGCTGTCTGTGACTGCTTTCTTGCTTTCATACCCCCTATCTTTTTTTTTTTTTTTTTTTTTTTTTTTTAAATTTGTCAGAGAGAGAGTGAGTGAGAGCGAGCACAGGCAGACAGAGTGGAAAGAAGAGTCAGAGGGAGAAGCAGGCTCCCTGCGGAGCAAGGAGCCCGATGTGGGACTCGATCCCAGGATGCTGGGATCATGACCTGAGCCGAAAGCAGCTGCTTAACCAACTGAGCCACCCAGGCGTCCCCATACCCCCTATCTTATTTTTCTGCAAATCCTATTGAGTTTTCCTTTAAAATATCCAGAATCTGATCATTTCTTACCTACCTTCCCTTTTACCTTGGGCTGATCCACCATGGTCTCTTGTTTCATTCTGCAGTAGCCTTTGAAGTGGCCTCCCTGCTTCTCCAACACACTCCACAACAATTAGTTTCCAACAAATTAGCCAGAATGGGCCTGACCCTCCTCTGCTCAAACCAGTCTGTGGAATACATGCCCAAATCCCCACAGTGGCCCATACGGTGATGCAAATATGGCTCCTGCCACTTCTCTGGCCTCATTCCTGGTACCCTCCCTATTGATGCCTCCATTTTAGTTACCATCAGTCCCCCACCAGCCAGGCCTCCACCAGCCCCTTCGCTGCTCCCCAGACATAACAGACGTGTTCCCACCCCAAGGCTTTTACATTTGTGTATGCTTGCCCTGGGGTTCTGGACTGACTCCCTCTCTTTATTCCGTCCCACCTCCAGGGTTACCCTGTCCAAGAGGCCTTCTCTGACCATCCTGTATAAAGTAGCAACACCTCCACCCTCTTACCTTGCTTTATATTTTCTCTTAGCACATGTCATCATCTGATATATTGACTTGTTTGCAGTCTTTAAACCCATTGAAGGCACAGACTGTCCACACATATGTGCTTCATAATATTTATTAAGCAAATGTGAGGGCACCTGGGTGGCTCAGTCATTGGGCATCTGCCTTCAGCTTAGGTCATGATCCCAGCATCCTGGGATAGAGCCCCACGTCGGACTCCCTGCTAGGCAGGAAGCCTGCTTCTCCCTCTCCTTCTACCCCTGCTTGTATTTCCTCTCTTACTGTCTCTCTCTGTCAAATAAATTTTTTAAATCTTAAAAAAAAACAAAAATGTGAAGGAATGTTGGATTTTTCTTTTTCTGCCCTCCCTCTCTATTAGGGTCTGATTACTTTCCGTGCTCTTTTTAATCTGTCTTCACTGTGTTATTTTCAGGTCTTTTCACATTTTCAGTAATTGAATTTTTAGCCATGTCTGTTCCCCTTCTTACTTTTCTAATTTTATTTTTTTAGTTCTATAATGAAAGTATTTTATTTGACTATTTTTCTTCCTTAAGATTGCAATGTCCCTTTTCATCATGTTCTATTGCTTTATCATCTCATGTCTGAACACTTGTTTTTATTTATTCACACTCACATTAGGTCCTCAATAACTAGAAACACTGGTGGGAATTGCCGTCTGTTTTTTGGATTATGTTTTCTTCTAGATTGGGTTCTCTGTGTTTTGAATGCATTTTTCTTTCTCTTCATTTTTTTTCTGAAGTTGCCATACTTTAAATATTTTTTGGTCTTGCTCTTGCTGACTAAGTCTGAACAGAACTTCTCCTTGCCCTTCTTACTAGTCATATTTAAGGCCAATTAATTTTCTTCCTCAAACGAATTCTTTGAGAATACCTACTGAGTTCCTTTTGGTGCATCTTCTCGGGAGTCAAAGGTGTTGCATGGTGATGGGCAGAGAAAAAGAGAACAGGTTAGAGAAGGAAGGTGCTCTCAGCAGAGAGACTTCTATTAACTTAGCACTGTCAAAACTTCCAGGAACTGCTCTCACTTTTGAGATTGTGTTAAGAGCCCTTTTCTGATGTTGATTTATGGGAGGGTAGGAAATAGTAAGCTATTCAACGGAGGAAGGGGCATACCTTTGGCTTCCTGCCTTTAACTCAGCAGGGAGCCCTGGAGTCTCCTTCATCAGAGGCCATTGCTCTTCCTCTTCTGACTCCTTTACTTCCTGTGTCTCACCAGCCCCACCCTTTAAGCTGTTTCCATGGATTCCCAGACAGGAGAGGGAAAGGGTAAGATTAAGTTCGCCCCAGATTTGGATGCTCCATATAAGAACTCCATATAAGAACCATATATGCTCCATATAAGAACTCATTCTGTTACTTGCTAGGAACTGCCTTAACAAAATACCACAGCCTGGGGAGCTTAAACAACAAATATTCATTTTTTTCACCGTTCTGGAGGCTGGGAGTCCAAGAGCAAGGTGCCAGCTGAGTTGGTGTCTTGTGAGATCTCTCTTCTTGACCTGCAAAATGCTACCTTCCTGCTGTGTCTTCACTCGGCCTTTTCTCTTTGCGGGAGTATCCCTGGTTCCTCTCCCTGTTTTTATAAGGACACCAGTCAGATTGGATTAGGACCCCACCCTACTGGCTTCCTTTTAACAGAATCCACTGTTTAAAGATCTTGTTTCCAAATAAAGCCGTATTCTGAGGTGGTGGGGTTTGGACATCAACGTATGTATTTGTGGAGAAGGCCATAACTCAGCTCAGAACATTTCTTAAGATTTAGCTAATTTCCTGATGACAGCTCTTGGGGTGAGATCCCAGTTAGGAACTCCTTATGGTGCTCCCTCTACATGGCTGCTCTCCTGAGCTTCTCTTTCTTTCCTAGGCTCTTGTCATTTGTCTGTGGTTTAACTGTTTGAACTACTTTAACTGTTCACTTTGTTAGAAACTCATGGTGTGTGCAAAGGGTGATTGGGAATCATGAGTTCTGATTCAACAGAGATTCATTGTCTGTTCCAACTCTGTACTGAGCACCTACCAAGGACCAGACACTGAGTAGTTATACTAAGTTCTGGAACATAGCATGAAGAAGGCCAGCACAGCCTGACTCTTACCACCTGAGTTTTCTGCCCTGCCATCTTCTCTCTTCAACCTCACCATGACCTACTGGGGGAAATTTCCACATCTTCCTCTTATTTACCTTCATACTTGGCCCATTCTTTGTCTGAAGTTGTGCTTGTTCAGTCAACATTATTTAGAAAAAGAAATGCATGTAAAAACTTTAAATGGTATTGTCACAATGCTATTTGTTCTTAGTCCCAAAGAAAGAAATAAAAAACCTGCCCAATTTTTTTCTGATTTCAAAGGAGGGGTGAAGAAAAGACTCACATCTGGCCAAGTTTTAGCTCTGAACACTTTGCATAATTAGTTAGAAACCCTTTGTTAGAGGGCCAGATGGCTGCTGCACCCCAAAAGGAAATTAAATATGTAGGCAGTGGCAGTTGAAGGGAGGAATTAGAAATTCCTTTCTAAAGAGAAAGGACTTCATCTGGAGCTGCCCTGTAGGTGTGGTTAATAGCGGCCATTGGTTTCCTAGCAACCAAGCCCTTTCCCTTTCAGAAGTATTTCTGCACCCGGCCTTCAAATGTTCTCCGTAGGCATGGGAGGATGCATTCAGCACCCATAATGCCTTTCGGAAGAACTGGAAAAACTGGAGCCCTATCAGCCCAGTTTATCTAGTGCCATTGATGCCCTCTCCTATGGGACCAGCCCCAACACATTTTGTCATGCAGTCCTGGCCTGGAAAGGCTACAAGAGTCCAAGATTCGGAACCCTAGAAGTACTCCCTGCACAGTTTCTAAAGCAAATCCAGATTGTTTTCCACAACTCTGCTTCAGGACATATTTTTTCCTTTTGTGGATTAACCTTAGCCTCATCCCTACAACTGTTCAACCCCTCCTTTGTCCCTTAAGATTTACTTCACATGAAGTCTATTCTGGGACCTTCCCTAACTCTTTCTGTCCCTAAATCTGCTTCATATGCTCCCCCTCTCTATAAGTTCTTATCAGACTCTAGGTTTACATCTGTTTTAGCACTAAAGAAAATATCCTCTAATTGTTGATTTCTTCATATGTGCTTCCAACCAGATGGGAATTCTTCAAGGACAAGGAGCAGTGTTTAGCTTTTCCCCATATTTTACACACCCAGTGCAAGGTCTAGAATTGTGCAGTGAATGAATGATTACATAGTGAAGCAGGTAGTGTGACCGACCTGACACCTGCCTCAACTTACCAATATCCATTTCCAGCTCCTTTCTAGACTAGAATTTTGCTTTTATAAGATGCCAGCAGAGCAGCATGCAAAGTATATATACAGTGGTTAAAAGTTGTAGGCATGTACACACAAAACTTCATTCGACCTTCCCTGGGTCTGTGGTCTAGAAGAGATGCATCGTCAGGAAAATAATAAAAAATAATAAAAAAAAAATAGACTCTGAGATTGTTCAAGAAATTTAAGATAACACCTGAAATAATTTCTTATGTCATACATGATCACAGAGGTGTGTTTGAATGCCTTCCTTATCCGGAGGATAGGACTCATTGAGGAAACTCATTCCATTACAGAACATGCCTAATTAGAGTCTGATCCAAATAATTTACATCTTTATTATAAAATTCAGTTCATTCATGTGCATTCCTTGCAGCTTCTTGCAGTTAAGAGCTATCTCCTTACTCATTAGCTAAAATCTGTTCGATATGTCTTCCTTATATTGGTTTGGACTATGTTCTCTATAGCAACCAGGGCAAAGAGCCTCCTTTCTTCTATATTACTCTTCACAGAGCAGAAGACCATGGCCTTCCCTGGCCTTTTGTTCTCTATGCTGCACTCTTTGGGTCCCTTCAACTGTTCTTTACAAGATGTAATTTTCATTATCCTGGTCACCAATCTTTGTATGTATTATCAGATAGATCCTATCAAATCAACAAGAATGTACCGGAGGCCAACCATCAAGACTGTAAAGGTGTGAGATTTTACACTCTTTGCAAGTAAACACGCTAAACTGCCACAGTTTCATGGATGCAGGCAAAAGACATGAGAGGTCTGAGGGGTCAAAGACAGGGACAGCAATAGCAGCAGCCAAAGTACCAGTTCCCCAAACCTCAGTTCCCATGGAGAGATATGAAGGGAGCCAGATAACACCTCAAATCACAGTGGGTGGCATTTTAGATTAGGAAACCCCATCTTTCATAAAGATGTGTAAGCAAACCTGCCTCACTTTGCTTCAAAGGGAGGGATTATCTTTATTTTCCGTGGCCCCTTGCTATATAAATTCACTCAGAAAGATAGTTCAGAACAAAAAACTGTCAATGCTTTTTCTTGTAATATGTGCAGAAATGAGAGAGCTCCCTAAAAACCTATCTTCCAACACCCACTTTAGCCATTAACACTCAGGAGCTAAGTAAGTTCTGTGGCTATAAGTGAACCATACAAGAGACAAGTTGCAAACAGCTCTGATCTCTGGAAACAACACAATGAGCACCTTCTTTAGATAGGTAGGGCAGAAGGATCTCCACCTCAGAAAAGCCATGGCCTTGAATTATGGAGGCAGCAGCCAGTGGACACACATCCATTCATTCATTATTTATGAGCACTTCCCTTCCTCCATTTAAGTGTGTATTTAGTGAAACAAGGGTCAGAACCCATGGAATCCCCTTAGGAGTAAATTCTGGATCCCGTGTGGTTAGTGACATTTTTATTTATTGCTTTAATTATATCTATTGTAACCAGCCCACAAAATCAAGCAAAGGGTATGTGTCCATGAAAAATGGATTTATTATGGAAATTGCTAGTGATTTTTTGTGAACATAACAGTATTGAGACAGTTTAATCCTAAGAACAGTCATGAATTTATGACATGTTTTGCCAGAATTTCCAGGTCTGTTCAGTCAGTTTACAGGTCTCTGAGCTTGAGAAGAGCTTGGGTTTTATTCATTTATTTATTCAACAGTTTTGAACAGTATTAGGCACCGTTAGAAGTTCTGAAGATAAAGCAATGAAAGATACAAAGCTCCGCCAACCCTCGTGGTGCTTACATACTAGTGAGAAAGGTGGAAAACAAATAGGTAACTATGTACATGTATAGTACCAGTCAGCAGTAAGTGCAATGGAAAAAAAAATAATAAAAAAAAAGAAGCAGAACAAGAGGATAGAGAGCTAGGGAGAAGGGGGTAAATGATTAAGGTGAGGCCTTGCTAAAAGATTATTTGAGTAAGTATGGAGTGCTTCCCCTCAATCTGAAGGAAGAATATTCTAGCCAGTAGGACTAGCAAGTGCAATGAGCTTGGCTTACTTGAGGAAAAACCAAGGTCCAAGGAGCTAGAGTCGAAGGAGCAAAATACAGAGTGGCTGAAGATGGAGATTTGCCTTTCTTTGGAGTAATATACTTTATACAACAGGGGAAATCTGAGCTCTTTCTCCATGTTGGGAGGAGAGACTTTTTTCCTTTGTCACTTATTCATCTTTATGAAGAAACTTGAAACAGGAAAAACTATCACGCTATAGCTTGAGATAGTTTCATAAAACACTATGGTATCTCCATGCTTAGGGCTTTCTTTGATTTCCCATTAATTACCATGTAAATACAAACACATTGGCATCTCATGAAAATCTATTTGGCCAATTCTCTATCCTCACCTTCCATGCAACACCACCCTTATACAATTATAGGATCAAACCTTACAGAAGTTTTATGATGAGCCACACTGCAGGTTTGTCCTCCTGATGATTCCGCTTCCTGGAGTGTCTTGCCTTCTCTTCTCCTCATTATCTCCCATACTTCACTCAAGACTGGGCTTGGATGTCACAGCTCTCAGAAAATCCTCCTAAATACCAGATCTGATCAGGGATCTCTCTTCTCTTTCTGCTTCTGTCTTACATCTTTCTATTCTCAACTGTAATCACTTACTTATCGTTTATCACATTTGATGTTGAGTTCTCCGAGAGGAGGAAATCTTAGATTTCATCTCTTTATTTCGAATTCTTGACAGAGTATGCTCCTCATGATAGGTGCCCAATAATATATTTGGCAGAATAGGTAAATGAATAAATGCATGAATATATTACATTTGAAGACTTTCTCTATTATCAGGAAGCATTTAAATATATTCTTCTGGACTGCAAAGCAGCTGTTCTAAGCATACTGAACACATTTACTTTTAGACTGCTCAGAATATAATTTAGCAAATCGTTTTAAATCTATAATGCATTAACCAACCACATTTCAAAAAGTTCACACTGCTACTGTTCTCTAAAAATCTCAGTGTCATTGGAAATCAAGTTTGTGGCTTCCTTTTTCTCCCAAGAATTAAACCCCCTATTGTTATCCCAGGAATGATTGTGTATTTCATAGGCTGAGAAACCCACGTAAGAGGAGTGAGCAGACCCTGAAATTCCTAGAGAAATAGAACCCTTTCTTAAGTAGTTTTGTTTTGGAGTTACTTTACAGAGAACTTAAATCTTTGATGTCTCACTTATATACAGGACTTTAAAAATTTTTTAAAAGCTGAACTCATAGTAACAGAGAGTAGAACAGGGGTCACCAGAGACTGGGACATGATAGAAAAAGGAAGGTTTTTTTTTTTTTTTTTTTTAAAGTAGAATGGCAGTTGCCAGAAGTTGGGAGGAAGAGGTTATTGTTTAATAGGTACAAAGGAAAAAAGAGTTCTGGAGATAGATGGTAGTGAAGGTTGAACAATAATATGAATGTACTTAATACCACTGAACTGTACACTTAATGTGGTTAGAACAGGACATTTTATGTTATGTCTATTCTATCACCAAAATATGGGGGGGAAATGAAATTTGAAGTTCTTGGCCAGTATAGTTCACAGTAGAGTGTGTTAAATGGTTAAATGCAATGCATCTGAGTTACTGTTGCTCAAACAATGTGTAATGCTTGTTCTAAATTTGGTCAACTCAGAAGCAGACCCTGAGACAAGGGCTTGAGTGAGATGTTTATTCAGAATGTGCTGGGAATCCCAGTAGGGGATCAGGAGAATTAATACATGGAAGAGAAGGCAGTCCACAGATACTATGCTATTAAGCCAGCTTCCCTGGTTGGTTACTGGAAATTCATCCCCGAGGAAACTCTGGGAAATAATGCAAAACGTGCTCCTCACAAATATCCTGTTCAAGAACCGAGGGAGCAGGGGTATTTATACAACCACACTCAGGAGTCGCTGATTGAGGGTTACTTGGGGTTGTTAATTTCTGAACGCTTTAGCTTGCTTTTCACTCCGACAATTGAACCCAGGAGGAGAGATATGGTTCCAGGGACAGAGTTGCAGATACTGGGCAGGTGGATAGAGGGAGAAGGTATATAGGTAGGGCCATGACAGCATCTACTATGTAATATTGTTCAGGAAGTGGCTTTCCTGGCTCTGAGAAATATGGGAATTCATTCTAAGCTCACCTCTCAAAGACCTCTCTTACCCAACAAGCCCCACATGACAGTAAACTCAGGTGGGACCCAGCACTCAAGTTATTGAAAGGGCTACAACACAAGCAAACAAATAAAAGCCTTCCCCAGAGGTAGAAAAAGAAAATGCAGCCACCCAGAATTTTACAGAGCTTGTCAAAGGCAAGCAAAATTTCAATAAAAATAAATTGATGAAGACTTTGCTTAAAGTGAACAGTGATTAATCACAGAAGTAATGGCTGAGAATGAGATCAGTGGGACAAGATAGTATGAGGCACAAACCTGCAGATCAGCTGGAGGAGAGGGAGAAACAGAGAAAGGAATCTAGGCCAAGCCTGGATAACAAATGTTTTTTTCTTGTCTGACTGGGTCAGGGCTACCCCTAGCTCCTTATGGAGGAGGACTTGCCCATTGATATTAGAACATCACCATCCTCATGGCTATTGTCAGTACTTCTTTCAAATCACCTACATTTGGTTTTCTTTCCATAATAAAGGACCAATCTTGCTCAACTAATTATTTTATTGTCTTTATCAAATCCTGAAGTTAGGAACATATCTAGTTATTGCTATGTTCCTATGTAGAGCCTGGGAGGACCCTACATGATTTTGCTAGGTCAAGAGCCTAGCACCCAGTAGGGGTAAACCATGAAAGCACCCCATGTGCAAGTACACACACACATACATAGATTTCTCCTGGGTATGCTGGCTGCACATCACAAAATGTCTTCTGAACAGCAGGAATTTTAATTAAATCAGGAGCAATCTAATTTGGCCTAAATTGGCTTGCAACGCAAGGTGTTAAGAGGAACAGAAATTGTTCTGCAATATGGATGTTTGTGAAAAGGACGGGCTCAATCTATTGACAGCTGTAATGAAAAGTGATGTTAAAAATATGAAGCCTTACTGAGGAAGGTAGAAAGACTGAAAATGCTAATCTGTGATATTCTGATTAAACAAAGAAATTATGACAAACATTTACTCATGAAACTGATTATATCAGAAGGGACAACAAATACTGAAGGCTGGTCACTGATAAACCTGGAAGGAGGTATTGGAGGAAGATGGAGAAAGACAAGTGTAAACCACTATTGTATAACTGGAAAAGGAGACGGACACATATCCCGGTTTGGACAGAGAGAGTGATAAGTATCATCCTCCTTTTTTCTTTCAAGCTGTAGAATTTACTAGACTCTGAAGGAATGAAAGGATGGCCAAGCAGAACTACAAAGGCCTAGCAAAAGGTTAAGAGTGTGAGAAATCTACGGACGCCAACAACAGAGCTGCAATTGTGCACCGTGGGATCTAGACCAGGCAAGAAAGAAAGCCAAGGAGTGGAAAGAGGGCGGGGATGGGCCATGTAGAAAAGGAAAAAGTAGGACTATTGTGGTGTTGATGTGGTGAAGAATCAGGAACACTGAAAAGAAGGGAGTAAGCTGGATGGAGGGGGATTTAGGTCACTGTGGGATACAGAAGTTTACATTCTTACCAGTGTAGGATTCAGGCAATAACCTTGGGTGTAGGTGGTTGGAGGGGAGTAAAGGTCCTGGGGTGTCACAGAGAAAAAGAAGCTTCAGAGATCTGGTTATTGGGTGGTGCGTCTACATGGATGTTGCCCCTGACAATTGAAGGAATTAGGATGGAAAGGAAAATAGCTTTGCAATTGCCAAAGCCTTCGGTGAAGAAGGGAAGAGGTCAGAAGTTAAGCAGATAAAGGCAATGAGAAGTAGTAAAAAGTGGTATGGATGAATGTAATTAGCCTCAAAGGAAGAGGCTTTTATTTCCATGCGGATTAAAGAGCAATGGTCTGGAAGCAGCTAGGAGAACTTCCCCCAAGCCTCTGTCCCCAAGAGACTGTGAAGTGTGGGAGAAAACTCAGGCTCCAGCCAAAGGAGAAATGGGAGCCCTCTTAGGTCCAGCTGCTTTCTGGGTGAAATGGTGTCCTCAGTGTGGCTGCATAGCTGCAGCTCCCCCAGATATTAGAGATACACGACCAGATGGCAAAAAATAATAGGTTCCACAACCAGATACATCTGAGCTATACTGCATGATATATCCTCTTCTAGGAGAATCATGTTAGAAAATGAAAAAAATCCAGGAAATTCTGTCGAGTGGTAATGTGGCTTATCCGAATGTTTTTAAAATTTATTTGACTACAGAATCATTGCCTTGGGGGGGTGGGGGTGTTTAGTCACACCTCGTCAATGAAGTGCCTTATGGCAAGTGAGGAGAAGTGAGGAGGAAGAAAGAGGCTTCAGTGAAAAAGTAAAGAGGTTGAATAAATAGAGGTATAGTGTGGGATCCCAAATCAGCCTTCCTGGTTTTAGATCCCAGCCGAGCACTTCCCAGCTCTCCAACACTAGGTAAGGACTTGCTTTCTATGCCTCAGCTTATTTGTCTGTAGAAGAATAATGTGGGGGTGGAAGAAAAGGAGCCCCACAGCACAGGGTGGTGGTGACAACTACATAAACCCAGAAATGCTTAGAAAAATGCCTGCTGCAGGACAAGTGTCCTCCAAAGACCAGCTATTCTTCCCACAGAGCTGATGTGCAATGGAAGGAGAGTTCCAAATGAGAACACTTTCCAAACAGGGGATGTTGGATGAGGACAGTCATCCTGGCTCCGAACGATGATGCTAGAAGAGGTAAATCTCAGATGAACCTGAACTGGTGGAAAAGTGGATCCCAGAGGCTCGTCCCCAGAAACTTTATTAAGTATCTAACCTGCCTGCATGGTTTAGGGTTGCAGTTTGACCATTTCCCACCCACTGCTGTGTGGACTACAGGAGACAGAAGAAAGCCTTCTAGCACGTTTGTTGTTTACAGTTCCTCTAGAGTGAATTTCATTCATTTCCTCTGGCCACTTATATATCATGGTCTTCAGTAGTTGATTATCCAAATGCAAATGCAGGTACTCCTCCCCAATCTCCCTCTCTGTATCTTCCCCTTTGCTGGACTCAGAGGAAAATCAGGAGCTACTTCCTTGCAAATCACTTATGCCTGTGACCTTCTCATTAAGAATATTAAGAGGCATAATCAATTCACTTTTTAATAAGGATAATGGGCAAGAAATACAGAGGCCTTTCCGATCAGAGAATGTTTCTCGAGGCCTTACAACTATTTTCTTCCCTTTTCACTCAATATCTTTTCAAATTACTAACCCATGACTTCAGTACTCTCTTTTTAGCTGACAGTTCTGAAACAGGAATATTGTACCGTGTCCACGTCTCTGAAATCTAATAAGATAGAACACGCTTTTCCTCTCTGGGAGAGTGGAGGAAAACAAGTAGAGGAGAATGCTCTAGGCCACCATCAAGGAGCCCTGCCCTGTAGGAGATGACAGGGATATTAGCTTATTATTCAGGGCCCGGCCCAAGAAAGAATGGTGAACCGGATGGGACTGGAAAAGCCAATTCAGACTTTGAAAAGATTCCCTGCTGTCACCTTACACCCATGCAAGACTTGACTCTTTACAGAATTCTGTCATCTTCCTAGTGATTGCTTATAACTACCCCTATGGGCAACTTCAGGCATTTCTATATATGTGGGGCCACCACCTCTTGGGCTGCTTAACCTCTAGTGTGAAGCAAACAAACAATCCATTAGGATACTTAGGGGAGTGCTGGGAGAAAGAGGAGCAGCCTTCCTAGGCCTGCAAAGTTAGGGAAGACTTCTCCAAGAATGTCTGTTTAAATGAAAATTTAAATCTGAGCAAGAGTCAGCCAAGTGAAGATGGGCTTTTCCAGGCCAAGGAAAGAATATGTGCGAACGCTGCGAGGCGGGCAGACCACGGTTCTGGAAGTACTGACAATGTTCAGGATGACTGGAGGGCAGGATAGATGGAACTGAGGAAGGGCGAGGGGCCGAGAATAAAGAAGATTCTGGGTTTTTTTTAAATTTTTTAATTTTTTATAAACATATAATATATTTTTATCCCCAGGGGTACAGGTCTGTGAATCGCCAGGTTTACACACTTCATAGCACTCACCAAAGAACATAACCTCCCCAATGTCCATAACCCCACCCTGCTTCTCCCAACCTCCCTCCCCCCAGCAACCCTCATAAATGACTCTTAATCTTACAAGAATATTCTTTCTTAGAAGCATAGCCCACACACATCCACCCAAAACAATAGGCAAACTAAGGGGAGGTATGTTACTTATTCTCTCCTACCCAGCTCTTTAGCTCACAGAGGTTGCTTGGGGACACACATGCTAAAGTAGGGAACTAAGTCCCTAGCACTTTTTCCTTAGATGAGTCTACACTTAAGAAGGTAAACTTCTAACCTCTAAACCCCAAGGGAAAATATAATTTGATGAAGACTTTGGGACACAATGTAAGGTCACTCCCACATCTTCCAGAATTGGGTGATAATGGCTGGACCGTGATTCATAAGGAAACTGCTTAGGGATTAGGAAAGTGTTAACAGCAACCAGCTTTCATGGGGCATGTGTTTGGTGGCAGCACTTCCTTCAAGGTGTTTGACTCATATTATCTCATTTGTACCTTCTTGATGGTTCTATAAGCAAATGCTAGTGCCAATATGTTTTAAGAGTAGTGTTGTTGGGGTCCAGAGTCAGCTGCCAAGAAAGAATACTTTAGACACCTTTGATACAAAAAATGTGATTTTTATTAAAGTATGGGGACAGGGCCCGTGGGCAAAAAGAGCTACTGCCCCGGATTGTGAGGAGCAACTGATTATATACTTTGGGGGTGGGGAAAATAAAGATACAGAAAGTTCCAAAAGGATTTTCATATGCTAAAGAAGACTCACAGGATACCTGAGGCCTTGCTATTGTCAGGCTAAGGTTGTTTTTCCCTTTAGCAAGGCATTAATGTTAAGACAGTTGGGAGCTTCCTGGAGGATTGTCACTCTCTGCCTGCCTCAAGTATTTGTCAATGGGCTGCAGGTTATAAAGACATTTAATTTTATCTACATTTCCTTCTGCTTTGTTGCCCACATTTTTGCCATTTCTATTTTACAGAAACGGAAACAAAGCTTTTGGAGTGAATAAGCAACTTTCTTATCCCTTCCCTTCTTTTAACTGTGAATGGCTGAGACTCAATTTGTACCCAAACTCACCTGAATCCAAAGGCCATTCTCTTAAATACTTTGTAGAATAAAAATTGAGGGGAGCAAAGGACATGCATCTGAAGAGTGTCACAGTGGCTGTCTTGCTCAAAGCAGTTCTTTGGTTAAGGGTCTTAGAGATAGGAAGCAGTCCTTTGGTGGCTAAGAGTGATTTGGAAGATCCAGTGTTGAATAGACAACAAAGGCGGTGGTCAGCACTCATCAATGGCCTGAACTAGGAGCCAGATCAAAGAGGACATAAAGCAAGACTCAGGTCCAGTCTGGAAGTGAGTTAGAAGCAGTGTTCATAGTAAATTAGTCAGGATAGACTGGTTTTAGTATGGTAGCAATCCCAAAATCCCAGTGGCTTAGCAAGCAAAGCTGCATTTCTCACTTTAACAAATTCAGCTACTGGCCCCGTATCTCTTCAGGGCAACCATTCCCCATTGGGTGACCTTAAACTCCAGATTGCTGGAAATGTCACCATTCTGTGCAGCCTCCGTGGGTAATTCAGTAGGGAAGAACAAGTCTGGGTGATGACATATGGTCCTTTTAGGGCCCCCCCTCCAGAAGTCATATCTTGCACTTCCATCTACAGAAAAGTAAGCACGTGGCCTCTATTGCAAGAGCTGAGGTATGCAGTACTCTGTGCACTGGGAATGGAAAAACAATTGGACATTGATGGACACACGGATACACTTACCATAGGTGCCTCGAGAGAGCTCTCAATAACATGCCTCACCATATAATTTACTAGAAATCCACAATTACCCCTCACTGAAAACTGCCTCACAACATCCACTGGGGAGGTATTACCTGATACAGTTGTATTCATTACACTGTCCCAAGGCTGTCACTTACTGGACATGGGATCCTAAGTCCCCTGAGACAAGAGACATCGTTCTGATAGTTTGTCCCAGAATTGGAACACAGATTTTAGGTGTCTCTGTTTGCATCTTTAAAGTAAATTCTCTGCACTTAAGTGAGCTTAAGTGTATTGCTGGCACTTCATGGCCTCCATACGGATAAATGTAAATAGTTGGCTCAGACTGATAGACTGGCAGGCATAGACATCGCTGGGGTAAATTAAATAGGGAGGGTCTGATTATTTTATTTACTTTTTTTTAATTTAAATGTAGTTGATATATATTATTATATTAGTTTTAGGTGTGTAACACAGTGATTTGCCACTTACACGGGTTACAAAATGCCCACCACAATAAGTGTAGTTATCATCTGTCACTAAATAGAGTTATTATAGTATTACCCAATATTGTTGACTGTATTTCCTATGCCATACTTTACATTCCTGTGACTTACTTATTTTATAATTGGAATTTTGTAACTTTTTTTTTTTTTAAGATTTATTTATTTATTTGACAGAGAGAGAGAGATCACAAGTAGATGGAGAGGCAGGCAGAGAGAGAGAGGGAAGCAGGCTCCCTGCTGAGCAGAGAGCCCGATGCGGGACTCAATCCCAGGACCCTAAGATCATGACCTGAGCCGAAGGCAGCGGCTATACCCACTGAGCCACCCAGGCGCCCCATCGAATTTTGTAACTTTTAATCCTCTTCACTTATTTTGCCCATCCCTTTGGCAACTACCAGTTTGTTCTCTGTATTTATGAGTCTATTCTGTTTTATTCTATTTATTCAGTTGTTGCTTTTTTTGCTTTTATTTTTTTTAGATTCCACATATAAGTAAAATCATATGGTATTTGTCTTTCTCTGACTTACTTCACTTAGCATAATTTCCTCTAGGTCCACCCATGTTGTGACAAATGTTGAGATTTTATTCCTTTTAAATCCTAACTGTTGGGTCCCCCACAAAATGGGTACCCCTATAATGGGTCCATGATTAAAGGAGTGAGACTGATACAAAGCGAAGGTCAAGCAAAGCTTTATTTTGCGCCAAGCATCAAAAATCAGACAGACCGTCAAACAGACCGGTTGGGTTCGCCCCTTACAGAGGACGACCCCTCTTTGCTTTCCAGACTAACTTTTATAGAGCAAAGACCATGTGGTTGGGTCTGGCCACACACAGGTGGCCAATGAGATTGTAACACACACAGGAAATTCCACAGTGATGCTAGGTGACCAATTGAATTACAATTTACCCTAGTAGACATTTGAACCAACCTATCACCTAGTTCAGAATTGGCGCCCAAAAGGTGCCCAAAGGGCGGGGCCCATACTCCTTGGTAGCTAGGAGACAGTATGCGCCCCCACTGATTGAATATACCTCCACCTGGCCTGACCCACCTTTGTATTTGGACTTTGTTACCTGGGACTGGTTTCCCAGACTTGTTTTTAAGTAAGCTCCTCTGGGGCGGGGGGGGGGGGGGGGTCAATATAAGTTTTCCAACAAAATGGCAGTTTAACCGGGGTGGGGGTGCTCTGGCTGAATAGGCCCTTACACTAAGTAATGTCCCATTACATATATATATATATCAAAGAATTAACGATATATATATTACATATTACATTATTATATTACATTATTATATATTATATATATTATATATATTACTTATATATATATATAATCTCACATCTTATAGTTATCCATTCATCTATAGACTGACATTTGGGGTTCTTCTGTATCTTGACTATTATAAATAATACTGCAGTAGACATAGGGGTACAGATAGCTTTACAAGTTAGTGTTTTCATTTCATCCCTTATAGTGAAATCGTTAATTCTTCGCTAAGCAAAATGGGGTTGGGTGCTGGTAATCAAAATGCATGAAGTTCTTTTTTCCTTCTTTTTTTTTTTTTTCTTTAAAACACTTGTGACTGAGAATTAAAAAAGTTTATATCTTAAATCTTTTTAGTGACAATTGCTCACTTGCCATCAGAATACACTTAACTTCACCTGTCCTTTCACCATGTCTTCTCGAGAGGAGTAATACCGTCATCATCACCATTCAATCACACCAGCTGAGAACCGTCTCATTGGAATGCCACCAAATTAAAGACAATCCTCTCGAACAAAAGTTTAACAATTTCTTCTGCTTAAGGACCTGAGAAAAGTAATACAAAAAGAGATAGGGATAATTAAAAAATGGCACAGGGTAAAATTTAAAGAACTTTACTTTCTTAAAAGACTCATAAAGTTTGGGCTTCAAAGAGTTATAGACATATTATGTCCATTTATAGAGGAAAATGTGTAACAAGTTTCTTTGTTACTGTTTTTTTATGTTCTATTTGATTTCTTTTTCTTTTTTTTTTTTTTTTTTACTAAACATATAATGTATTATTAGCCCCAGGGGTACAGGTCTGTGAATCTCCAGGTTTACACACTTCACAGCACTCACCACAGCACACACCCCCTGCAATGTCCATAACCCCACCACTCTCTCCCAACCCCCCTCTATTTGATTTCTTATAATAACATTTACTCATTTTAGAAATATTAGAAAATAAAGGAAGGAAAAAAGAAGAAAATTGAAATCAACCATGATGCTTTCACTCTGAGACATTCTCTATTGATTCTACATATGCATATCTGTATCATCTATATATACACACACAGACACACACAAACAAACAATGTTTATAAATTGTATTGTCATTTTATACTCTTAACAATGTATCTTTGTGGTAAGCAATACTACTATTTATCCATATCCAGTTCTCCCCTACTTTCATGTTCATAAAGTGACTTACTTCCTTATCCTCTGAGGTTAGATATAACCATTGACTTTGGCAATTAAGATGTGAGCTGAAGTGACCTATGCCCCTTTGGGGTAGAAGTATTTAATTTCCCATAGAGACTGGCTGACCAACTCTTCTCCTGCCACGACATGAAGTTGCTATAAGATGGAAATAGCTTGAAATCCCAAGTCAACACATGGAGGAGAGCTTGAGAGTCACCAGCTCTATGGGATCTTTGTGTAAAACACTGAAAACTTTGGGACTATTATAGCAGCATAATGCAGTTTATCCTGATCAATGTAGTCTTTAGCATTGTTTGGACATTAAACATTCTAAAAAACCATTAAAAGACTGAATTACAGGGGTCACCAGATGGCTCAGTGGGTTAAGCCTCTGCCTTCAGCTCAGGTCATGATCTCAGGGTCCTAGGATGTAACCCCATATCAGGCTCTCTGCTCATCAGGGAGCCTGCTTCCCCCTCTCTCTCTGCCTGCTGCTCTACCTACTTGTGATCTCTCTTTGTCAAATAAATAAAATCTTAAGAAAAAACAAGATAAATAAATAAAATCTTTTTAAAAAGACTGAATTATATTTCATCATAATTTATTCAGTCTCTTATTGTTGAATATTTAAAGTACTTCTCATTTATAAGCAATAATATAAGGAACATATCATCAGTTAAATTTTTGCTCATATCCATGGTTATTTCCTGGAGCAATCATAGAAGGAAAAGTCGGTTCAAAAGTTAGAAATGATATATAAAACCTAAGTTGTTTTTAAACATTAATAAATTAAGCTTAAGAAAAAAAAAATATATATATATAACATGTAATCATCTTACAAAAGGATTGTTGACAGAATCATCAATGCCTAGAGAATAGATGATTTTTCTCTTTAATGTAAGTATTCTATTGTATCTTTGAAAGGTGAAAATGGCACACTATGGTTTTAGTTTGTTTTTTTTTTTTTCTTTAAGATTTATTTATTTATTTGAGAGATAGAGAAAGAGAGTTGGCAGAAGGGCAGAGAGAATCTTGAAGCAGACTCCTTGCTGAGCATGGAGCCCTACATGGGGCTCATCTCGCCACCCATGAGATCAGGACCTGAGCAGAAACCAAGAGTTGAACGCTCAATCCACTGAGTCATTCAGGTGCCCCAACGGCCCATGGTTTTTAATTTCATTTCTATGAGTTAAGTGTTTTTTCATAATCATCTAGGTCATTTGTATTTCCTCTTTTTGTCTTTTCATAATTTTCTGATTTCTTAATATCCCTCCATTTGCTAAGTATATAATTATTGATAATATTAAAACAATGATACATTCATTAAAATTTAACCTTTGTCATATACACTGTGCATTGTTTTTCCAGCTACTAATTTGGTTGGGAACGTTCCGCAGCTATTTATATTTTTTAATGTATAGATGTGTTGAGAGTTTTGTTTCTCAGGTTATCAAATCTATTAATATTGTCCTTTATGGTTTTTGCCTCAAACAACATGTCATAACTATCTGCTTTATCCCCCACATAGAAATATATATTTTTCTAGTACTTTATGATTTTGTTTTTATACTTAAATCTTTGATCCATATGGTATATAAGTTGTATATGGCATAAATTTCAGATCTATTTTTTCCCCCAGATGGCTGGTTTTCCTAACAATGCTTACTGAATAATTCCTCCTTTCCCTACAAATTTTAAATGCCATGTGTATCCATATACCGAGTTCTCAAAAATACTTGAGGCTGGACCTGTATTCCCATCCTACTGACCAATCTGTCTACATCCAAATCGGTACCAGGGTGCCTTTTTTTTTCCCAGAATTTTCGAGTTTCCTTTAATGTGTATTTTATATTAGAATGGAAACTCATAGTTTAGAACTGATTTTAGCATTTTCTCCAGGCTGCTTTAATTATTGTATCTTTATACTCTTCAATATCTCATATCATATATTGCTATTACGTTTTGGCGTTTTCTTGCCTATTTTTAAATTTTTATTTTTTAAGATGAACTTTTAAAAATTCCAACGTGACTTTCGTCTTTTCCAAGAACTTTGAGTTTTAATATCTGTTTCCTTTACTAATTCACTCAACAAATACTTATCCGTCACTTACTATGAGCCAGGAATCATTCTAGGGATTGGAGAAACAACAGAGGATGAACAGAATTGGGAAACTTAGACTCAAATGACAGAAGAGAAAAACAGTGAACAAGATAAATAAATACAGCTGAGCTTGTTAAATAATAAGAGATAAATAGAAAAAACGAAGAGAAGGGGATGTGAAATATCATTGTTGGTGGTTTTCAATCAGGTTCTCCTTGAAACAGATGCCAAGGGAATCGGATGGGTAAGAGATTCATCAAGAAAGAAGCCTGTGAAGGATAAGGATCAGAATAAGGCAGAAGCACCTTCAGACACGAATAGAAGTGTGACATTGACAAAAAGAGAAAGGAGAAATAGAGGTGGATAAAAAGGACCTCAAGAGAGACTGCTGTCCAGCTTTGAGAAAGTCTCAGCTGGGCTGATGGAGAGCCTCGGTGTAGGTGGTGTGAGACAAAGAACTTGTCTGCAGAAATAGTCTTGCTGTATAATAGTAGCCCACCATGCTCACTCATTGGTTGAGAGCAGCCGGGGCGTGGCCTTTTTGCGGTGAATTGTATTCGAGCCAAAGGTGTGGCAGATGCATGCATTAGGTTTTAAAAGAGTTGAGAAAGAGGTGTCTGTCCACCCTCGACCCTCTGTAGTCACCACAATGGGGAAAGTGGTAACAATTTTAATGGGCCGGTTTTTCTTTTTAAAGATTTTATTTATTTATTTAAGAAAGAGAATGAGCATGGGGGATAAGGGCGGAGGAAGAAGCAGGTTCCCTGTTGAGCAGGGATCCCAAGGAGGGGATTGATACCAGGATCCTGGGATCATGACGTGAGCCACCCTCTGCCCCTGCTGGGCGGGTCTTAAAGTTTAATGCATACATGTCGTACATTTTTTATTGATCCATAACTATCTTATAATTTTGGTTGAGATTATGGATGAGGTGGGGTTCTTTTTCAAGTCATTTGAAAATTAATTATTGCCAGTCTGTAGGAAACCTCAATTTTGGCTAGTTTATAACCTCCCGACCAACCAAAATCTTAATTTAGTTCTTAGCCCGAAGGGTGCCTGGGTGGCTCAGCTGATTAAGCAGCTGCCCTCAGCTGGGCTCATGATCTCAGGGTCCAGGGATGGAGCCCGCATCCTGCTCCCTGCTCAGAGGGGAAGCCTGCTTCTCCCCTGCTCTCTGCTGCTTCCCTGCTTGTGCTCTCTTGCTCACTCACTCTCTTTCAAATAAATAAGATCTTAAAAAAATTTAGTTCTTAAGTTGAAGTTCTATATTGTTAAGAACAGCATCATAGGGGTGGTGGGTCAGTGGGTTGGGGCCTCTGCCTTCTACTCGGGTCATGGTCCCGTGGTCCTGGGATAGAGCCCCACATAGGGCTCTCTGCAGCATGGGGAGCCTGCTTCCTCTTCTCTCTTTCTGCCTGTGTCTCTGCCTATTTGTGATCTCTGTCTGTCAAATAAATAAATAAATCTTTAATAAAACAAAAAACATCATCATAAATGGTCTTGACTCTGCAGAAAATTATGCTTCATTTCTTTTCTTTATCTTATTACCAAATCAAGGTTGAAATATAGTGGTGATAGTGGATACATTCACGTTCAGGAAAATCCCCCCCTTAAGTTTTACAATTAAGAATTATGCTGGATGCAACTATCATATATCTCCCTGATATGAGGAAGTGGTGATGCAACATGGGGGCTTAAGGGGGTAAGAGAAAAATAAATGAAACAAGATGGGATTGGGAGTGAGACAAACCATAAGTGACTCTTAATCTCACAAAAGAAACTGATGGTTGCTGGGGGGAGGGGCGGTTGGGAGAAGGGGAGTGGGGTTATGGACATTGGGGAGGGTATGTGCTTTGGTGAGCGCTGTGAAGTGTGTAAACCTGGCGATTCACAGACCTGTACCCCTGGGGATAAAAATATATTATATGTTTAAAAAAATAAAAAAATAAAAATTAAAAAAAAAAAAGAATTATGCTGGATGTTCTATGCCAAGACATGTAAAAAAAAAAAAAAAAAAAAAAAAACCTAGATCAATTTTCCTAAGAAAACTTAAATTACCAAAATTAACTTTGGGAAATTGATCTAAGAATATAGTCTTCACTTGTCATTCCATAGAACTGTAAATAATGTATACTTATACACTTTCTTCCCCTTCCTATCTGAGATCATATCTTTCGTCATTCTTTGTGTTTGTGGTTGTGTTTTTGCTAATTCTTTTTTTTCACCAGACATTGAGAAGACATCTCACCAGACATCTTTTTTTTTCCAAAGAACCAGTTCTTGAAGTATCTATCATTTCTGCATTTTTCTTTCTTAATTTATTAATTTCTGCTTTTATCTTCAGCATTTCTTGATTTGTTCTTTGTTTACTTTTATTTTCACAAGCTTTTAAGAGAAAAAAAGTGAGATATGTTTGTGCCTTTTAGAGTTAACACCAATCTAACTGCATCTCTAATCATAATATTAATAATCACATATTACAGGCAGCATGGAGTCATGACCAAGGATATAGACTCTGGTCTGGTGCCAGCTACCTGGATTCATATCCCAATCCTACCTCTGCCAGCTGTGTGCATGGACAAGCAGTTTCCACACCAGTAAGATGAGGATTATTATAATAAAACTTACCTCATAGGGTTACTGTGAAGATTTTTTGAGTTAATATTTTGTAAAGCTTTTCGAACAGGGCTTGGCTCACAGTAACTGCTATGTCATACAGGAATAAATTACATTTATGCAATACTTTTCTCTTTTACAAAGCATTTTCACATTAATTTTCTCCATCAGTTATCACAACAACCCCATGAGGCAAACAAGTCTCATCCCTCCTTTGTATTTGACAAAACTGTAACTCCAACAAATCAACTTCCATGACATCACCAGTTAGTGAATGGAAGAGCCAGATCTTATGATCCCATGATAAGTGAGTGGCTTAAAGCTCAAATGGCCTCTTTTGTTTGGGGAGTTTGGGTGGACACAGGGAAGTCCATGTTTTAGGCACTGGCAATAGTTGCAGATATTAAGCCTTTCATATGGATGGTAAATTACCCAAGACTGGAACCAGTAGTCAAGCGTCAGCTGTCAAGAAGAGTTTTGGGTTCTAGGCCTCTGGACAAGTGTGGCCAGCAGCAGCAGCAGAGGCCAAATGAGGCCTGATCTAGGAGAAGGAGAT
Organism: Mustela nivalis; assembly: GCF_964662115.1. Classification (NCBI taxonomy): domain Eukaryota; kingdom Metazoa; phylum Chordata; class Mammalia; order Carnivora; family Mustelidae; genus Mustela; species Mustela nivalis. The sequence goes on along the minus strand of NC_139023.1, from coordinate 54,754,124 downwards.
GTGTTTAGTCCTGGTCCTGCCTGGTCCTACTCCATGAGCATGAGCATGAGCAAGGTACTTTGTCATGCTTTGTATCAATTTTCTTGAATATTAAGTAGGGAAAATAAAATCTGTCCAGCTTGTATCATAATGTCACTGTAGGGTTCAAAATATGCAGATGGGAGTGAAACATTTTGAAAGCATATTAAATTTTCTGCATATGCAAGATTCTGTGCATGTTAGAGGTATCTACTCTGCTACTTTCTTTCCTCACATACTGGGGAGTGAAAAGCAGATGTGGAAGCAGTTTCCAGACAATATGCTTGCCCCCAAATCTTAAGCCCAGAAAACTTCTTCCAACTCTTACTCACACCAAGAGCATCATTATCTTTGCACTGGATGAAAAGGTATCTACCATATTTCCAAACAGAAATCTAATTTCCAAGTGGCTTTTCTTGGACTGTGAACTATAGGTAACAGAACACAACAGAATTTTCCACAAGCACTGTTTTCCATAGCACGCCCAAAGCCAGGCAGGAAAGAGAAGGGACAACAACAAAAAAATTCTCTTGGCATTTAGCTCATCCTTACGTTCTAAGAGTTTGGGCCACCTGGAGAAAATAATCATATTAGGAGGGAAGGAGACAGATCCAATTCTGGGTTATATTACCAGAACAGTTTCTATGACCATAATTTCTCCAGATTTTGGGAATCATCCACTGAAATCTTTTGTCATTTAATTCATTGTACTTCGGTTTCTTTCTTTCTTTCTTTTTCCCCAAAAAGAACTGAATCTATTAAATGTGTAGTCTTTTCTTGATGAATAGCTACTTTTGATTTTCCTAAGATTTACAGGATGGGAATTGGAAGGAGTTGTGCAAATCACTACAAGATGGGCAGGTGAGTGTGGGAGGCTGCTAGTTTTCTGTTCCAAATAGAATCCCATTAAAGCTCAACAAGGGGATGTGAGCGGCTAGATTTTAGAGTTCTCCTTCTCTCTGCAAATGAGAGAGTTGTTTTTTGAGAGCTGAGAGGCTTTATTCTTCATGAATTTCATTCCTCCCTTACTCTGTGTGTGTGTGTATGTGTGTGTGTGTGTGTGTGTGTGTGTGTGTGTGTGTACGTGTGTATGGGGAGAGCAGGGGATGGGGAAGGAAGAGAAAAGGACAGAGAGAAACAAAGAAATCAACGTCCAATATATGTGCAGGAAGGACCCAGGCCAGACTCACCATTTGAGGGGAGGGCAACAACTTTGTATAGTCACCGCTGGATGCCAGTGATGCTCCATTCAAGCCAGGAAGAACCACCCCCCCCCACCCCCCCCCCACCCCCGCCTTGCAAAAGCATTGTCTCCTGAAAGCTTTTGTGAACTTAGGCTGCTCTTATCCAAATTTAGCTTATGTCCCTAATGGGGAAGATGATTGTTAGGTCTAGCTGTTCTGTCTTTGTCAGACCACACAGGAGCAGTGAAAGGTTGAAGGCCAGCAAGGGGCAGAAAGGAGCTAGTAATCTTGGTGTTGCTAGGTATCCAACACCTGTTCATGGCAACACCACACACACACACACACACACACACACACACACACAAACGTGCACACACACACACAATCTCCTTCAAACCACTCTCTCCAAGAGAGTCAGACATTTGTATGTTTTGTTCACTATTCTATCCCCAATGCCTTGCACATAGCAAGTGCCCAATAAATATTTGTGAAATGAAAGAATGAATCTTAACAGCTCAAATGGGAGTGGAATAACTGTCCATCTTTTTCTAAGACAAGGAAGTTAAGGTTCAGAGATGTTAAGGAATAGACAAGCTAGGATTCAAAGTCAGATGTGTCTTGACTCCACAGCTGTTGTCTTTTAGGACACAATGCCATTCTCGCATAACAAACTGGAATGTCTGCAGAGGAAAGGATGGACAGGGAACTAGAAATCACATTCTGTGAATCACTGAGGAGCTGAAGCATTTATTTGAGAGAAGGAACATCTCAAGCTAACAAGCTCTGGAGAACCCCTTGCTTTTTCTGGGCTTCTGTTCATTACCAGTGTGATGAAGGGGTTAGACTAGACCAGAGTGTAAGTAATCGACACATGTGGCACCATACTCTGCTTCAGCTCCTATAGCAGACATTAATCATTGATCACAGGATTCTTTCCCAGTGAACTTGGATGCAACTTTATAAATATTCTCAACAGCACTCTATGCAACCCTACCCACTGATTAAAGTTGGCATGCATGAGAAAGGCTCTTTGACTTCTCTTGACTAGATAATCTCTGATGTCCCTCAAATTTATTTCTATCCATCAATTCATCACTGTTTCTATCTTGCTATGTATTAGCAAGTATTGCTAATATATACCATTGCTCATGGTATTGAGATACCATGAGCAATGAAAGCTCCCAATCTTCTCTGAAAGCTGTAGCATAAAAACCAGGTAGCCTCAAGGCTCTGGGTTTATCTTATATAGTACTCTACTGAAACTACTTTCCAGATAGGGAAAAAAAAAATATTTTAACTACAAAACATCTAAATATTGTTAATTTTAAAAGTCCCTTTTTCAAGACAAAAACAACGCCTATTACAAAGACTGTATTCCAAGAGCAAGCTAAATGAAAGTAAAAACTTGGGACAGATTTTAAAGTAATGGCTTCATGGATTGGCTTGTAGTCGACATTTTCTTGAGTTACACATACAGTGAAGATTGCCATGAAATAAGATGACACATTGAAAATAACATTATCTGAGCAGTATCACATCTGGATTTTAGCCAAGCTCAAGACATATAAAATAAAGTTGTTTTTTATGATAGCCTCACACCTGGGTATCTGGCTTTTAATGGTTTAAGAAGAGCAATAGTAAGGATTTCATATTGATTTTTTCAATAACTTTTTAATAACACAAATAACCTTCAGAACCTCATAAGGTATTCCACCAATACCATAAAAGCATAAAACTTAAATGCAGTGTTTAGAAATTCTAACATTTGTGGTTCTACCAGGGTCATTGGTTGTAAACAATAGACGTCAACTCTAATTGATGTAAATAGAAGGGAATTATAAGAGGGTATTGAGACCTTCAAGGAATGGATCTGAAGGCTGGAGAACTAGGCTCCAGCTCCAGAAAATAAAAAGTACTGTGTCTCGGTGGCTCAGGTGTTAAGCGTCTGCCTTTGGCTCAGGTCATGGTCCCAGTGTCCTGGGATCCAGCCCCACATCAGGCTCCTTGCTCCACAGGAAGCCTGCTTTTATCTCTCCCACTCCCCCTGCTTGTGTTCCTTCTCTTGCCATCATTCTCTCTGTCAAATAAATAAATAAAATATTTTTTTAAAAAAAGAAGAAGGAGGAGGAGAAGGAGAAGGAAGAGAAGGAGACAGAAGGAAATAAATATAAAAGTACAGCCAGGATCCTGCCCCATCACCACAGGCGACGTGCACCCACCTCCCACCACAAGGCTGGACTCAGTTGCCCTGGGCACTCACCACTGCACCAAACACTCCTGATTTCAGCATAGCTGCTGTGAATAACGTTTAACCATCCCTGTCTCTTGTTATTTCCTCATGAATGAAAGTCTTAGGCAGAAGCTTCAGCTTAGTGACACTCACATTTTGTTTGGTCCAGTATCCAGCCATTAATGGGGGAGGGGAGAGACAGAAAATACCTGCCTCCTCTTAGGCTTCTGCTCAACTGAGAAAGAGTTCAGGAGGCAGGCAACGAAGATGACTAGCTCATGACACCTTTAAAATAAAATGCCTAAATAATTAAAATTGGATTTCAGTGAAATACACCAATAACAACTAACTATAATTTATTGAGTGGTTACTTTCTTTCAGAAACACACTGGGTACTAGATATAATCCCCTTCATGTCATCTAATTCCTCATAACACCCCTAATGAAACGCATATTATTTTCTCCACATCAGGGGCTCAGAAAAGTAATTCACCCAGGATCACACAACTAGTAAACACCAGAGGCCAAATTCAAAGGAAGACCTTTCTGAAGCTAACCTACTGGTTCTAACCACTAAACTGTTCTGACTTTCCACAAACATTGCCATGGTGGCCTGATCAGGACTTGCCTTTACCAGGTGTATGATAAATGTTTGTTTTGGCACTTCCTTTTGGCAGACATTCATTTAGTGAGTACTTACTACGTAGAAGCCACCATCATAAGCATCATAAAGCAGACACAAGAGTGAGTAAAACATATGTCAATTTCTAACTACAATATGGAGGATTATGAGATACCTGCAAGAGACAAATACAAGATAAGTCACACCCTGCAAATCTCTTGAGGACAAGGATTGTGTCTTTCCCGCTTGTAGGATATCCTCAGTGCTTCAGAGTGCTTGGCCCGTAGTGGGCTCTCAGTAAATATTTAATGAAGGGATAAAAGTAACTAATATTTATGAAGCACTTACCATGAGCCAAGCACTCTGTCAAGCCCTCAAGAGATAACTACTGTTATTATTCCCATGTGAGCACGGTGGCTGAGAGGTACTTTGCATAGGATCACATGCAAGTAGGGAGACTAGTTAGTGTACAAACCCAGGTAGCCTGTACTTAAGGGTGCTTACATTCTTAAGGGGTAAGTGTTTCATTGGTTGACTTTGCTCCAACAAGTATGCTGCCTACAGGTCTTCACATTTGCACAGCACAACATCCACAGGAAGAGAGGGCATCCTTTTCAGTAGCCTTGTCTTAAGAGAGAGGAAACATCTTTCCTCAAATTCCCTGGCAGACTCCCCTCTCTGCATCTAACTGGTTAGAATTGGTCATATGTCAATTCCTAAACTGATCCCTATAGCCAAAGTAAAGGGTGAGTTGATAGACTTTGGCCAAAGTGGCCAGTCAAGTTAGATCTAGGGAAGTGTCAATGGGGAGTGGAGGAACCTACTCTTTTTTTTTTTTTTAAGATTTTATTTATTTATTTGAGAGAGAGTGAGCATGAGGAGGGGAGTGTTAGAGGGAGCAGGCTGTCACTAGGCTCTCACCAGGCTCTCACTAGGGTCTCACTAGGCTCTCACCAGGCTCCTCACTAAGCATGGAGCCCAATGTGGGACTAGATCCCAGATCATGATCTGAGTTGAAGGCAGACACTTAACCAGCTGAGCCACCCAGGCACTCTGAAGGACCCTACCATAATATGAATATGGAGGTAGGTTCAACTTCCCCTGGAATAAGTAGTTCTTGGGAGATGGGTACATACCTGAAAGTAAATTAAGGTAGTCTCAGGAAGGGGTAACGGACCAATGTTCTGTAGACAACTGTGTCCACTATAACTCCTCCACTTTAAAACTCCACAACTGCTCCCTGCAAATATCAGAACAATGTCCAAAAATGACAAGGCATACAACTTCCTTCATTCACCGTTTGCTTTCAGCCTATCTTTCTAGGCTCCCCTTCATCCCCAGCATGTTCCATAGCTTTTCCTCCTAGAACTATACACTTCTTTAAAAGTATAGCTCTGCTCATCCCCTTGCCTTTGCTTATGCCACCAGGTGCTTGGAAGGCTTTCAACACTCAGTAAAAATGGTGGCTCTGACAAGAACCCCTCTCTCTGCATTACCGCCTACCCCACTCCCATCAGTGAGGTGTTGCCAGAGATGTGATTCCCAAGTACGTCCATAGCGGGGAGCTGTGAGACTGCGCAGGTCGACCTTCATCTCCTCTCTTCACCCAGGGGCCAGGCTCAGAGCCTGGAAAGTAGGCAGCTTGAGTCAAGATGAGGAGTGAACGAATCCATGTGAAATACTCTCTCAGCGTCCAAGCTTTTCCTTCTTAACGCTTATCACAATCGAAATTATTTATTCATTGATGTAATCATTTGTCTGGTGTCTATTTCCCTATAAAAATGTAAGCTCTGTGGGGGCCAGGACCATGTCTCTTGTTCACCTTGGCACCTATCACAGAGTCTGAGACATTGCAAGGGTTTTATAAATATCTGTTGGATAAGTATAACATCCAGGGTTTAAAGCTGCCTGGAAACTGCACACACTAGTTTTTGGTGGGGTTTTTTTTTCCCCCATCATATCTATTTCCTTCATCAAGGAAATAATATTGCTCATAGAAACAGAGAAGAAATCTAGGCTTTATTCCAGACATCTTTTCACAGCTTTGGTTGCTGGAAAGAGGCAAAAAACCCAAGTCACGTGATTTTGCATTTAGAATATTAATTTTCCCTAGGTCATGCAGAAACAGCGATACTTTCTTTAATGAAATGCTTTTGTACTAATTTCTATTTGTATGCAAAAGACGTCATGGGTTTAACACATGGATAGAATCTCCCCCACCGGCACACCCATATCTGCATAGCAAAAGAGGAAAGGTTTCTGATTTATTACACATAAACAAAATGAATAAGATAACATTTTATTAGTTAGAAACCATTATAAAAACAGCAATAAAATGAGGCAGCACAAGTGGAAGACGCCCTTATCAATAAATCCTCGGAAGTTTAGGACCCTGGTGCATGTTGTAATAATAAAAGAAGATAATTAAAAGGATCGAACTGCAGAATTGTATCATTTTATCAAGAAGCAGCCCTTATAACAACAGGAAACATCAGGGCAGTGATGGTCTGTGAATCTCTAACCTTTGTGAAAAAGAGAGATGTTTAAAATTCAAGTTGTTTTAGCTAATGTGAGAAGAATCCATTTCTAGGTTGTGTCATACCGAAACATGCAAATCCAGGCAAGAAATGGCTCTCTTTTAAAATTAGGATCTTTAGTCTTGTTTCTGATGAGGAACAGTAAATGGCTTTATTAAATTAACCATGTCCATCCTATCAATTATGGTTGATATTATAACCAAGAGATGTAGGTAAGAAAGACAGTTTGGATACTTTTTCTACAAGAGACTCGGTTTTTCTTCCCTTGACTAAGAATCTTCATTTCATCCTAGAAAATCCTTATGACACATTGCAAATACTTTTTATATAAAAGCATCACAGGGAAACATAGAGACTTCAGAGGTTTTTCATTTCCCAGAGAGCCACAGTCAGTTTTTAGAAAGTAAATTGTGTCCTCTACCCTTTCCCTCCCTTCAGGTCAGTGCTTCCCCTCCCCCACCCTGGTCAGTTTAATATGAGTCACTGCCTGGGCTTTGTTCTATGGAATAACATTTTCTCCTGGGAGTCGGTTCATGCAAAACACTCCCCGCTGAGAGAGTGGAAATTTACCCATAAGACATTCTTCCAGCAGCAAGACCCTGGAGGAAACCTGATCAGAATGTTTAAAGACTTGACTAGCTCCTTCTCCTTAACTCCCCCCAAACGTTTCAGAGAAAAAAAAGCACAATAAACCACTTATTTAAGGTTTATAATACCTGGTGACAACAGACACAATGAGATATGGTCTAATTTAGAAATAAAACTGAAAATGAGTAGATTATTTCTGATATTTCTTCTGCTACTCTGTCTTTCACGACGATTTCTGTTCTCTTCTTCTTTCTCATTTTGGTTTATAGCCACTCTGCAGTCGTCCGATTGATCAATGCATCAACTTTTTAAAAAACAACTGCCAGATACTCAATAAGTTACGTTAAGCCAAGTAGCTATTATTCTGCAACATTTTTATAAACTCAGATGTATTTTCTGTAGTACAAGTGACATCAATTTACTACTAAAATAATACATGCATCCATAAATGGTGTAAATCACAAGTGTTAAAAAACAAAGATAACAGGTCCAAAATGGAGTCACTCATGCTAAGCTCCATGTAACCAAACTGAAAGATAACTTAATTACAGTTTTAGCCTCCCCCAGAAATGGAATCTTAAACCTGTCAATCAGGAAGTGCCTAATCGGCATAGTTGGGTAATCTGCCTGATAGACCCCTACAACCCCCTAAAGGATAGTGACCTTGCCATAATCGATCTACTTTTTTCTCTAGTACAACTTCCTTGTTCCTACTCCCTTCTGCCTATAAAAGTCTTTCATTCTGTATATCTCTCTGGAGCTCCTTTCTATCTGCGAGATTGGTCTGGCCCAATTCATGAATCATGGAATAAAGCCAAAATTTATTCAGTTGAATATTGTTTTGTCTTGTTTCATTTTAAAGATTTTATTTATTTATTTGACAGAGAGAGATCACAAGTAGGCAGAAAGGCAGGCAGAGAGAGAGAGAGGGAGAAGCAGGCTCCCCGCTGAGCAGAGAGCCCTATGCGGGGCTCCATCCCAGGACCCTGTGATCATGATCTGAGCTGAAGGCAGAGGCTTAATCCTCTGAGCCACCCAGATGTCCCTGAATTTTGTTTTTAAACACCAGAAAGCTTGGTTGTAATTTCTTTACAAAAAATCTTGAAGCAGGCTTTGTAATATGCAACATACATATAATATAATGCAATTAATAATGTAATATAGTATCTATTGCTTATATATATGTATACATGTTCATATATACATTTTTTTGGAAAGAGTAAAGATAATGACCATGGAAGACATGAAAAGTAGACCAGCCCGAGAACTTTGCTTCTCCCTCACCAATATGCCAAATTATTATGCTGAAAGTGGGAAGGAATATAACATTTCACCCAAGGCAGCTCCCATCTTAGGGAGGGTGTAGGGAGAACCGGAAAAAACTGGTTGATGAATTGTCACCTTCTTGAGGCCAAGGGGCAAACGGAGGCTTGATGGTCCCTGGGTAGACATTTTGTCATCTTTTCTCTTTATTGAGGACATTGTTATCTAGGTTTTCAAAAGTGTATTTAGAATGCACTTTACTAAATAGTATGTAGAGTTGCACAATGTATGCCTGTGTAAGAACCCTGTTAAAAATTTCAAAGTTTGCAAACTGGAAGAATAAGTGAGTGGCTCATTTAATTTATTTTAATCAGTTATATCAGGGAAATGCAATTCTATTGAAGGGAAACCTTTGCAGAAGCAGAGAGCAATTATGTTTTGCGCATAGAGTACTCTTTTTAAAAAAGACCATGTGTGCAGCATTAAAAAAAGCTTAGTAATGTCAATCATCTTGATTTCAAATTCCTTCAGTGCAGTCCTTAAACAGTGCAGAAATTATAGAAAGCAGGAGCTATTTCTCTCAAGATTCTGTGCAGCTGTTTTCTGCAATTCTTGAATATTCTTGGTAAAAATGTGTTTCTGAATGTACCTGCTTGTAAAAGTGAAAATCATTGCAGTGATTCTCTTCACCTTGTTTTAAATAGATAAGTTCATACTGTATCTTAAAGAGAATAATTCACTACAGGCCCCTTGAGTGAACTGAACTTTCACTAATTTTAAGTAATGGGATTCCCCTTAATAATTAACATCACATTCTGCAAAAGAGTGGCTCAAAAGTTGAGAAATAGGGATGCCTATGTGGCTCAGTCAGTTGAGAAACTAACTCTTGGTTTGACCCATTGTTTCGGCTCAGGTCATGATCTCATGAGTCATGGGATTGAGCCCGTGTCAGGTTCTATGTTCAGTGGGGAGTCTGCTTGAGAATTTTTCCCTCTCCCTCCCCCCACCTCCACTACATGTGCTCTCTCTCAAATAAATACATTTTTTTTAAGTTGAGAAAAAGATGACAATGGTACAAAATGACAGCCTATGTTAATGGAGTTTGTTAAATTAATCGAAATATTCATGGGAGGCAGGTAAGCAAATTTTTCCGTGAGTACCACACTTCCAAAGAGACATTCAGTGCCATCCTGAGAGAGAGCAGAGATCTCTGCTTTCATGGATTTGAGCAGCTTTAAAATAAAGTGAGGGTATTTCACAAGTAAAAACAATCATGTTTCCTTTCCACCTAATGCAAGTAAATCAACTTTGAGCTCAGTATTGAGTTGAAATCTCTTAAGATACAGTGACTTATAACCTGTCCAGATATGATTAACAAAGACCTTCGATTAAAAATGGGAATATAGATGGTTTGTGACAGGTAAATCCCTCAAGTTCAGTGTACAACTTTCTATTGTTTCATACATTCTTAGATTCAGGTCATTTTCTGGTCTGTAACATGGGAACTTGTGTAGATTTCATTATTATTAGAAAGTCAACCACCAGGCAGAAACTTTGAACAAATACTTTGAGTCTCCTGGAAGAAATGAATAACTGAAGTACAGTGTCAGTTTCACAACACTGGCAGCCCCTAGCTTAGAAACGGGCTGCACTCCAAAAGTTCACTGGGAAGCCAGTGGTTTAGCATTCAGAGTACATTTTCCTATAGATCAGTTTCATCTATTGTGGCTGATTTCCTAAGTTAGCAAAAAGTCTGATTTAAGTCATAATGAACCAGGGGGAGGTATTAATACTAAAATAGCATTATTTTAAATATATTGTCTGACCACTTATGATACTGTAATTGGAGAGAAATAAATTTTAATTTTTAAACCAGATTAGTGAGTTAATATCCCCCATCATGCTCCCCTAAAGCAGTGACAAATTACTAAGCATCAGGAAGTTACAACAAATCCACCTGGATAGGAAGAATTCGTTAACTCTTAGCAATTCTATAATTGTAGGACAGGAAGTTTTTTTCCTGTTATTTTTTCCTATTTATCTTGAGTCAGATAATAAAATGAGTATATATCTTACTACTCATTAACTGTGTGACCTTGGACAATTTATTTACTCTCTCTGTGCCTCAGAAGGTTTTTGTGAAAATGGATGAGACTATTTTTCTTTGGTACACGTCTGCTTTTTGCCTCACCCAGTTTGTACTCCTCTCCTTCAAGTTATATGTGTGTTTTTCACTGGAAAATTCCCTCCCCACCCCATTCTCATCCAGATGGTGTGAATGGGGCTCTGTCTCCATCTTTAGAGTGGAGCACATGACCCAGGTCTGCCAATCAGAGCTGGCCTCAGGGATTACTTCAGGGTGACTACTTCAAAAGTGGGCCACCCATGTGAGCAGATCCAGTAAGAATGAATCTCAGGGCCGTGCATTTGAGCCCCACATTGTGAGTCAAGATTACTAAAAACATAAATAAATAAACTTAAAAAAAAAAAAGGATGAATCTCAGAATGTTTTTCCTGGAAACTCTGGGACAGAAATACTTTGTTTTCTCTGCTGGGTTTAAATCGATATGCCTTGGGAACACTTGGCAGTCATCTTCATTTATCTCAGTGGTTCTCACTGAAGGAGAAAGAAGGAGAAGTTGTTTTCTTCCTGCCCTGCCCCCTGCACATGGGACATTTGGCAATATCTGGGAACGTTTTTGGTTGTTACAATTCTGGGTGTGTTTCTGTGTGTGTGTGTGTGGGGGGGGGGTTGGTTACTAGTCTCATCTAGTGGATAAAAGCCAAAAATTCCACTAAACATCCTACAATGCACAGGATGGAGGATGGCTTCCCACAATGAAGAATATTCTGTTCTAAAATGTCAGTGTGCTGAGGCTGAAAACCCCTGCTCTAACTACATGGTTACATGACAACATCAAAGAAGCAGAGTTGAGAAATGAAGAAAAACTGACTCTTGATGATGCTCTTTGAATTCTGGATCCATTCACAATTTACATAATTTTCTGTCATTTACACTCTAAAAAAATCTTAATTGATAAAACTGATAAGTATGGAATATAGTATATGACATATAGTAGGCATCCCATAAGCGTCTGGTGTTTTCATTAAAGTTATCATTCACATGAGAACAAGGATCAGGGGAATCCAGAATAACAAACATGTTCATGTCAAATGTTCATGGATCAGATGCTATCTACATAAGGATTACGTATTTCAATCCGTATGGCACGTACCTATGCCCTCCACTGTATTCACAATGCATTCCACATTTCTGATTTGTACTCAGAAAAAAACCTATAGATCCATAGATAACGCCGTTTTGTCCAAGATTTGCCATTTTCTCTCATTTAGATCTCATGTTACCCAGAAGCCCATGCATCTGTTAGGAATACTATAAAATTGAAAGAAAAGAAAAAGGTATAAGGTTTCTACAAAAATCACTAAGTCTTTTAAAAGTGACTACCAGTCTGTCCATGTAAGCCAAGATGACAATTTAAAAATTGTTTCATTAAATAAATAAATAAATAAATAAAAATTGTTTCATGAAATAACATTTAGGAGGAAAAAAACTCATGTATATTCCATATTTTTCTTTTCGGTTCTTGTGCTTTTGGAATGTATCATAGACGTGGACTGGGTTGTTCTGTATCTTAAACTTGTTGACAAAAAAGGTTGCAAATCTTTTTGTTTTTGATGTTGCTCTTCAAAGGTTGTGGAAATGTATAGATGTATGTGTATGTATATGTATGTACATATGTATATATATATGCCATTTGACTGACTCAAAGTACTTATCACATTTCTTGATTTCACAATCCTATAGTTTCAAGGGCATACATTTCACAGTATTTTCACTTTCTTAACAGTTTGTGCATTTTCATTCCTCCGTAAGATATGAATATATTATACTAAGAGATATTATATAAATGAGACCATTATTCAAAATGAGAATCTTCTCTACTAACAGCATCACTATTTGTAGCATATAAGACTAAATAAATGTCTCCCATGAGTGACTAAATGCAAAATAAAAAGTAACCACTCAACTTTAATAGTTTAAAAAATGCTATTAAACATAATGGCTTCTTGACATTCAAAGCAGCACTATGTTTTAAGTGATCTTCATTTTTTAAGAAGTACTTTATTTTCATTTTAAATATTGATGGCAAATCAAGTTCTCCAGTGTGAAGAACCGAAGGAGAATGTTTTCCTAAGAAAATATATTTCCATGGACTTTGGAGTTCCAAAGTGCTATTTTTTTTTTTAATTTTGTTTCTGTTTGGTTTTGTTTTTGTGTTCTCCTGAGGCTATGTAATAACATCACATAAATGAAGAACCTGAAAAACTGATGGAGCGGTCTTATTTCTCAAGATTTTCTTCAATTCCCTTTGGTAGGTACTTTTGACCAGATCGTTGCCTTTCTCACTTTAACCTGAAGGGGGGGCTCTGACCTCTATTGAGAACACACAAAGAAAATGGCCCCATGGGACCACCACCATAGGGTGAAAGTCAAATGCAGGAGGTGACACAGAGCTGGCTGAAGAGGGATATAGTCCTCAAAGGAAGTAGTGACCTCTTTCCTTTCTTATCCCCCTGCAGAAAAGTAACACTAGAATATAGCTGGAAAGGAAAGGAAAGCAGACATGCCTAAACCTGATTTTAGCCTAGAATTTTGTGATGGGCACCTTTGAGGTCTGACTCTTAGTCACTGGACTCTTGATTTTTGGCTCAGGTGATGACTCAGGGTAGTGAGATGAGCCTCAGGTCAGACTCTGTGCTCAGTGGGGCGTCTGCTTGAGAGTCTCTCTCTCTCCCCCTCCCCAAAATAAATAAATATTTTTTTTAAAAAAAGGGAAATGATATATGTGAAGTGTATGTCCTTGGTTAACATTCAATGAATAACAACAACTGTTATTGTTTAAGTATCCTTCATTTGCTCTGACACATTAAGAAAGAAATGATTTAAGCAATCAAAAAGTGGCAAATTGAAAGAACTGAGAAAAAGACTGAATGTAGACTTGGAAAATCTGGAATGCTTCCTCTATTTATTTTGGTCTTGAGCAAGTCACTTTATCTCTTGAATCCAGCTTCCTCTTCTGTAAAACAAGATTAATCATGTGCCCCTAGATAGCACTCTGTCAATTCTAAAGTGCTATTCAAATGTCCATTGCTAATATCATTATTACAGAAGACAAAGTGGTTCAAGGACACACTAATAACACAGGCTTACAAAGTTATGATATGTCTATGGACAGATGAGAAGCAGTAGCTAAGGATTTGCCACACTGGCATTCTGGAACCAGAGAGAGAGAGAGAGAGAGAGTAATTTTTTTTTTTTTTTAAGCCTCTTGACAATTGGGGAGCAAAGAAAGCAGAATTAGATTTGCAACCATTTGTAGTCCTTCCAGAGTGGTGGTCACCTCACCAAGCTGAGGTAGAGGAAATTAAACTTCCTTGCTTTATACTGTATTCAGAATGACATCCTTAGATGCAGCCATGCATCTTTGATTTCAAAAGAAGCTTCTCTGCTTCTGAAGCATTTTATGTCCATACACAGATTTTAAAAAGTTACGTAGCAGAAGACAAGAGAGAAAAACTTCAAAAGCAGAGAAAGCTCTTTCAAACCACCCCGGTGGGATGTGGAATGAAGGAAAGCAAGTGCCAATGTATACACTGAGCGTATCAAAGTTCACCTCTGAGGTACTTAGGAACTTGTCCTATTCAGAGTCATCAATATTGTCACAAAGTTCTCATGGATCCACAAATCACTATTCACAGGCCAACCCCACCAGCTTTGACAAGTATGGACATTCCTTAGCAAACAAGAGTAAGACTCTGGGTACTTTTCAGGGTGTGAATGACAAGCTGGGAGGAGTTGGTAGTCCACTGGAGGGGCAGTTGAGGGCCATTAAGCCTAGCCAGTTATTAATCTCCAGGAAATGCCCAGAGCCAAGGTCATTATTGCTATTATAAACTAAAAATGAAAAGAAAGAGAAGGCACGTAGTTCTTTTTTATGGGTGATACAGTTTCAAATGGCACATATTGAGCATTTCTAGAGATTTAATTAAGCAATCAGATTGCTTGAGTGGTCTCAATATTCAGTGTCTTTTATAGAGTTATTTAATGACTATGCATAGAATTATTCTGGATACTTTATGGACCATAGCAAGTGAGGTTTTACGTCTTCCCAGGAATACAGTGAACCTTTCCACCATTCCTCTAGCTTAAACAAAGGTGTTGTTGTTGGTGATTGTGTTTTAGGGTGGGGATGGGGGGAGCAAGGAAGGGGGAAAACTTAGGTTTGTGTCTGGAAGAGTGTAGCCAAAAGATCTGAATGATATATTACTTAAATCAAAAAACATTTGACTTTGCTCTTCATGATTCATTCCAGTGACATGTGGTACCAATGTCTAGTAAAAAATGAGAAGCAGTACATTTAATACTGTTTTCATTCATTCATTTTCTAGGTCATTGGGATATAAACAGTATTTTTAGGATGAAGGATATAGCAATGAACAGAATCTATGAGACCTACATCTACATATAAAGCAGCCTAAGTCAGTGATTAAGGGGACTGACTTAGGAGCCAACCATCTGGGTTTAAATCTTCATGTATTCATTTGCCAGCTGTGAGATGTTGGGCAAATCACTTAACCTCTCTGTTCCTCAGTCCTCTCAGCTTTAAAATGGTTTTAAAATAGTCCCTTCTTCTTTGGCTCTTTTAAAGATTAAGTGGATAGCTATACATGAAAGCACTTAGAATAATGTATAGCATGTAGTAGAAACTATATAAGTCTTAGCTCTCACTGTCAGTATTACATTCTCGTGTACAGAAATCAGATAATATGCAAGGGAACACATCAATGAACAAGGTGTTTGTAAATAGTAATAAGTGGTATCTAAAAATAAATAAAACAGTGTGGCGTGGGAATGAATTTATTGGGAAATTCTTCTCTAAGAAGTGACATTTGCGGTAACCCTGAATTACCAACGGAACTTTTCTGATTGCACTTCACTTTATTGTGCCCCACAGATACTGAGTCTTTTTATAAATTCAAAGTTTGTGGCAATTCTGAATCAAACAAGTCTATCAGTGGGGTTTTTCCAATAGCATTTTCTCACTTTGTGTCTCTGGGTTACATCTTGATAATTCTCATAGTATTTCAAACTTTTTCATTATTGTTATATGCGTTATGGTGGTCTGTCATCAGTGAACTTTGATGTTGTCATTATTTGAGGGCACCACAAGCAGCACCCATATAAGATGACAAACTTAATTAAGAAATGTTGTGTATGTTCTGACTGCCTCACCGGCTGGATGTCTCTCCATCTCTCTCTCTCCCCTTAGACTTCCCTATTCCCTGAGACACAACAATATTGAAATTAGGACAGTTAATAACCCTACAATGACCTGTAAGTGTTCAAGTGAAAAGAGGAGTCACACATCTCTCACTTTAAGTCAAAAGCTAGAAATGATTAAGCTTAGTAAAGAGGTCATGTCAAAAGGCAAGACAGCCCAAAAGCTAGTCCTCTTGGGCCAGTTAGCCAAGTTGTGAATGCAAAGGAAAACTTCTTGAAGGAAATTAAAAGTAGTGAATATACAAACAATAAGAAAACAAAACATCCCTATTGCTGATATGGAGGAAGTTTTGGTGGCCTGGGTAGAAGATCCAAGCGGCCATAACATACTTTAAAGCCAATGCCTAATTCAGAACAAGGCCCTAACTCACTTCAGTTCTATGAAGGCCAGAAGAGGTAAGGAAGCTACAGAAGAAAAGTTTTAAGCTAGCAGAGGTTTGCTCATGAGGTTGGAAGAAAGAAGCCATCTCCATAACATCAAAGTGCTAGGTGAAGTAGCCTGTGCTGATACAGAAGCTACAGCAGTTCTCCAGAAGATCTAGTCAAGGTAACTCATGAAGGTGGCTACACTAAAAAACAGATTTTCAGTGTCCATAAAACAGCCTTCTGTTGGAAAAAAATGCCACCTCAAACTTCCATAGCTAGAGAGAAGTCAATGCCTGGTTTCAAAGTGTCACAGGGCAGGCTGACTCTCTCATTAGAAGCTAATACAGCTGGTGACTTTAAGTTGAAGTCAATGCTCATTTACTATTCTTAAAATTGTAGGGCCCTTAAGAATTATGTTAAATCTACTCTGCCTGTGCTGTATAAGTGGAACAGCAAAGCCTGAGGTGATAGTACCTCTGATTACAACATGGTTTACTGACTATTTTAAGCCCATTGTTGAGATCTACTGCTCAAGAAAAAAAGATTCCAAAAAAAAAAAAAAAAAAAAAAAGATTCCTTTCAAAATACAAGTCTGTTGACAATGCACATGGTCACCCAAGAGCTCTGGTGGAGATGGACAACAGGATTAATATTGTTTGCATGCCTGCTAACACAACATCCATTCCATAGTCCACAGACTGAGGAGTAATTTCAACTTTCAAGTCTTATTAATGAAGAAATACATTTTGTAAGGCTATAGCTGCCTTGAATAGTGATTCTTCTGGCAGATCTGGGCAAGGGAAATTATAAACCTTAAAAAGTATTCTCCATTTGAGATCCCATTAAGAACATTTGTCATTCATGGGAAAAGGTCAAAATATCAATATGAACATGAATTTGGAAGTTGATTCTAGCCCTGATGAATGACTTTGAGAGATTTAAGTCTTCAATGGAAGAAGCAACTGCACATGTGGTAGAAATAACAAGAGAACTAGAATTAGATGTGGAGTCTAAAAATGTGACTACATTGCTGTGATTAAATGATAAAATTTTAATGAATGAAAAGTTGTTTCTTATGGATGAGCAAAGAAAGTAGATTCTTGAGTTGGAAACTACTGCTGGGGAAGATGCTGGGAAGATCGTTGAAATGACAACAAAGAATGTGAATACCACATAAACCTAGTTGATAAAACAATGACAGGGTTTGGGAGGATTGACTCTAATTTTGAAAGAAGTTATCCTGTGGGTAAAATGCTATCAAACAGCATCACATGCTACAGAGAAATCGTTCATGAAAAGAAGAGTCCACTGATGTAGCAAACTTCATTGTTGTCTTAATCTAAGAAATTGCCACAGCCAAATTGCAGTATTCACATTATTGTGGTCGTCTAGAACTGAACTCACAGTATCACTAAGGTATGCCTGTATTAGCATCTCTCATCTAAAAACTGGAGGAGAATTATGCACAACAGAGGAAACACCAAACACAAAAGGTCATGAAATGGGATAAGTTTGGTGTGCTTATGATGTAAGACCAGGGTGCCTGGAATGTGGTACGAAAGTAGAAAGTAGCCAAAATGAAGTTGAAGAAGTGTCAGAGACCAATCCACACAAGGCTGTGTAGATCAAACTAAGCAGAGAAATATAGCAACATACAAATTATCAACTGCCATTTCTATAATCCCTTTCTGAATTTGTCTGGCCATATATATATATATATATATATATAACCATCTGACTGGCAAAATTTAGATAGAAACATTCTTACCTCATAAGGGGTTTGGATTTTTATCTTAAATACCAATGAAAACCATTGCAATAGGTGGAGGGAGTAGGTGCCTGATAGTCAAGTTGTGTGTATGTTTGAAAACCAACTCTAGAGGCTACGGGGGATATAAACTGAGTGTGGGGTGGAGTGGAAAAAGAGGGAGAGAAAAGTATTAGAGAAGAGTATTAGAAGAGTATTAGTCTGTGTCGCCCAACCTTGTGGATTGGGTGATACTGGCCAATTCAATCCATATGGCCTCAACTAATTTAACTGGCATTAAATTAAGAGTGTCCACCATGTGCGAAGTCCCATGTTGGGTGGGAGAAATTAATAAAAAGTTACTAAAATAGGCCCTTTCACTAAAAGAGCCTATATTCAGTGGGAAAACTGACAATAAAAGGAATAAATAGTTTTGTAAGTCCTGGCAATGTGTCTCTACAAGACTGTCATTGGCATATAGAAAAAAGATAAACATATTGACAGGTCTATATGTAATTATAAAGTGCTCTAGCCTTCTGAGCAATCAAAGGGAGAAATCACATCACTAATGAACACTTCTGTGTAGGGCACCTCCTGTGTGAAGCACTTAGCGCAGTGTCCTGCATGGGCAGATGCTCAGCCCACATTTGTTAGTGGTAAAAGAATTAACACTCTTTCTTCTTTGCTTCCACAGAATTTTGCTTGAATCTCTCTTATCCCATCCTGCCTGGTAATAAAATGAGTTGTCTTCACGTGTCTAGTAGAGTGTGGGATTGTGGAACAAGTGCTGTGCAGAATTACCCTTTTACAGCAGCTTGCGGCAAAACTGACATTGAGAAATTCTTCTTTCATTACTAAAGCAGAAGCAGGTGCTGGTGCCTTATTCCCACAGGACGAAGCTGTGAGAGAACCATGGTCTGCCCTGATTACTGCACCCTTCCATGGAACCATTTCCCTGTGCCTGAGAACACCTGCCATATAGGTCCAAGGTCTCAGAAGGGGACTAGAGCTTGGGATTGCTGTTGACCAAACTCCATTCGTGGGAAGGCAAGGGGAAAGGAGGATGAGCTATGTTGCCATTATCACTGGGCATCTTTTGCCAGATCATAGCAGTCATTGTTTTATATGAGAAGTTTCAGGTTTTTGCTTTATGGTGAGGATACAGTAGATTCCAGAGACAACATGACACAGTATTAGAAGTCAAAGGATGCTCTTAGTTCTAGCTATGCCCTTAAATGACCTTGAGAAAGTCACTTCCCCTCCCTGGGCCTTGGTCTAAATCAGAGGTTTCCAATCTGTCCTGGGGCTTGAGAGTCCTCACTGCCTATCACTGACACAAGCAGAGTCTTTCTGATGGAAGTACCGAGGCCACAAACCCTCCCCCTCTCAGACTACCTCCTCACTCCCAAAACAATGGGGGTTTCAAGGAAAGGAGTTTGCATCCCCAGAATCACAGTATTCCCAGTACACTGTGACACATCAGTGACAAGTGTTTGAGAGGCTAGACACAATTTGCAAAGTGCTTTCATACATTCCCTTTCATGTCATCTAGCATTCAGTCATTTTAAGTAAGAGACCAAAAGTGAGGAATGGTTACATCTCCAACTTTTATTGTCACGAAGTGTGGGCAGTCCAGAAGTTCTACAGCCAAAGGTTCTGAAAGAGCGAGATGGTGATCCTTAAGCCAGCCTAGGTGCCAGGAGTTCATAATGGTTAAACAACCAGCTTATCTGTTCTTGTTTATCACTAATGTAAGAAGAAATGCTATTTTTTAACATTGTCATGCAAATTAGCTCAGAGATCAATATGCCTCAATAAATATAGTAGTAACAGCTAAGACACGCAGTCTAGAAAAAGTTAACTTTAGGACACCACGTTTTTCATATTTTAAGATAATTTCCTTTTATCATATAATACATGTTCATGATAAAAAGAGCAAAGATAAAAATGAGCAAAAAAATTACAAATAATTGCCCCAAATGGAGATAATTACTATTCACATGTGAATGTATACCGCCCTGTCTTTTTGCAACATAGAAATGCTTTAACAAAAATTGGATTATAGTAAACACACACTCTTTAATCTGCTTTTTTCATCGAACAATGATCATTATTCCAGGTCAAGGAGTACATTTCAACAATATCATTTTTTTAATAGGAATATGGTTTTCCTTCATACCAATAGGCATTATGCATTCGAATCATCACCCATTATTAGAAATACCGGGTTTTTTCAATCACAAAGCTCATGGTTCTGGCTAAATCTTTGCCTGATTTGAGGAAATACTGAATCAAAGGGTATGTACACGTCTTTAAAACTTTTGATACATGAAGCCCAAAATGTGCCAAAGTCATCTTCACCATCTGTGATACATCAAATTGACTAACCAAGGGGTGCCCAGATCAAACATTATTTCTGGGTGTGTCTATGAGGGCGTTTCCAGATGAGATAACCATTCGAATCAGTGACTCAGTAAAGTACATCACCTTCCCTAACGTGAGTGGGCATCATCCAATCCACTGGGGGCCTGAACAGAACAAAACATGAAGGAAGGAGAAGTTTGCCACATTTTTCCTGCCTCATTACTTGAACTGGGATATACCATTACATCATCTTCCACCCTTGGATGAGATTTACACCATCAGCTCCCCTGATGATTATGTGTGTGTGTGTGTCCTACTGGTTCTATTTCTCTGGACATCCCTAAATAATATCCCTTATTATGTGAAAGTGTGTATTTCTCTCCAGCCCCTTACCTAGATAATATCACTCTCTATATTTTTTAAACTCTATTTTAATGTAATGGGAAGGAAATTTTTTTCTGCTTTGCAGTCTTGCAAATCCCACAGTGGGGCTACTTGGTCCTCCTGTCTTTTCTCTAGGTTTTATCTTCCTGTCCTAGCCTGTAGTAATATAAGGAGCCCTTGGTCAGTGGCTCAGGAATTTGGCAGCAAATCAAGCTGTGTTGCTAATCTTACTTAACTTCCTACTTCTTTCTGTTACTGAACCACAAGCATAACCTTTCATAATGGACCCAAGTTCCACTAAGGTCTTCTTTAGCTTATTCCTTGGTGATTAATTTTCTGTTTTCAGTTCTATGTAGGTTGAATAGTGGTCCCCCAAAAGGTGCGTTCACACTGAACTTGTGAATGTGACCCTTATTTGAGAAAAGGTTCTTTGCAAGGTCATTAAGGATTTGGGTCTTGCAGGCCATGAGATCATCCTGGATTAAAATAGGCCCTAAGTCCAGTAATTAGTGTCCTTGTAAAAGAAGAGAGGGGGAGCAAGCAGAAGAGAAGAACAGGCAGAGAAGAAGGCCACCTGAGGTCAGAGGCAGACACTGACATTACGCAGCTACAAGCCAAAGAATGCCTGGAGCGGCCAGTAGCTGGAAGAGGAGAGGAAGGGTCCACTTAAGACAGTCAATTCTGTTGTTCTACACCACTAGATTTCTGGCAATTCGTTACAACAACCATATGAAACTATATAGAACCTTGCTAAGAAGTCCAATTCAGGGCCTTGTCTCAGTCACTGAAAAAACATTCTGTACAGCCAAGTGCCCCAGGAGCTGGTCGTCTGTCTACTTAGATCCCATGCCATTCATCAGACAAACTTTTATTGAGCACCTACAAAATAGCAGGCCTTTTTGTAGGTGCTGCATGACAGCAGAAGTAAAGACATAGTCCTTGCCTTTGAGAGGCCAGTTAAGTGAATACCTGCTCTGCTGTCTGCAGAGCTGTTGTGGGCACAGGCAACAGGTCAGAGCTGTACCATCAAGTGCCTCCCTGACCATGTTAAAAGCTTGTGATTTTATGTAGGAGATGAAAGAACTCTTAAAAAGTTTAGGTAACTATTACCACAACCCCTGGGCTCCTGGAATTCCCTGATACCTATTCTAGAGCCAGCCTAGCATCTGCCTGGGGCCTGCTGTGGCTCTCCCTGGTTCTCCATCAGCTTGCCTTGGCTCTCTCTAGGACCCATACTTAAGTTCCTTCCATTTCCCATTCTCTAGGTTTCCACGGTCATGGTCATTGGCCCAGAGTCAACAGCTAGTCATAGCTCCTGACCTCATCTAATCTCTCAGCTGGGCCCAGGTATGCTAATCAATTACTTTGTTCATTCATTCAAGAATTATCTACTCAGCACCTACTATTTGCCAGGTCCTGGTTGTACAAAAATGTATCGAATACAGTCTTTGTCCTTAAGAGGCTTACCATCTGTATTAGTCTGCTTTTCCACTATAACAAAATATCACAGATGAGTGGCTTAAACAAGAGAAATCAATTTTCTCACAGTCCTGGTGACTAGAAATCCAAGACTAAGGTGTCAGCATGACTGGTGTCTGGCAAGGCTTTTCTTCTTGGGTTATAGATGACCACCTTCTTGTTGTATCCTCACATGGCCTTTCCCCAGTGTGTGCATGCCCCTGCTATCTCTTCCTCTTATAAGGACACCAGTCCTGCAGTATTGAGGCTCCCTTATGACCTACTTTTACTTTAATTATCCCCTTAAAGGCCCTTTTTCCAAATACAGTCACACTGAGAATTAGAATTTCAACATATGAATTTTGAGGAAGACACAATTCTATCCACAGCACCATCTACGTGGAAAATTCAAATATGTATGGGCATTTGTCATAAGGTGAAACAAATACCAGAAAGGTATTGTGTATTTCTGGAATGGAGCTTCTAATCTGTCTGGGTGAATCTTAAAAGAAGAGAGGAGCTTATTAAGATGGAGGACACAAAGCAGGAAAACCCAGACAGAGAACACAATCTGTAAAGCAGAAACATGAAACAGCATGGCCTATGGGGTGGATGGCTAAGATACAGAGAGATGGGTTGGTGGAACATGGAGGTGAGGCTCAGACAGGATGGTCATAACAGCGGTCACCTTCCTCCCTCCTCTGCCCTCTGTCACAGTCTTGTTTCCATGTGATTTTCATTGGACCCTCCCTCCTCACTCAACTCGAAGTATTACTGCCTTCGGTCTCAGTCCTGAAAACACTTAAAATAACAGCCTCTTAGTCTCTCTATAGCATTCTGTAGTTTACAAAACACCTTTACCACATCATTTGGTCCTTTAAAACTGTCCAAAGGAAGAAATCAAATATTATTTTATTGATATATATAATGCAATGAAGATTCAAATAATAACAATAATAACAACAATAATAATAACTGTCTTGCCCAAGGTCAGGGTGCCATGTTGGAGTTAGTTTAAGGCTAGAGCCCAGGCCATCTATATGTTGGTCTAGTTTCTCTCTTTTACACTACCTGCATTTTTCTCTGCTGTTTGCCTGGCGTGTCATATTTCTCCAATAATGCATCTACATTTTGACAGAGCTTTCTGGAAATAATGTGTTAACCAGTAGAAAAAAAAAAAATTCAGAGTGGGAATGTTGGGCCTGGCAAGATCTTTTTTGGCTAGGCAGCCCTGTCAGAGCCCATTGAATCACACATCTGCCTCACAAAGGGCCAACCCAGAGCAAAGCCCATGGGTATATTTTGCCGAAAGGAGCGAATTAAACCACTTCCAAGTCAGGAAATGCCAAGCTAGGCTTTTCTGTGGTGTTAACTTACTGGCTCAAAGAAGACCAAATAGTAATTTACCTACAGCTTAGCCTGTTACCCAGAATCCTTCACTGGATCTTTGTCAATGTTGCCAAGGCAACAACAACTCTCACCACTTTGGTAATTTTAGTTTCAATCACAAACTTCATATTGACTTGGCTGAATGTCTGATGCAGCAAAACTTTAACTCACTGAAATGCATGAGGAATCAATTCTCTTAGTCTCCAACAAATCTGACACTTTAATCCTTAAAAATTTTGTTCACTTTGGATGGAAATTTCTCTAAAATTCTTTTCTTGTATCTACATTTTCTTCACATAATCAATGAAGCATAATTTAGTTGAAGCATTTGTAGATGACTTGGGCACCAGAGTGGCCTTTCCAAAACACAAATCTGAACTCTTCAGGTTTAGGAAATTGCCTGCACTCTTCTTCACCCTAATCTACCTTACTGATCTCATATTCTGTTTCTCTCCATATTCCCGTACTCCAGGACCATGGAAGTCATCATGGAGCACACCATGTTCTTTCTTCTCACTGATTATTTATACACAGGATGGCCCTTTGAAGCCCATCTTCTCTTCTTCTACTTAGAATATTTTTCTCCACCTTAACTATGGAGCTAGTGAACCACCTCCTATATGAAACTGACCCCAAATTTCTCAAAACCTCTTCACATAATCCTAGAGTATTTGCTGCTCACCCTCTTATTACAGGTATTTATGTATCTGTGTATTTATGTCCCTCAATTCATCTTTGCCCTCTAAAGCCTACTTAGCATAGCCTTGACCTAACCTATGTGCTAAATACATAGTTAACATTATTATCAAATAAAGAAGTACTAAGCTCTTATTCATAAACACCACTTACTCAGTGTTTACTATGTGCCAGAAATGTAATGGGGACTTCCTCACTTAATTTTTGTAACAACCCAATAAGTCTAGAGTCAAAAATCAAACCAGCTCTCCTGTCTCCGAAAACTAGGTTTTTCTTCTCTGCGACATGGCACAGCACATGCTGGACAAATTGACACACTACAGTAAGAGCTGAGTACTTGCTAATAAGTGAGAGAGC
Source organism: Mustela nivalis (assembly GCF_964662115.1). Lineage (NCBI taxonomy): Eukaryota > Metazoa > Chordata > Mammalia > Carnivora > Mustelidae > Mustela > Mustela nivalis. Next base: position 54,729,558 of record NC_139023.1, on the reverse strand, counting down.
GATTTGTGGCCTTGATGCCATGCTGCACTTGGAGAGCAATGGGCAGGGTGGGCTGCAGGAAAGCAGGACCAAGTTTGAGTAGGTTAGTAGGCAGGAATCAGAGGTCAGAAAGGCAATATACAAGTTAAAAAACAGGGTGCTATAGCTGGAAAAGACAAGTCTTTAAAATCTAGAATCTAGAGTAGGAGTCACATACTCAATTGTTTAAAGGGCCAGCAAAGCATCACTGGATTAAAGCAAGTGAGACCACTTCCACCAAGAAAACTTTTTTGTTTCTATTGAATCTCATGGTCCTCTGGATCTGACTTCAGTTTGACTGCTTTTGTTAGCAATATATGTATAAGCAGTATTTTACATTCATCTTACCTCCACTAGCATGTGTGATGAAAAATGATAGTTGGTGCTAGACCTCCATGCAGAGGCCATTACAAGTCAGGACCGGTGGAATCATTGACAAGCTGGATTCCAGAAGGCAGGTGGCGTCTAGCATTTCTGGGTAACATAATTTTTAAGAGAAGCTGGAAAGTTGTATTATTAATTTTTTTTAAGTCAGGGGCTTATGCAAAAACATTTACAGGATTATGTGGGGTCCAGCTAAATCTCAAATTTTATTCGGCTTAAACATCATCTAGAGAGCTGGTTAAAACATGGGTTCTAGGGTGTCACTCAAGAGTTTCCATTCTGTGGGTCTCAGTAGAATCTGAAAATGAACACCGCTTACAAGTCCTAGGTAAATTGATGCTGTCAGCCCAGGGACATGCATGGAATTGTACTGGTTGGACACCAGCAGTACCAGCTCCAGTGTTCCAGACACCTTTTTGGCTTCTCTGGTTTAAAGGTTTAGAGGAAAGAACAGCAAATAGGAAACATCAAAACAACCCCTGGTCCTGTGACAGAAACTGTCATCTTAAATACCCTTTAGAACTTCTCTTGAAGACTGTGCTACAAAATAAGACAAGAGTTAGATATCAGACGTCCAGAAAAGTTTTACACCCTGGCCTGAGACTAGGACAAATTCAAGAGGCCAAAAGATGGTCATAAAATTTGTTAGAAATCAGAGGGCCACAAACGGAATTAAGAAATGAGACAGAAGAGGAGAAATCTCAAAGCCTGACATAATGTGGCTTAGAGAAGTCAAGTCCAAGGGTAACTCACTAACAATCTTCAAGCACAAGATGGAATTTGGGAGAAGATGATGAACAGCTGTTCTCTGTTTCCACAGAGGCTTGCCTAATAATAACCTGAGCTTCTAGAACAGCAAGAGGGTTTGGAGTAGAAAAAGAACTCCCTCACCGGACAGCTGTAGAGGATAGGCATCTATTGCCATGGGGCCCTGCTCGATTCTTACTGTTCAGATCTTTAAAACTAGGTAAATGAAAGACTATTAGCATATATATAGATATAGATATAGATTCTTTTTTTTCCCCTTTTTCTTTTCTTAAGTCAATTCCATACCCAGAGTGGAGCCCAACGCGGGGCTCAAACTCACAAACCTGAGATCAAGAGCCAAGCTGAAATCAAGAGTCAAATGCTTAACTAGCTGAGCCATCCAGGTGCCCTCCCTCTTAGCACATTGGGAGGCCCATTCCTTGTCCATGTTTGTCAAGATACGGGACTCAGGCCACTGCTGGCAGAGATGTTTGGGTGCTGCAGAGACAGAGAATTAAGTGACTTGGAATTGCAAAGGGGAAGAGGTACTCCCTTTTCAATTTTCTTTCATTACTTGGTCATGTCAAGGAGAAAGTCTCCCTGACGTGTTGTCTTTTACAACTCTCTAACACTGGCCAATCTCCCTTTTTTGGCAGAAAGAGAGAGCATTAAGCAGGCAACAACATGTATAAGGATTGGCTGTCATTGTTTTGTTTCATGGTGTTTATTTTTTGGTTGATTCCGGTTTTCTATTTTAAGGTTCTGATAGAAGGTTTCCTTTGAAATAAATAAATTTAGTAAGGCAAAGTCCGCTGAATTATAAAGAAATACCAAGCAAATGATACTGATGAATGATGGCCATTGCCAAAATTGCACAGATGGTACATAGAAAATGATGTTTTGGAAACACTGATCAAGTCTAAGTATCTTCTTTATGAATGAGAAAACCGAAGCTCAGAAAATTAAAGGTCATTCTCAGTTTCATGCAGAATTTACAGATGAGCTGGAACTTGAGACTGGCTTGCTTAGGGTGGAGGACTAGGAGACTAGAGATTACATGGTGCATCTGGAGCTTCTCTGTCCAGCATGGTGACTGGTGCTCCCAGCTTACGACCCATGGATGAAATGGGCCAATTTCACCCCAGCGTGGTGGCCATACCTCTTTGTGACTTGACAAGTGAGAGCTTCTCTGTCACCCTCTATAAAGTGAGCACCTAATTCAGTATATTACTTGAGTGCAAAATGAAGTACTATACACAAACATATGTCATGAAGCTCTATAAGGTCTCAAAATGTAAGGTACAGATAATAGAAACCCATAACTTACTGTTACTTCTCATGCTCCCCTAATAGTAATATTTTGGTAGCTGAAAAGCAATATGAATTTCCTCATTGGCTTCATCATATTTTGGATAAAACATAGCTTGTAAACATTTTATTTTTTCCTGAATTGATCTTCATCCATACAGGATTGTTCGGCAGTGATCTAAATGACAAAACATTTCTCCAGAGCTCTAGGTTTATCTCCTTCAAGCATATCAAGGCTTTACTTCATTAACAAGGCAAGCATCTCTCACAATTAGCACACTCAAACACCAACTTCAGCAAAAATGACCTTTGCTTATGTTGTTTGGAGTCAAGTGGGTGTTTCTGAGCACTTAAGAACAGATGACGTTCTTTGGGAGAGGCACATTCTCCTTGAAATTGGGCTCAAACCATTTTATCAGTTATTAATCCATCTTTCAGATATGCTAAAGGATAAACTTCAATGAGGCCTTATCCAAGAAATCATAGACTCCTAATGAATATGGCCAAATTAACAAGTTTTTGCTATAGATATCTTCAGTGAGATTTGGCCAATGTAAATGCAGTATTTTTAAAAATTGAGATTATTAGCAAACCCTCAAGCTCAATCTACTAAAGAACCAAAGGGGGGAAAAATGCATTTGCAATCAGCCTGCCAGAGACATTACAGAAATGAATGATTTCTAACCTCTGATAACTCAAACTTGTAACATTCATGTATTACACAAATAGATCATTCAGAAAGGTAAAGGTTACTTCCAGAAATAATAGTTGTATAAAGGTGTTCCACTCCCCAGTAAATTAAAGACGCAGCCTTTTTCCTACTTTCCACACTGAACAGAACACTGGAAGAACCTATTAATAGCTTCGTTAGTTTCAAGGAGGCGGCTTACATGGAATTTGGATCTTAATGTACAGAAATAGATACTCATCTACTCTCCCAGCAATGCAACAACCTTAATGGAATAATCTTTTCAAAATGAAAACTCTGCCCTAATGAAAGTCCCCTTTTTCACTGAAATAAGAAACTGAAGCAACAAAGGCAAGGCCCTCCATTTACATGAATGATCTCACAGCCTCACCAGAAATGTATATTTAAGCCTGGGGATTATTTGTTGGAAATTTTAATGTTAAACGACCTGCAGAATACATTTAGCTGTAGATGGTAGAAACCAATAGACATTTAAAAAAAAAAAAAGTCTTTCTGAAAATGGAACTTATAAATATTTATTTTAAAGGATCAACAGGCTAAGTTTTCTGTTGCCTAAGCAAGTTTAATACCACCATGTAAAGTAGCTGATGTTAAAGAGAATCTGTATATTTAAACCTGTAATATATGAGGATTGTTAGCTGAATTTTAGAATAGCAGATTTTGTTTTCATGTCCCAGGAACCAATTTTATAGTACACTAAGTTGCCCTTGGGAACTGTGTGTTCGTGTGTGTGTGTGTGTGTGTGTGTGTGAGAGAGAGAGAGAGATGAGGGCACAGATCTCATCAGGTATCTGAAGGGCATCTTAAGAAAGAGTGATGGGATTTGTTCCTTGCAGAACAAAATTACAGTGTGAATCCTGCCTCTTGGAATTTTGTAATATGCAGCCTTGCAACTAAATTTGGTGACCCTGGCTCAAGAAAGGGACAGAGATTATGTTTTCATGCTTCTAGAGATGGAAATTGACCATCCTTGTATGTATCTATGCCTCTTTCCAACGAGAATTTGCAGATTTTCCCAAGAGGAAGGGTCTATTTCCTCAATCTCAGAATCTGAGCTGACCTCCCTACTTCCTTTCACCGTGGAATGTCTCACAATGATATTATGCCAGTTCAAAACCTATGACCCAAGGGCCCTTGCACACTACCCCTCTTGTTCCTAGAACCTTGTCACTATGACATGAATAAGCTCAAATAGCCTGCTGGAAGATGAAGGCCACAGGGAATACAGAGAAGGCATTCCAGCAGAGGACATCCTGGAGCAGACAGAGCCCATCTGATCATCTAGCTGACCATACCATAGACAGCTATGTGAGTCAGCCCAGCCAAAATCAGGCTATTTGGCAGAACGAACTCACTCACTGATGTGGAGCAATAACTAATGGTTGTTGTTTTAAACCAGTAAGATTTGGGGTGATTGTTTATGCAACGAATTCCGTTACTCACACAATGAATTCTAAGCTATAACAAGTACTGCTGTTTCACAACAAGCAGATGGATAAATTTGAGGCGTAAAACTTTAGCAAAGACAGGTGTATGTCTGAAAGGAGAAGTGTGACCCTGACTAAGTAGAGATGCTTTCTTTCAAAAACGACTTGGCCTGGGCATGGTAGCTGGGCCAGTGAGATACAGCAGCAACCTATGTGAAGGAGACTTAGCTCCAGTGTGGTCTCGCAGCATGAGCAGAACTGGGAAGGGCCTGTGTTAATTGCAGAGCAGTGAGAGGTAACTACAGAGAAGAGGTACAAAGGCTAGGCTTTTCTTGCTTCAGAATCAAAGCAGGATGGACAACCCCTATAGGATGTCCAATCTCCCAACATTCTTAGGAATGAGGGGGCCCAACTTCCCAAGGGACCCCACTAGTCTTCTTGTCAATCGATGGATGGGATTAAAGCAAATATTTAAGTAATTTGGATTAATAAGAATGCTAACACACCATACATTGTAGAGCAGTTCTTATCTGCTACATCAGAATAAGGGAACTTTCTGTGTCTCATTTAAGATTCTTGATCTTGAATCTGTTTTGAGGGTTATTAATATGGTTACTCTGCCTCTCTTTTGTTAGCATTGGCCTGATAGGAATTTGTTACCCTTGGTTTTTTGTTGTTGTTGTTGTTGTTTTAAAGATTTTATTTATTTATTTGACAGAGAGAGATCACAAGTAGGCAGAGAGGCAGAGAGAGAGAGAGAGAGAGGAGGAAGCAGGCTCCCTGCTGAGCAGAGAGCCTGATGTGGGACTGGATCCCAGGACCCTGAGATCATGACCTGAGCCGAAGGCAGCGGCTTAACACACTGAGCCACCCAGGTGCCCTGTTACCCTTGTTTTAAAAAGCATGTAAGGTGACTTGTATTTAAAAATATGTGATGGGGCGCCTGGGTGGCTCAGTCTTTAAGCATCTGCCTTCGGCTGGGGTCATGATCCCAGAGTCCTGGGATCGATCCCCGCATCGGGTTGTCCCACTCTCACTGCCCCTGCCTGTGCTCCCTTTCTCGCTGTCTCTCTCTGTCAAATAAAGAAATGAAATCTTGAAACAAACAAGCATGTGATAACCAGGTGCTGAAGCCAGATTTTCCTCATCTAGGGTGCGGTCTGAATGTCAACCCTAAAGGTACCATGCAGTGTTAATGTGCTTCCAGGGTTGAGTACTGCTGAGCTAGGGCTCTCCTGTTTCCTACCCAGTGGGCAGAATCTTAAGCAGAGATTTATGTCTCCTCTGCACCACCATTTCCCCCAGGTTTTGTTGAAAACACCTGGAATTTTATTTCTTTCAGATTGTTTTTCTTTTCTTTCTTTCTTACTTTTTTTTTTTTGAACATTTTGCTTCTTATGTTCTGGGAATCTTTTCCACTTAATTTCAGCCTCATTAATAACAATTATTTAGGCATAATTATGAGCTCAGCTGGTTCCTCTGCTCATCAGTGTGTCTTATAGTCAACCTTTCTTCTGTGGGGTTTATGTGCCAATCAAGATGTTTTCACCCTCAAGGAAGAGATCCTCCTCCCCACCAACGGCCGCACATACACACACAAGCAGTTGTTTGCAGAGTGGGGACATTTTGTATCTTACAACTAGAAGCCTGAACATAGACCCTTCCAGGGTTGGCTAATTTGACAGCTCTACTGTGTCATCAAGCTGCCAGATGTCTCCCCATCTTTCTGTTCTGCCAGGCACAGCATATCAATGAGGCCATTTATGGTTTTAAAATGGCAATACCATTTCCCAGTGTCACTTTTATATCTCTTTCAGGAAGCTTGTAACCCCTTTTCCTCCTCTTTGGCACTCCCAAATTTCACCGTGTCTGTGGCAGGTCATAGGTGATTTTCTCAAAGGAAATTCTTTCTATCCCAAATCCCTGTCTCTCCCTGGCTCAGGGAAACTTGGCTCAGTGAGTACCTTGTTCTGCTTCCCTGTTCTCTCCTATTGTATCACTCTTGGCTGGCTGGCTCCCTTCCTTCAGTGTCTTAACTTCAATCTTAAATTTTTTATATCACTGTCCTTTTCCATTCATTCTGGAAGAATTCTTTCACTCAGTCTTTCATGATCTTCAGGCATGTATGTGATCATTTTATTATTAGGCCTATCTAAGGAGTCTTTTATTTCAGCAATCCTATTTTGAAATTCTAAAAACTACTTCAAATTCAGTCCTCTTCCACTTACAGCCTCTGTGACCTTGGGCAAGTTATTTAACCTCTCTGTGCGTTGGTTTTCTTTCTATAAGATAGACCTCATAATAGTACCTAGTCCGTAGGATTTTTAGGGGATTAAATAAGGTCGGGCATGAAAAAGGCAGTACAGGGAAAAGGCTTAAAATGAAATGCTCAATAATTATTAGCTTCTAGAGAATCTTTTTTTATTTTTTATATGTGAAATGCTCTCAATTCTCTTTGAAAATACTGATTAGAATGTTCAAAATTGCATATGCCTTTTCTCCATTAACTCTATTTCCTTGGAATTTTCCCTCTTTTCTTTTCAGATTTGTTTGCTATTTTATTTGTGGTGGGTTGTTTTTTTTTTCAAATATTTGGCGATTCTTGACTTTCTGTTTAAACTTATAAAGAGGATATACAATGATTAATATTAGTAGCAAACACAGCAACACTATGACTTTCATGGACCACCTCCTCTGTAAAAAAAAAAAAAAAAAAAATTTAAATTATAGTTCATTACTGCATTGCTCTAAAATAAACATAATCCAGGCTGGGTTATACTCAGTTTTTAAATTCTGGTTTGAAAAAGTAATTAGAACATTTTCTTGGGATTCTAACAATGTCATGGGCCCAGGCACTAGGCCTATTGTGCCTAATGGAGAACTTGGTGCTGGTAGTGGCGGAAGTTGTTCTCAGCACAGGTGACAGTGGATTGTAATTGCAGGGGTTCACTAGAAAAGAGGCTGAGGCATGAGGAGTATGTCTGCCTCTGGAGTGTGGAGGCTCTGGCCACCTGGCAGCAGGCAGACCCTATCTGGGGCACAATCCTTCGTTTTTCTCTACCTATCTCTAAGGTACAAAGTAAGAAAAACGGGCAAATCAACCATTTTATCAGGAGTGGTTCTCAGATTTATGCTGAGGGTAAATCCTCAAGCTAACCACTCTGAAATGAAAGCACTGGAGAGGCTCAGCTATGGGGCAGGCTGTTCATTAGTAACCCCACAAGCCCGTTCACTCAAGGCCTCTTCCCACTTCCAGCCATTACCAGATACTGTAGATTTTCTAGGGTTCTTTTAGGGACCTCGACTTTTTCAGAGGTCTACATTTTATAACCTGTATTGTGCCACTCATTACTTCACAACTGCTTCACCATAGATTGATCCTTTTTCTGTATATCTCCCAGAAATTCCTCAGGGCTGCTGACCTGCTGAACTCATTGCTCTTGGCTTTCCAGTACTCTGCTGAAATTCTTCCCATCTTTACATTTCTTCTGTTATTTGAAAAAGACCAGAATAGATGGAGAAAAGCCCAAGTGGGCTTCATAATCATTTTAAGCTGCTGTGTAAAATATTAAATATTATGTTTGTTTTAGATAATACTTTAAGGATGAAGAAAGAGGGACGCCTGGGTGGCTCAGTTGATTAAGCAGCTGCCTTCGGCTCAGGTCATGATCCCAGCGTCCTGGGATTGAGTCCCACATCGGGCTCCTTGCTCCACAGGGAGCCTGCTTCTCCCTCTGACTCTGCCTTGCACTCTGTCTGCCTGTGCTTGCTCTCGCTCTCTCTCTTTCTCTCTGACAAATAAATAAATAAAATCTTTAAAAAAAAAAAAAAAGATGAAGAAAGAAACATGATAGTAACTCATATAGCCACCTGTCACCAAGTTTTGTGTCCCCAAGTCTTCTGGCTTATAAAGTTCATCTTCTACCAAGATGTATTATTTTAATTATTTGAAATCTGAACGGGAGGTTCCTTTCAGGAACATAATTTCATTACATAATCAACTTGAGTTTCCTAGCCCCTCAGAATTTTAACCTATGTGGCATCTCACTTCTTACTGATGCTCATTTCTCTTCACTGCATGATGCCCAGTGATTACTATAGCTTTAAAAGAAGTCTTAAAATCAAGTACACTGACTTCGACAACTTTGTTTTTCCTTTTAAAATTGTTTTGACATGGGGCACCTGGGTGGCTCAGTGGGTAAAGCCGCTGCCTTCGGCTCAGGTCATGATCTCAGGGTCCTGGGATCGAGTCCCGCATCGGGCTCTCTGCTCAGCAGGGAGCCTGCTTCCCTCTCTCTCTCTCTGCCTGCCTCTCCGACTACTTGTGATTTCTCTCTGTCAAATAAATAAATAAAATCTTTAAAAATAATAATAATAATAAAATTGTTTTGACAATTATAGGTCATTTGCCTTTTCATGTAAATTTTAAAACCAGTTTGTATATATATAATAAAAAAGCCTGCTTAGGTTTTGATTGAGATTGCATTCAATTTACAGATTACTTGGGGAGAATTAATATCTTTTTTAAGTCTTCTAATTCTAAGCACTATATATATGCCCTTTTATTTAGTTAGTTTTTGTTTCTTTTATTGGTATTTTGTAGTTTTTAACTTACAGATTCTGTACATGTTTTGTTAGGTGTATTGCTAAGTATTTCATTTTTATTGTCTTTTAAATTTTTATTTCTCTAGGTTTATTGTTAGTGTGTAGAAATGAGTTTGATTTCTTTTGTGTTGATCTTGCATCTTGCAAACTTGCTGAACTCACTTATTAGTCTAAAGAGTGTTTATGCTTTGGGATTTTTGACATAGGCAATGATGTCATTTATAAATATGAATCATCCTGCTTCCTCCTTCCTAGTTTATATATTTATATGCTTTTTTCTTGCCTTATTGCACTGGTTATAATTTTCAGTCTGGTATTGAATACAAGAGCCTGTTCCTCATTTTAGGGAGAAACCATGCAGTCTTTTGCCACTAATAATGTTATCAGTAGTTTTTCTGTAGATGGTCATTGTCAGGAAGTTGTTATTATTGAGGAATATTAAATTATTGAATTATTGAGGAATCTCTCTTTGTTGAGAGATTTTATTTTGAGTGGATGCTAAATTTTGTCAAATGATTTTTCTGTATCAATTGATGTGGTTTTGTTTTTCTTCTATAGAAGGTTAATTGGTAGACTACTGCATTTGTCAGAGTTCCCGGAGAAAGAGAAATAGAATAAGGAATTGGCTCATGGGATTATAGAAGCTGGCAAATCCCTAATCTGAGAGCCAATGCCCCAGTTTGAGTCTGAAGGCCCCAGTCTGCTGTAGCATCAAGAAAACCTGATGTTCCAGATCAAAGACTATCAGGCAGAATTTCCTCTTATTCAGGGGAAGTTTAACCTTTTGTTTTCTCAGGCCTTCAAATAATTGGATGAGGCTGACTCATGGAATGGTTGGTAACCTCCTTACTTATTCTACTGATTCAAAGGTTAATCTTATCCAAAAACATCTTCAAAGAAATATCTAGAATAATGTTTGACCAAATATCTGTGCACACTCTGGCTCAATCAAATTGACACATGAAATTAACCATCACAGCTACAGTGATTGATTTTTGAATACTGAAACAGCTTTACATTCTCAGTGGAATCTATTGGTCATGGATGCCACTGTCCAATATTTTTATTGAAGGTTTTTGTGATAGGTTCATGAGGGATATTGATCTGTAGTTTTCTTTTTTTTTTTTTTTTTTTTTTTTTTTTTTTTGGTCTGGTTTAAAATTAGGGTAATGGTGGCCTTGTAAAATGAGTTCGAAATTATTCCCTCATCTCTTGTTTTCTGGAAGAGATTATGTAAAATTGGTGTTATTTATTCTGTAAATGTTTGGTGGGACTTGCCAACAAAACTATAACATGCCTGGATATTTCATTTCAGAAGATGTTTAACTATGAATTCAATTTCTGTGATAGTAACAAGGCTATTCAGATTAGTTATTTCAATGAGGATGAATTTCAGTAGTTTGTGGTTTTCAAAGAATTGATTCATTTTACTTAAATTATCAAATGTATCTGTATAGAGTTGTTTGCAGTTGTAATGTCAACAGAATCTATAATGATATCCTATCTTTCATGTCTAATATTGGTAATTTATATCTTTCTTACCCCTCCTCCTCTCCCTTTCTCTGTCAGGCTTGCTAGAGAGATCTCAACTTTGTTGAGTCAGTTCTGACCTAATCAATTGTTCTCTATGTTTTTTCTGCTTTCTTTTTTCTGTTTTCATCTTTTGGATTTCAATGATTTCTGCTCTTATCTTTACAATTTCCTCCCTTCTACTTGGTTTGTATTAATTTTGCTCCTCTTTTTCTAGTTTCTTAAGGTGGAAACTTGGACTATTGACATAAGACTTTTTAACATAAACATTGAATGCTGTAAAGTTTCGTACTTAGCACTGCTTCTCTGCAGCCCAGAAATTTTGGTATGTTGGGTTTTCAATTTCACACAGCTCAATATATTTTATAATTTCCTTTAAAACTTCCTCTTTGATCTATGGTGTTTGGATATTTTCCCATTACCTTTCAGTTATTCATTTCTATTTTAATTACATCAAAGTCCAAGAATGTACGATGTATGATTTAAATTCTTTTACCTCTTATGGTCTATCTTGAGGAATATTCCTTGTGCAATTGGAAAGAAGGGTATATGCTGTTCTTTTTAGGTGAAGTATTTTATAAATATCATTAGATCCAGTTGGTTTCAGATAGTGTTCAGTCCTACACACTTGAGAATTTTTCTCTGTACTTATTTTATCAATTGCAGACAAAGGAGTTTTTAAGTCTCTAATTATAATTACTGAAGTATCTATTTCTCCTTTCAGTTCTGTTGTTCTGCATATTGTAAAGCTCTATTGTTTAGTCATATCTTTTTAAGATTTTTATATCTTCTTGGAAGATTGACACTATTATCAATATATAGTCCTTCTTTATCCCTGGTAATTTTCTGTGCTCTGAAGTCTACTTTGTCTGATATAAATATAGCCACTCCAGTTTTCTTTTGATGAGCATTTTCCATGGTATATATATTTCCATCTTTATACTCTTAGCATACCTATATAACTATACTAAAGTGAGTTTCTTGTAGAACTCATACAGTTAAATACTGCTTTTGAATCCATTCTGACAATCTCTGTATTTTAATTGGAATTTTTAGACCATTTATAATTAATACAAGTATTTATATGTTTGGATTTAATCTTTCCATTTTATCATCTGTTTTCTGTTTCCTCAATTTTTCTTTTTCTCTCTTTCCCACTTCCTATCTGCTTTTAGATTATATAAACACTTCTTAATACTCCATTATCTAATGTGTTTTCAAATATCTTTTTGTATATTTTTAATAATTTCTCTAGGGATTACAATACTTAACTTTGAACAGTTTACTTAAAATCAATATTTTATCATTTCATGTGGAATGTAGGAACTTCATTACCATATAAGTCCTTTCACCCACTCCTTTTTAGAATACTGTTGACTTATATTTGTATGTCCTTCCATTGAATATCCCATGGGGCAGTATTATAATTTTTGCTTTAAACCAAAAAGCACTTCAAATAACCCAATAGGAAAAGGATAGTCTATAATATTTATCTGGGCATTTCCCATTTCTGTTCTCTTTCCTTTATTCCTGAAGTTCCAAATTTCCTTTTCCTATCATTTGCTATCCTTCTGTCTATAGAAATTCCCTCTAGCAATTCTTTTAGAGCAGGACTACTGGGAATTAGTTCTCTTAGGTATCCTTATCCAAACATGTCTTTATTTCATCTTAATTGCTGAAGGACATTTTCACTGAATATAGAACTTCTTTTTTACTTTATCATTTAAAAATATTGTGTCTCTTCCTTCTAAACCCCATGATTTTTTTTTTAAGATTTTATTTATTTATTTGACAGAGCTCACAGTAGACAGATAGGCAGGCAGAGAGAGAGAGGGGGAAGCAGGCTCCCTGCTGAGCAGAGATCCCAATGCGGGACTCGATCCCAAGATCCTGAGATCATGACCTGAGCCGAAGGCAGCGGCTTAACCCACTGAGCCACCCAGGCGCCCCTAAACCCCATGATTTTCAGTGAGAAATCTGATGTCAATTCAATCATTGTTCACTTCTAGGTAATGCATCAATTTTCTCCAATTGCTTTCATTTTTTTTTTCTGTCTTTAGTTTTCATCAATTTTATTATAATGCACCCAGGCGTAGATTTCTTTGGGTTTATCTTTTTCAGGGTTTACTATACTTTTAAAATATATAGATTTGTTCTTTTGTCAATTTTGGAACACTTTTCGTCATATTGCTTCAAATATTTTATCAGCACTGCACTTCCTTTTCTTGAACTCTAAAACCAAAAATGTTAGACTTTTTGGTATTGTCTGCCTATACTGTTCAGACTGGATGATTTCTATTGATCTATCTTCCAGATCATTTACTTTCTCCGCTGTCATATTCATTCTGCTATGAGTCCCTCCAGTTAATTTTTTGTTGTGTTTTTGTACTTCTCATTTCTAAATTTTCATTTGTTCTTCTTTTTACCTTACACTTTTCTCTGAGACTTCTATCCTTCAATTCATTCTAGCAGTGTTTGCATTCATTCTTTTTTTAAATTATTTTTTCAGTGTTCCAGAATTCATTGTTTATGCACCACACCCAGTGCTCCATGCAATACCTACCCTCCATAATACCCACCACCAGGCTCACCATACCCCCACCCTCTCCCCTTCAAAATCCTCAGTTTGTTTCTCAGAGTCCATAGTCTCTCGTGGTTCTTCCCCCCTCCAATTTCTCCCAACTCACTTTTCCTCTCCATCTCCCCATTCATTCTTTTTTTGTTGTTGTTAAAATTTTTATTTATTTATTTATTTGACAGACAGAGGTCACAAGCAGGCAAAGAGGCAGGCATAGAGGGAGAGGGGAGGAAGCAGGCTTGCCACTGAGCAGAAAACCCAATGCAAGGCTTGATCCCAGGACCCTGAGACCACGACCCAAGCCGAAGGCAGAGGCTTTAACCCATTGAGCCACCCAGGCGCCCCGTCCCCATGCATTCTTGAAACACTTTTACAATAGCTGCATTAAAGCTTTGTTAGATAATTCCATCATCTGTATCACCACAATGTAAGGATCTTTTCATTGTTCTTCCCTATGAAAATTATGATTATGATTTTTTTTTGTATCCTGAGGAATTTCAGATTGGGTAGATACTGAGAAGTGGAATACACATTAAAAACACAATTTGAAAATAAATATTTTTCTTTCAAAATTAATATATACTCATTATAAAAGAAATATTTTTAAGAACTAATAAACAAAGAGGAAAAGATCACCTATCACCTAACTAGAGGTGATGATTTTTCTCTGTTTACATATAACTTCTGTCTCTCTCAGAATGCTTCTGAAGTTTAATTTTCATGTAATTTGATTTTCTAAGGTCAAATTTACCTTTACTTCCTCAAATACAGATTTTAATTCTCTGATTGCAATAATAGCTTCCTTTTAATCATCCTTTTCCTCACTCAGATCCCTCCTCACTTCATTTTGTTGCCTTTGCATCTTATCCTTTGACTTTTGAATTTAAACTGTCATTTTATTTCTTATTATATTAGCTTTCATATTAGTTTTTCTTCTCACATAGAGGCCATGTTCTTCTGACATTGTTGAGGTTTCAAAAAAAAAATTCCTAAAATGTTCTTTTGGACCCAGTGCTAAGTCATTTTCCAACAACTGTGTTTCCTCTGAGTTTTGAGTGCTATTTAGTTTACAGTGCTTTTCTTGGGCCCTGTGTTGTTTTCACTTTAAACTTTTTCTCAACTCAAAATATAATGGTTTTTCTGGAATTGGTGCTTTGCATTTTCTGATGGAGCACAGTTAACAGTATATAGCTTCTAATCTATTTCCAGCATCTATTAGACCTTCATAAACATAGATATATAGATTAATTATTAGACTTGGGAGCTGACAGCTATACCAGTTAAGGTGTTTGGTTGCAAATAATACAAAGCCTAACTTAAATTAACTTAAACAATAATTGGAAATTTCAAAGATGGGACCGGTTTCAGATGTAATAGAATTACAGCTCTAGACCCATTTTCTGCCCTTCTCTACAGCACTTCCCACCCCATTGTATCCACTTTATTTTCAGCTGAATTTTGTTTGTGGCTTTGGAAGTTTTATAATTTTCACTATACCAAAAATCTCTGAGCTTTTTTCCCCTCAAAACTATAAAACTAAAGTCCCAGGCTGCATTCGTTTTGGATCAACTTAAGTTATATACTAATGCCCAAGGCTACTTAAGGCCTGTCATGAGAATCTCCCAGATTTCATCCTTTACATGGTGTTAAGTGGACTCTGCAACCCACCAAATCTACATACATAAGAAATATCCCTAAAGAGGAAGAGAGGCTGGACATTGAATATCACCTCCCTTCTTTCCCACAATGCTCACTACAAGGAAGTTATTCACACCTGAACCTCCAATACTCTGAGCCAATGAAATACATGTTCTTCCAACCACTGCTCCCACGTTCAGCACCTTATTGGGGGAAAATAATCTCTAAGAATGCAATAGTGGCTTATAATTCACGAGGCAGGTAGAGACCTCTAAGTTTCATGGCATATATCATGGATATGACTCTAATTGTTTTCCTCAATCCAACTCAGTCAGTCTTATAGCTAATAAAAAATTCGTCCCAGATTCTAACAAAAAAATACCCATTAGGGTCCATTTCAATTTTGTTCTGAACTTTTCAGAAGCCGAGTTAAGTACTAGTCATTTCAACAATAGATATTTAAATTTCACAAAATGTTGTTTTATATCCAGCTATTTTATTTATCTGTATAGTTAGTTATTCCACAAGTAATTTGAGAAACACATTCAATAATATAATTTTAAAATATCTATCATGAATATGAATCAGCTCCTGGATAGATAAAAGTACAGGTTAAAAAAAAAAAAAAAAGAAGAAGAAGACTATGAAATACAAATCAAAAAGAATGACCAGATCAGTTACCTTTACTATTGTTGGTGGTAATTTGATTTCCTCTAATTTAGCCTCAAATTTTACTCTGAGCTTCCCAACAGCCAAAGGAAAAACAGCAACATAGTCAGTTACATCATTCTCAAATGTCAAAGTACACTAGTCCTTTAAAAGAAGTAAATCTCTTCATGGCACTAAATGTTAAATGAGCATATAGGGAGTTCTGAGCACTGTAGTAAAATGTCTTCTCTGTACACATTTCTATAGGAAATACAATTGTAAGATCCTTGTAATTGTTTTTTATGGCGTATTTTATACACACTGAAATAACTGAAAAACCATAATTAAAAGAAATTTAGTGGAGACTCTGTGAGGGACCAAATAAAATGTTGCAAGTATGTGGCAGTCTTACAATTCAATTTGATCCTAAGACAAAGTTTTAAGTATCTTGATAAATGCTTAGACTATAAATCCTTCAAATAATCTGTTTATTTCCTCACTCATGCTTTTGATAGTGTTTCATAGTCTTTCATTCAATTCTTTGAACAACCTGAGATAATGTTCTTATTCCCACTAAATTACATTTGAGGAAGTAGAAGCTCAGAGGAGTGAAATGCTTTGTTGAAGGTCAGCCAGTGAATGACTTGGGAGGAACTCAAACACAGGTGTTCTGATTTCAGATTAACAAAATGCATTTGTTAAGTACCTGTTGTGTACCAGGCAGTGCTCTTGGGGCTGCGGATAGATAGTTGAATAAAATGTAATCCCTGTTCTCAGAGAGCTGGTGGGAAAAACAGATAAAGATGTAATTTTCTATAACTTAGCCAACACTCTGTGCTTTCACTATACTGATGCAATACCAATAGTTGTGGAGTAGATAGTTTGGGAATATAAGATTATTGGATAAGAATAAACATTTCTGATGTCTCTTCCAGATCATGTCCTATATTATATGACAGAATTTTAGATAAAAATGCTGCAAGTATTGAGAAAAACACAGATAAAAAAGACTGGAGAAACAATCACTTCATGGAGTTGCTGAGCCTCTTTTGGAAAAATCAGAAGGAAGAGGGAAAGATACTCTTTTTATTCCCAGGATTATAATAACTATTCTTGGCCATACTGTGGAACAGCATTTGATGACAAAATGTGGTTTTGATGAAGAAAGATTTCAAAAGCTGGTGGGAATATCTTGACCCGAATATTTTGAATACATGTTGGTGCTGGTGGTAATTTTACATAAAATGACAAACTCATGGGTGCCCTACCCTGGAAAGGGTTCAGTGGAGACTGAATGACTGTCTTCAAGAAAATCCAGGAAGTCTGACCTAGCATCACTTGTTTTTATTCAAGATTTATAAATAACAAAATCATTTTTCAAATCAAACTTCACATGAAAATGCATATAGGTACACCTTGAAGATATTGCAGGTTTGGTTTCAGACCACCACAATAAAACAAGTCAAATGAATTTTTTGGTTTCCCAATGCATATAAAAGTTATGTTTACACTATACAGTAGTTTATTTGCGTGCAACAGCATTATGTCTAAAAAACCAATGTACATGCCTTAATTTTAAAATATTTTATTGTTAAAAATGCTAACTGTCATTTAAGCTTTCAGCGACTCATAATATTTTTGCTAGTAGAGGGTCTTACCTTAATGTTAATGGCTGCTGACAGATCAGGATGGTGGCTGCTGGAGGTTGGGGGGTGTTGTTGCAATTTCTTAAAATAAGACAACAATGAAGTTTACCACACCAATGGACTCTTTCTTTCATGAAATATTTTTTCTGTAGCTTGGGATGCTATTTGATAGCATTTTACCCATAGTAGAGCCTCTTTCAAAATTGGAGTCAATCCTCCCAAACCCGGTCATTGCATTATCAACTAAGTTTATGTGATAGTCCACATTTTTTGTTATCATTTCAACAATTTTCCTAGCATCTTCACCACGAATAGATTCCATGTCAAGAAATACCTCCTTTGCTCAACCATAAGAAGCAACTTCTCATCTATTAAATATCTCATCCATTATAACAATTCAAATATAATAATAATGGAAGAGTTTGAAATACTGAGGGAATTACAAAAATGTGACAAAGACACATGGAGTGAGCAAACAATTTTGGGAAAAAATGTCACCAGTAGACTTGTTTGATGCAGGGTTGCCATAAAACTTTAATTTGTTTAAAAAAAAAATGCAGTATCTGCAAAGCACAATAAAGCAAAGCACAATGAAATGCAATATGCCTGAATATAAAACAGATCAAAGTGGAACTGTGCTTGACTAAATCCAGGGTGGGGTACAGGAGGCCCACCCACACTGTCTCTAGTACCTCCTCACTCACTATTCCTCCAGGTGATCACTGGAGCATGATCTGAAAACTGGTCCTGTTAATTAAAAGGGTCACTGCTCCTAGGACTCTGCAAAATAAGAGACACTGGTTATTTTGTCTCAGATGGCTACTGAAGAGCATGCCGTTAGCAGCCTTTCGGGAAGTACTAATAATCTACATTTTTTTGTTCTTTTCTAGTTGGTCACCTTAGTGGTCTAAGTGCAGACAGAGCAGACAGACTCCGAGAGCTAGGATTAAAAAGAAAATCAAAAACAGCTCACAGTAATGACCCCTCCCAAGAAAAGACCCACCAATCTTCCAGCTACAGTAGCAGCAATCCCAAACCCACTACAACATCTAATTGAAATATTGATTCTTCGGTTAGGTATCTAACTTAAAATTCCAGAGCAGAGAGCTCCCCACCACACAGATACACCCTTTGCAAAATCACATCACAGAACACATAGTGTTTCCTTAACATTAAGCTTCCCCGGGCTTTCATTTCAATTAGTCATAAAAAAAGATCAAGAAGGAAAGTATTGTCGGAAAGATTCCAGCCAGTGTTTTATTGCCTGAAACAGTTCTCAGGTTTAACCATTTCATATCAGAAAGAGAATTCTGCAGAAAGAGCAGTGATTTCTCCTTACAGAGAGGAAGCTATGGATAAAGCAAAGAATACAAAATCTACTTTCTTCTAACTGTCTTATTCAACATGTTTTCATTAAAAAATCTCATTTATGGCATTAAAATTTTTTCTGAACAAGCATGCAATATATGCCAAAAAATTATTGCAAATCCAACTTTTGCTATCCTTGTATTTCCATTTAGGTTCTAAGAGCAACAAAATCCCTTGACATTATTATCTCCCCCAAATACTAATTATGTCACTACAACTGTGTGTCTGCTAATCTTCCAGAAATAATGTGAGAATTACAGGGATGCAACAGGAATAGAATGAAATTAGAAATATATTTCATGAATTTGTCAAAACTACCAGCTTTCTAAGAGTGCTAAAGTGCACATTCAAAAAAATTCTTTCATAAAAGGACAAAATCCCACAATGAAGATAAATGATGACTCTTAATACTACATTCGGAGCACAGAACACTAGCTAGAGTAAGGCCAGCATGTTGTGGGTTCTTTTATTCTTACAAGAAACTTAGTACCTAGGATTTTCATCTCAGAGCATCAGCTTCAACTCCAGATAAAGACCTGTTTTTAATCATGCTTAATGGGCCTGCTTCCCAGGAGAATAACAACGAAGGTGAAACCTCTCCAGCAGAGAGGAGAATATACTTGCTCTGGGGATGGAGATGTAATCCTCCCCTCTAAAGGAAGGAAAATGTTTATTATAGCTCACTGTCTGCCACCTCTTCAGTCTCAAATAGTTCTTGAATGTAGGAATGACAATATCATCACACTCTACTCATTGGAGCTAAAAACAAGAGAATAAGTTGTTATGCCTAAAGGTAACTTTGCCATAAGTTTCTTCAGCCGTATTTTGCAGATGTACAAACCAAGGACCCAAAAGTGATAGGTTTATGAAAGGTACATTCAAAGTCACATAGGGCATAGGTATCTGTATTTATTTCCCAAATTTCTGGTCAAGGCTCTTTCCTCTACTGCAGATGGCAAAATCCTACACTGTCTTCAATATCAAGTGTTAGGAATGTCTCAGGGCATCTCCCTCCCCCACCCTAGGCCACTGCAGGGTCCAGACACACATCACCTCTTTCTGAACACCAGCTGCAGGCTCTGTTGGTCACAGGGATTCCAGTGTAGCCCATGCAGATGTCTCTACACTACTCTTATCTTTTTCAGACATGTACAAAAGGCCTTCTTCTCTGTCCCATCAGTGACACCCACTTGAACTCTTTGATGCACAGCACCACTGAACTGCCTATAAGTGAGGATATGCTTGTGCATACACACATACACACACACACACTCAGGCATGCACACATGTACACACATCCCATGCTGGTTCACCCATATGTGACCTTAGTTTTGTGGTCTGCCTTGGTTGAATTCTCCATCCCATGCGTCTGACTGTCCCCATTCTATGCCATTTTTACCTCTCACTTCTCCCCTTCCTTCCACACTCTACACCCAGACTTGGGTTAGGAACGCTTACTCTTATATCTCATGCTTTCAGGTATCTATTATCTCTGCACTAAACTCAGACACATTACCTAAAACCCTTACATGGGTTTCCTAGATTCAGCTGGATCTGGTTTCTCTCCATCATTTAACCAATGCACATGCAGGCACCATGTGAAAATGATGTCTATTAAGTTATAAATGTTAACACAAATAGACGACAGGCAGTTAGGACTGTTTAAGACAAGCTTTGTGCACTTCTAGGCATCAGTTACTGTATCTCCTTTTTAACTTAGTGAATTATTTGGAATACAGTATACCTGTGCTCTTTCTGATCTTCTCATAGGAAAACAAAATTTGACATAATTCTGCTTCTATCTTTTAAAACCTTATGTTAGTTATAGAAAACTATGTGTTTTTCCTTAAGGAGTTAGTTCTATCACTGGACTCACAAAATGTTGTATCTGAGAAGAATGAAATTCTTAATTGTGTTTGTAATGAAATATATGAATAAGTAAATAGAACACATTAATATTGTATTAATAGCTACGAGTGTCTTCTAGAACAGTGTGGACTATGCCAAGTGCAGCTGGTTGTATTATAAGTATCTTTTTATATGTCTGTTTCCTACACTTGATTCCAGGCTAATTGTCTGATTCAGATTGTGTGGCCAGAGCCCAGCATAGTATCTGGCACATGATAAAAACTCAATAGTTTTGGAATGAAACATTTATGTAGCTCTAAGCTCTCTGTGAAACCTTGGCTAAGTGTATATTTCCCCATGAACTACTTTTCCTTATATTCCTTACTAAAAACCAGTCTACACTTAAATTCAGTACACAACATATTGCGAAAAAAGTTTGTCCCCTACAATTTTATCTCATTGCCTACATCTGCCCTCTAATACCAAAAGAGAACAACCCTGATCTCTCTTCCAGATTTTTGAAGACTATGATTACTCCACTGTATCTGTATGTCTCCAGGCTAATAATTCCCTGTTTTTCAATCAGTTTCAGACACTATCATTAGAGCTTAACTCTTGTAAATACACTCTGCAGGTGGTCAATCTCCCACTTAAGTTGTGCCCCCCAGGACTGCACACAGCATTGCCTGGAATGTCCGGCCAGACCACAGTTCAGCAAGGTCATCACCTTTGATTTTGATGACATACCTCTTTAATGAGGTCCAAGTGTATCAGCATTTTAAATAGCAACTAAACCATAATCATGATACCTCCATAGCCTTTCCCAATATCCTATCTGAAGAAGAGACATTCCTCCCACTATTAAAATAATTCCCTTCCCCTCGCACTTTTAACCCTATCTCATTCTGCCTTCCCAAGGATTTTACACCATCACCTAGAAGCCCTCTTACTTTCTGTGCAGACTCTTCCTGCCTGAAGTCCCTTCCCAGTAGCTTTAAACATTCTTGGTCTCTCATCACACACACACACACACACACACAACACACATACACACACACACACAATCTTCAATCTTCAAAATTGTGTTTCCACCCCCACACTTCTCCCAAGTTCCTTTACCAAGATCACATATGACTTTCATTTTACTAAATCCAAAGGACAATACTAGCCTTCCATTTTTAATTCTTTGCTTCATTTTGACTGTTGACTCCTTGACAACTCTTTCTTAAAATATTTTATTTCCCTAGCCTCCATGATGTTTGTCTTTCTGTTTTTGTTTTTGTTTTTTTCTATTTCCCTTTGTGGCTCCTGTTTCTCAGCTCATTTTCCAAATGTCTGTGTCCCCTAAGCCTTACCTTCAGCCTCTTCTCTAATCACCTCTCCCTAGAAAAGGGCATCATTTTCCAATATTTTAAACTTCATATAAAATTTGATGTCTCCCAAATTCTATCTCCATACCAGATCTATCTTCTAAGCTACGGACAAAAAAAAAAAAAAGTATGCCATCTACTCATGATTTGTGCAGGGACATTTCTTGAGTCCCTCCAACTCAAAATCAGTGAACTCAACTCAACTGTCTCTACTCTTGTCCCCTTCTCTTGTCCTCCATTCTGTAAAAGCCAGCATCAGCCACCTAGTGCTCCCCAAAAGGCTTACAGGTCAGATGGGATATAGACAAATATAACTTGGTGAACCGGCCCAAGTCAGGTACAACAAGGCAATGGTTTTATTTTGTTCCATCACTGAAATCAACCACTGCTGCTTAGACCTCCCTCCTTTGCCCTTCCTCAGAGCACATTCTGAGCATGCTAAGCATCTTTTAGACCATTGTCAATTACAAGAGCAATCACACTGAGCTCTCAGTGACTCAATTTTAAGTTCCGTCTTTTTTAAATCACAACTTCATTTTTCTCACCCAATTTAAATCTTCTCCCCCACTCTCCACCTCTTCTCCCTAACTGGCTGAACTTCAGCCATGGTCCATGGGCTGACTGGGGATTTATGTCAAGGCAGGCAGGGAAGACAGTATGGTCCTCTCTCTCTCTACTTGTCTCTCACTCTGTGGCTTCTGTGTTTCACCCCCTTCATCTGGGAGATGTGTGCTTAAGTCAGAGTGTCTATGGACTGTTAACAAAACTCAATGGGCCTCAGTTTCCTCACCGAAAGTTAGACTGTTGCAGGAAATGGGCCTAAGGGCCCCTTCCATATCTAATATTGCAAGATTCTCAGATTTCCTTTCTCTGAAAAAAATACTGATTCATTAGTCCACAGGCCCTTGATAATTCTGGAATTCCAAGATGTCTTGTTTATCTCCAAGCTCATAAGAGAACCAGCGATCCATTAGGCATGTTTTTAAGTAAGACCAAAACATGAAGAGGCCAGGGTGCCAGCTCTGGATTTCCAAATAGTAACATCAGTGAACTATCTGGTTAAAATCCTCACCTCTTACACCATTGCCGAGACTACTGCAGCATTTTTCATGCCATGTCACAAATGGATCACATATATTTCTCTGATCACGATCATACTTCAGGAAGGTAGGTTTGCAGCTTTACAATGTCCTTGGCAGTAACTGTTTCATTTACCCCTGAAATGGTGACCCACGGTCTCATTGAATTTTTTTTTTAAATTGCTTGACTGTCCTATAATAGTTTGGCTGTTTGGAAACCACGTTTAAAAAAGAGAGAGAGAGAGAGAGAAACCACTCTTAATCTCATAATATATTTATGCTCTAGGATTTCAAATATGAGAATGATGTCATTGATCAAGCTTTTGTCAGTAGTAGTACAGTTTCAAATAAGTCTCTTGATAACTAAATGTTTTCTCTAATACCTTAAAGCTCAATCTTCTGTGTGAAAACATACTTCATTCAAAGTAACAGCAATTACAAATTGTAAATTTTTGTCTGCATGTGTGTGAGAAAGACTTATTCTAAAGTAATTTTACCAGAATTTCAAAGGGCAAATATTGGTCCCCCTCCTCCACCCCTCTTAATGAAATCAAGGCTCCCAGTGGTATCATTTTCAAGTCTGTTATCTATTTCTCCTGGTATCTAATTCAATATTTCTAAATAACATCCTTATAGCACCCATTCTTTTTTTTTAATTTTTAAAAAATTTTTTATTTCTTTTCAGCGTAACAGTATTCATTGTTTTTGCACCACTCCCAGTGCTCCATGCAATCCATGCCCTCCCTAATACCCACCACCTGGTGCCCCCAACCTCCCACCCCCCGCCCCTTCAAAACCCTCAGGTTCTTTTTCAGAGTCCATAGTCTCTCATGGTTCACCTCTCCTTCCAATTTCCCTCAACTCCCTTCTCCTCTCCATCTCCCCTTGTCCTCCATGATATTTGTTATGCTCCACAAATAAGTGAAACCATAAGATAATTGACTCTCTCTGCTTGACTTATTTCACTCAGCATAATCTCTTCCAGTCCTGTCCATGTTGATACAAAAGTTGGGTATTCTTCCTTTCTGATGGAGGTATAATACTCCATAGTGTATATGGACCACATCTTTCTTATCCATTCATCTGTTGAAGGGCATTTTGGTTCTTTCCACAGTTTGGCAACCGTGGCCATTGCTGCTATAAACATTAGGGTACAGATGGTCCTTCCTTTCATTACATCTGTATCTTTGGGGTAAATACCCAGGAGTGCAATTACAGGGTCATAGGGAAGCTCTATTTTTAATTTCTTGAGGAATCTCCACACTGTTCTCCAAAGTGGCTGCACCAACTTGCATTCCCAGCAACAGTGTAAGAGGGTTCCCCTTTCTCCACATCCTCTCCAACACATGTTGTTTCCTGTCTTGCTAATTTGGGCAGTTCTAACTGGTATAAGGTTGTATCTTGATGTGGTTTTAATTTGAATCTCCCTGATGGCTAGTGATGATGAACATTTTTTCATGTGTCTGATAGCCATTTGTATGTCTTCATTGGAGAAGTGTCTGTTCATATCTTCTGCCTATTTTTTTAAATATGATTGTTTTGTGTGTGTTGAGTTTGAGGAGTTCTTTATAGATCCTGGATATCAACCTTTTGTCTGTACTGTCATTTGCAAATATCTTCTCCCATTCTGTGGGTTGCCTCTTTGTTTTGTTGACTGTTTCCTTTGCTGTGCAGAAGCTTTTGATCTTGATGAAGTCCCAAAAGTTCATTTTCACTTTTGTTTCATATGATTTTGGAGACATATCTTGAAAGAAGTTGCTGTGCCTGATATTGAAGAGGTTACTGCCTATGTTCTCCTCTAGGATTCTGATGGATTCCTGTCTCACATTGAGGTCTTTTATCCATTTCGAGTTTATCTTTGTGTACCGTGTAAGAGAATGGTCGAGTTTCATTCTTCTACATATAGTTGCCTAGTTTTCCCAGCACCATCTATTGAAGAGACTGTCTTTTTTCCACTGTATTTTTTTTTCTTTTTTGTCGAAGATTATTTGACCATAGAGTTGAGAGTCCATATCTGGGCTCTCTACTCTGTTCCACTGGTCTATGTTATAGCACCCATTCTTGGTGTTAAACTTCAGACCTTATCTTTTGGTTTCTGAGTTAGGATATAGGTTTGGATACTGTGACAGAAACTAAGATGGCAGTTTCTTAAAATAGAAGCTTACTTTTCTCTTATAAATGGTAGAGCATCGAGCTAGAAAAGTCCTTATTCACCTGATCCAAGACAGCCTGTCACCATGACCACGTTTCATCCAATGGGACCAGGGAGGAAGGAGTGGGAAAAACATGATCCTTCCCCTTACGGGCACAACCTAGAAAATGTACATATCAATCCCATTTATATCCCACCATCCAGAATTTGATGTCATGGCTCACACAAAGGACGCTGGAAACTCTGGGCTTTAGGCAGCCATACTATCAGCTTAAATTTTCTTCCTATGGGAGAAAAGAACATATATTAATAGGCAACTATCAGTTTCTCCCATGATTTCCCATTTTGTAAGAAAGATATTTTACCCTTGTAAATAATACACACATCAACACTTGTGTTC